>NC_092713.1:272910170-273244010 GCF_047496885.1 Scyliorhinus torazame | reverse complement strand
ACAGCGGGAAAAGGAGAAGAGTTTCAGAGTGAGGAACAGCGGGAAAAGGAGAGGTGTTTCAGACTGAGAAACAGCGGGAAAGGGAGCGGAGTTTCAGAGTGAGAAACAGCTGGAAAAGGAGAGGAGTTTCAGTGTGGAAAAGTAGAGGAGTTTCAGAGTGAGGAACAGCGGTAAAAAGAGAGGAGTTTCAGAGTGAGGAACAGCGGGAAAACGAGAGGAGTTTCAGAGTGAGAAACAGCGGAAAACGAGAGGAGTTTCAGAGTGAGGAACAGCGGGAAAAGGAGAGGAGTTTCAGAGTGAGAAACAGCGGGAAAGGGAGAGGAGTTTCAGAGTGAGAAACAGTGGGAAAAGGGGCGGAGTTTCAGAGTGAGAAACAGCGGGAAAAGGAGAGGAGTTTCAGAGTGAGAAACAGCGGGAAAAGGAGAGGAGTTTCAGGGTGCGAAACAGCGGGAAAAGGAGAGGAGTTTCAGTGTGAGAAACAGCGGGAAAAGGAGAGGAGTTTCAGAGTGAGAAACAGCGGGAAAAGGGAGAGGAGTTTCAGAGTGAGAAACAGCGGGAAAAGGAGAGGAGTTTCAGAGTGAGAAACAGCGGGAAAAGGAGAGGAGTTTCAGAGTGAGGAACAGCGGGAAAAGGAGAGGAGTTTCAGAGTGTGAAACAGTGGGAAAGGGAGAGGAGTTTCAGAGTGAGAAACAGCGGGACGAGTGGTGGGCCCGGCGGCCAGTTAAACGAGCAGGAAAGGGAGAGGACTATCAGTGTGAGAAACTGGGAAAAGAAGAGTAGTTTCAGAGTGAGAAACAGCTGGAAAAGGAGAGGAGTTTCAGAGTGAGAAACAGCGGGAAAGGCAGCGGAGTTTCAGAGTGAGGAACAGCGGGAAAAGGAGAGGAGTTTCAGAGTGAGAAACAGAGGGAAAATTAGAGGAGTTTCAGAGTGAGGAACAGCGGGAAAAAGAGAGGAGTTTCAGAGTGAGGAACAGCGGGAAAACGAGAGGAGTTTCAGAGTGAGAAACAGCGGGAAAAGGAGAGGAGTTTCAGAGTGAGAAACAGAGGGAAAAGTAGAGGAGTTTCAGAGTGAGGAACAGCGGGAAAAAGAGAGGAGTTTCAGAGTGAGGAACAGCGGGAAAAGGAGAGGAGTTTCAGAGTGAGAAACAGCGGGAAAAGGAGAGGAGTTTCTGAGTGAGGAACAGCGGGAAAAGGAGCGGAGTTTCAGAGTGAGAAACAGCTGGAAAAGGAGAGGAGTTTCAGTGTGAGAAACAGCGGGAAGGGGAGCGGAGTTTCTGAGTGAGGAACAGCGGGAAAATGAGCGGAGTTTCAGAGTGTGAAACAGCGGGAAAGGGAGAGCAGTCTCAGAGTGAGAAACAGCGGGAAAAGGGAGAGGAGTTTCAGAGTGAGAAACAGCGGGAAAAGGAGAGGAGTGTCAGAGTGTGAAACAGCGGGAAAAGGAGAGGAGTTTCAGAGTGAGGAACAGCGGGAAAAGGAGAGGAGTTTCAGAGTGAGAAACAGCGGGAAAAGGGAGAGGAGTTTCAGAGTGAGAAGCAGCGGGAAAGGGAGAGGACATTCAGAGTGAGTAACAGTGGGAAAAGGGAGAGGAGTGTCAGAGTGAGAAACTGCGGCAAAAGGGAGAGGAGATTCAGAGTGAGAAAGAGCGGGAAAGGGAGAGGGTTTTCAGAGTGAGGAACAGCGGGAAAAGGAGAGGAGTTTCAGAGTGAGAAACAGCGGGAAAGGGAGAGGAGTTTCAGAGTGAGAAACAGCGGGAAAAGGAGAGGAGTTTCAGAGTGAGAAAAAGCTGGAAAAGGAGAGGAGTTTCAGTGTGAGAATCAGTGGGAAAGAGAGAGGAGTTTCAGAGTGAGAAACAGCGGGAAAAGGAGAGGAGTTTCAGTGTGAGAAACAGCGGGAAAAGGAGAGGAGTTTCAGAGTGAGTTCCAACGGGAAAAGGAGACGAGTTTAGAGTGAGAAACAGCGGGAAAGGGAGAGGAGTTTCAGAGTGAGAAACAGTGGGAAAAGGGGCGGAGTTTCAGAGTGAGAAACAGCGGGAAAAGGAGAGGAGTTTCAGAGTGAGAAACAGCGGGAAAAGGAGAGGAGTTTCAGAGTGCGAAACAGCGGGAAAAGGAGAGGAGTTTCAGTGTGAGAAACAGCGGGAAAAGGAGAGGAGTTTCAGATTGAGAAACAGCGGGAAAAGGAGAGGAGTTTCAGAGTGAGAAACAGCGGGAAAGGGAGAGGAGTTTCAGAGTGAGAAGCAGCGGGAAAGGGAGAGGAGATTCAGAGTGAGTAACAGCGGGAAAAGGAGAGGAGTGTCAGTGTGAGAAACAGCGGGAAAAGGAGAGGCGTTTCAGAGTGAGTACCAACGGGAAAAGGAGAAGAGTTTCAGAGTGAGAAACAGCGGGAAAGGGAGAGGAGTTTCAGAGTGAGAAGCAGCGGGAACGGAAGAAATGTTTCAGAGTGAGAAACAGCTGGAAAAGGAGAGGAGTTTCAGATTGCTAACAGCTGAAAAAGGAGAGGGTTTTCAGAGTGAGAAACAGCTGGAAAAGTAGATGAGTTTCAGAGTGAGAAACAGCGGGAAAGGGAGCGGAGTTTCAGAGTGAGAAACAGCGGGAAAAGGAGAGGAGTTTCAGTGTGAGAAACAGCGGGAAAAGGAGAGGAGTTTCAGAGTGAGAAACAGCGGGAAAGGGAGAGGAGTTTCAGAGTGAGAAGCAGCGGGAAAGGGAGAGGACATTCAGAGTGAGTAACAGCGGGAAAAGGAGAGGAGTTTCAGTGTGAGAAACAGCGGGAAAAGGAGAGGAGTTTCAGAGTGAGTCCCAACGGGAAAAGGAGAAGAGTTTCAGAGTGAGAAACAGCGGGAAAGGGAGAGGAGTTTCAGAGTGAGAAGCAGCGGGAAAGGAAGACATGTTTCAGAGTGAGAAACAGCTGGAAAAGGAGAGGAGTTTCAGATTGCTAACAGCTGAAAAGGAGAGGGTTTTCAGAGTGAGAAACAGCTGGAAAAGGAGAGGAGTTTCAGAGTGAGAAACAGCGGGAAAAGGAGAGGAGTTTCAGTGTGAGAAACAGCGGGAAAAGGAGAGGAGTTTCCGAGTGACAAACAGTGGGGAGAGACGTGGACCCGGCCAGTTTCATCAGCGGGATAAGGAGATGAGTTTCAGAGTGAGAAACAGCGGGAAAAGGAGAGGAGTTTCAGAGTGAGAAACAGCGGGACAAGGAGAGGAGTTTCAGAGTGAGACACAGAGGGAAAAGTAGAGGAGTTTCAGAGCGAGGAACAACGGGAAAAAGAGAGGAGTTTCAGAGTGAGGAACAGCGCGAAAACGAGAGGAGTTTCAGAGTGAGAAACAGCGGGAAAAGGAGAAGAGTTTCAGAGTGAGGAACAGCGGGAAAAGGAGAGGTGTTTCAGACTGAGAAACAGCGGGAAAGGGAGCGGAGTTTCAGAGTGAGAAACAGCTGGAAAAGCAGAGGAGTTTCAGTGTGGAAAAGTAGAGGAGTTTCAGAGTGAGGAACAGCGGTGAAAAGAGAGGAGTTTCAGAGTGAGGAACAGCGGGAAAACGAGAGGAGTTTCAGAGTGAGAAACAGCGGGAAAACGAGAGGAGTTTCAGAGAGAGGAACAGCGGGAAAAGGAGAGGAGTTTCAGAGTGAGAAACAGCGGGAAAGGGAGAGGAGTTTCAGAGTGAGAAACAGTGGGAAAAGGGGCGGAGTTTCAGAGTGAGAAACAGCGGGAAAAGGAGAGGAGTTTAAGAGTGAGAAACAGCGGGAAAAGGAGAGGAGTTTCAGAATGAGGAACAGCGGGAAAACGAGAGGAGTTTCAGAGTGAGAAACAGCGGGAAAAGGAGAGGAGTTTCAGAGTGAGAAACAGCGGGAAAAGGGAGAGGAGTTTCAGAGTGAGAAACAGCGGGAAAAGGAGAGGAGTTTCAGAGTGAGAAACAGCGGGAAAAGGGAGAGGAGTTTCAGAGTGAGAAACAGCGGGAAAAGGAGAGGAGTTTCAGAGTGAGAAACAGCGGGAAAAGGAGAGGAGTTTCAGAGTGAGGAACAGCGGGAAAAGGAGAGGAGTTTCAGAGTGTGAAACAGTGGGAAAGGGAGAGGAGTTTCAGAGTGAGAAACAGCGGGACGAGTGGTGGGCCCGGCGGCCAGTTAAACGAGCAGGAAAGGGAGAGGACTATCAGTGTGAGAAACTGGGAAAAGAAGAGTAGTTTCAGAGTGAGAAACAGCTGGAAAAGGAGAGGAGTTTCAGAGTGAGAAACAGCGGGAAAGGCAGCGGAGTTTCAGAGTGAGGAACAGCGGGAAAAGGAGAGGAGTTTCAGAGTGAGAAACAGAGGGAAAATTAGAGGAGTTTCAGAGTGAGGAACAGCGGGAAAAAGAGAGGAGTTTCAGAGTGAGGAACAGCGGGAAAACGAGAGGAGTTTCAGAGTGAGAAACAGCGGGAAAAGGAGAGGAGTTTCAGAGTGAGAAACAGAGGGAAAAGTAGAGGAGTTTCAGAGTGAGGAACAGCGGGAAAAAGAGAGGAGTTTCAGAGTGAGGAACAGCGGGAAAAGGAGAGGAGTTTCAGAGTGAGAAACAGCGGGAAAAGGAGAGGAGTTTCTGAGTGAGGAACAGCGGGAAAAGGAGCGGAGTTTCAGAGTGAGAAACAGCTGGAAAAGGAGAGGAGTTTCAGTGTGAGAAACAGCGGGAAGGGGAGCGGAGTTTCTGAGTGAGGAACAGCGGGAAAAGGAGAGCAGTCTCAGAGTGAGAAACAGCGGGAAAAGGGAGAGGAGTTTGAGAGTGAGAAACAGCGGGAAAAGGAGAGGAGTGTCAGAGTGTGAAACAGCGGGAAAAGGAGAGGAGTTTCAGAGTGAGAAACAGCGGGAAAAGGGAGAGGAGTTTCAGAGTGAGAAACCGGGAAAATGAGAGGATTTTCAGAGTGAGAAACAGCGGGAAAAGGAGAGGAGTTTCAGGGTGAGGAACAGCGGGAAAAGGAGAGGAGTTTCAGAGTGAGAAACTGCGGGATAAGGAGATGAGTTTCAGAGTGAGAAACAGCGGGAAAAGGAGAGGAGTTTCAGAGTGAGAAACAGCGGGACAAGGAGAGGAGTTTCAGAGTGAGACACAGAGGGAAAAGTAGAGGAGTTTCAGAGCGAGGAACAACGGGAAAAAGAGAGGAGTTTCAGAGTGAGGAACAGCGCGAAAACGAGAGGAGTTTCAGAGTGAGAAACAGCGGGAAAAGGAGAAGAGTTTCAGAGTGAGGAACAGCGGGAAAAGGAGAGGTGTTTCAGACTGAGAAACAGCGGGAAAGGGAGCGGAGTTTCAGAGTGAGAAACAGCTGGAAAAGCAGAGGAGTTTCAGTGTGGAAAAGTAGAGGAGTTTCAGAGTGAGGAACAGCGGTAAAAAGAGAGGAGTTTCAGAGTGAGGAACAGCGGGAAAACGAGAGGAGTTTCAGAGTGAGAAACAGCGGGAAAACGAGAGGAGTTTCAGAGAGAGGAACAGCGGGAAAAGGAGAGGAGTTTCAGAGTGAGAAACAGCGGGAAAGGGAGAGGAGTTTCAGAGTGAGAAACAGTGGGAAAAGGGGCGGAGTTTCAGAGTGAGAAACAGCGGGAAAAGGAGAGGAGTTTAAGAGTGAGAAACAGCGGGAAAAGGAGAGGAGTTTCAGAATGAGGAACAGCGGGAAAACGAGAGGAGTTTCAGAGTGAGAAACAGCGGGAAAAGGAGAGGAGTTTCAGAGTGAGAAACAGCGGGAAAAGGGAGAGGAGTTTCAGAGTGAGAAACAGCGGGAAAAGGAGAGGAGTTTCAGAGTGAGAAACAGCGGGAAAAGGGAGAGGAGTTTCAGAGTGAGAAACAGCGGGAAAAGGAGAGGAGTTTCAGAGTGAGAAACAGCGGGAAAAGGAGAGGAGTTTCAGAGTGAGGAACAGCGGGAAAAGGAGAGGAGTTTCAGAGTGTGAAACAGTGGGAAAGGGAGAGGAGTTTCAGAGTGAGAAACAGCGGGACGAGTGGTGGGCCCGGCGGCCAGTTAAACGAGCAGGAAAGGGAGAGGACTATCAGTGTGAGAAACTGGGAAAAGAAGAGTAGTTTCAGAGTGAGAAACAGCTGGAAAAGGAGAGGAGTTTCAGAGTGAGAAACAGCGGGAAAGGCAGCGGAGTTTCAGAGTGAGGAACAGCGGGAAAAGGAGAGGAGTTTCAGAGTGAGAAACAGAGGGAAAATTAGAGGAGTTTCAGAGTGAGGAACAGCGGGAAAAAGAGAGGAGTTTCAGAGTGAGGAACAGCGGGAAAACGAGAGGAGTTTCAGAGTGAGAAACAGCGGGAAAAGGAGAGGAGTTTCAGAGTGAGAAACAGAGGGAAAAGTAGAGGAGTTTCAGAGTGAGGAACAGCGGGAAAAAGAGAGGAGTTTCAGAGTGAGGAACAGCGGGAAAAGGAGAGGAGTTTCAGAGTGAGAAACAGCGGGAAAAGGAGAGGAGTTTCTGAGTGAGGAACAGCGGGAAAAGGAGCGGAGTTTCAGAGTGAGAAACAGCTGGAAAAGGAGAGGAGTTTCAGTGTGAGAAACAGCGGGAAGGGGAGCGGAGTTTCTGAGTGAGGAACAGCGGGAAAAGGAGAGCAGTCTCAGAGTGAGAAACAGCGGGAAAAGGGAGAGGAGTTTGAGAGTGAGAAACAGCGGGAAAAGGAGAGGAGTGTCAGAGTGTGAAACAGCGGGAAAAGGAGAGGAGTTTCAGAGTGAGAAACAGCGGGAAAAGGGAGAGGAGTTTCAGAGTGAGAAACCGGGAAAATGAGAGGATTTTCAGAGTGAGAAACAGCGGGAAAAGGAGAGGAGTTTCAGGGTGAGGAACAGCGGGAAAAGGAGAGGAGTTTCAGAGTGAGAAACTGCGGGATAAGGAGATGAGTTTCAGAGTGAGAAACAGCGGGAAAAGGAGAGGAGTTTCAGAGTGAGAAACAGCGGGACAAGGAGAGGAGTTTCAGAGTGAGACACAGAGGGAAAAGTAGAGGAGTTTCAGAGCGAGGAACAACGGGAAAAAGAGAGGAGTTTCAGAGTGAGGAACAGCGCGAAAACGAGAGGAGTTTCAGAGTGAGAAACAGCGGGAAAAGGAGAAGAGTTTCAGAGTGAGGAACAGCGGGAAAAGGAGAGGTGTTTCAGACTGAGAAACAGCGGGAAAGGGAGCGGAGTTTCAGAGTGAGAAACAGCTGGAAAAGCAGAGGAGTTTCAGTGTGGAAAAGTAGAGGAGTTTCAGAGTGAGGAACAGCGGTAAAAAGAGAGGAGTTTCAGAGTGAGGAACAGCGGGAAAACGAGAGGAGTTTCAGAGTGAGAAACAGCGGGAAAACGAGAGGAGTTTCAGAGAGAGGAACAGCGGGAAAAGGAGAGGAGTTTCAGAGTGAGAAACAGCGGGAAAGGGAGAGGAGTTTCAGAGTGAGAAACAGTGGGAAAAGGGGCGGAGTTTCAGAGTGAGAAACAGCGGGAAAAGGAGAGGAGTTTAAGAGTGAGAAACAGCGGGAAAAGGAGAGGAGTTTCAGAATGAGGAACAGCGGGAAAACGAGAGGAGTTTCAGAGTGAGAAACAGCGGGAAAAGGAGAGGAGTTTCAGAGTGAGAAACAGCGGGAAAAGGGAGAGGAGTTTCAGAGTGAGAAACAGCGGGAAAAGGAGAGGAGTTTCAGAGTGAGAAACAGCGGGAAAAGGGAGAGGAGTTTCAGAGTGAGAAACAGCGGGAAAAGGAGAGGAGTTTCAGAGTGAGAAACAGCGGGAAAAGGAGAGGAGTTTCAGAGTGAGGAACAGCGGGAAAAGGAGAGGAGTTTCAGAGTGTGAAACAGTGGGAAAGGGAGAGGAGTTTCAGAGTGAGAAACAGCGGGACGAGTGGTGGGCCCGGCGGCCAGTTAAACGAGCAGGAAAGGGAGAGGACTATCAGTGTGAGAAACTGGGAAAAGAAGAGTAGTTTCAGAGTGAGAAACAGCTGGAAAAGGAGAGGAGTTTCAGAGTGAGAAACAGCGGGAAAGGCAGCGGAGTTTCAGAGTGAGGAACAGCGGGAAAAGGAGAGGAGTTTCAGAGTGAGAAACAGAGGGAAAATTAGAGGAGTTTCAGAGTGAGGAACAGCGGGAAAAAGAGAGGAGTTTCAGAGTGAGGAACAGCGGGAAAACGAGAGGAGTTTCAGAGTGAGAAACAGCGGGAAAAGGAGAGGAGTTTCAGAGTGAGAAACAGAGGGAAAAGTAGAGGAGTTTCAGAGTGAGGAACAGCGGGAAAAAGAGAGGAGTTTCAGAGTGAGGAACAGCGGGAAAAGGAGAGGAGTTTCAGAGTGAGAAACAGCGGGAAAAGGAGAGGAGTTTCTGAGTGAGGAACAGCGGGAAAAGGAGCGGAGTTTCAGAGTGAGAAACAGCTGGAAAAGGAGAGGAGTTTCAGTGTGAGAAACAGCGGGAAGGGGAGCGGAGTTTCTGAGTGAGGAACAGCGGGAAAATGAGCGGAGTTTCAGAGTGTGAAACAGCGGGAAAGGGAGAGCAGTCTCAGAGTGAGAAACAGCGGGAAAAGGGAGAGGAGTTTCAGAGTGAGAAACAGCGGGAAAAGCAGAGGAGTGTCAGAGTGTGAAACAGCGGGAAAAGGAGAGGAGTTTCAGAGTGAGGAACAGCGGGAAAAGGAGAGGAGTTTCAGAGTGAGAAACAGCGGGAAAAGGGAGAGGAGTTTCAGAGTGAGAAACCGGGAAAATGAGAGGATTTTCAGAGTGAGAAACAGCGGGAAAAGGAGAGGAGTTTCAGGGTGAGGAACAGCGGGAAAAGGAGAGGAGTTTCAGAGTGAGAAACTGCGGGATAAGGAGATGAGTTTCAGAGTGAGAAACAGCGGGAAAAGGAGAGGAGTTTCAGAGTGAGAAACAGCGGGACAAGGAGAGGAGTTTCAGAGTGAGACACAGAGGGAAAAGTAGAGGAGTTTCAGAGCGAGGAACAACGGGAAAAAGAGAGGAGTTTCAGAGTGAGGAACAGCGCGAAAACGAGAGGAGTTTCAGAGTGAGAAACAGCGGGAAAAGGAGAAGAGTTTCAGAGTGAGGAACAGCGGGAAAAGGAGAGGTGTTTCAGACTGAGAAACAGCGGGAAAGGGAGCGGAGTTTCAGAGTGAGAAACAGCTGGAAAAGGAGAGGAGTTTCAGTGTGGAAAAGTAGAGGAGTTTCAGAGTGAGGAACAGCGGTAAAAAGAGAGGAGTTTCAGAGTGAGGAACAGCGGGAAAACGAGAGGAGTTTCAGAGTGAGAAACAGCGGAAAACGAGAGGAGTTTCAGAGTGAGGAACAGCGGGAAAAGGAGAGGAGTTTCAGAGTGAGAAACAGCGGGAAAGGGAGAGGAGTTTCAGAGTGAGAAACAGTGGGAAAAGGGGCGGAGTTTCAGAGTGAGAAACAGCGGGAAAAGGAGAGGAGTTTCAGAGTGAGAAACAGCGGGAAAAGGAGAGGAGTTTCAGGGTGCGAAACAGCGGGAAAAGGAGAGGAGTTTCAGTGTGAGAAACAGCGGGAAAAGGAGAGGAGTTTCAGAGTGAGAAACAGCGGGAAAAGGGAGAGCAGTTTCAGAGTGAGAAACAGCGGGAAAAGGAGAGGAGTTTCAGAGTGAGAAACAGCGGGAAAAGGAGAGGAGTTTCAGAGTGAGGAACAGCGGGAAAAGGAGAGGAGTTTCAGAGTGTGAAACAGTGGGAAAGGGAGAGGAGTTTCAGAGTGAGAAACAGCGGGACGAGTGGTGGGCCCGGCGGCCAGTTAAACGAGCAGGAAAGGGAGAGGACTATCAGTGTGAGAAACTGGGAAAAGAAGAGTAGTTTCAGAGTGAGAAACAGCTGGAAAAGGAGAGGAGTTTCAGAGTGAGAAACAGCGGGAAAGGCAGCGGAGTTTCAGAGTGAGGAACAGCGGGAAAAGGAGAGGAGTTTCAGAGTGAGAAACAGAGGGAAAATTAGAGGAGTTTCAGAGTGAGGAACAGCGGGAAAAAGAGAGGAGTTTCAGAGTGAGGAACAGCGGGAAAACGAGAGGAGTTTCAGAGTGAGAAACAGCGGGAAAAGGAGAGGAGTTTCAGAGTGAGAAACAGAGGGAAAAGTAGAGGAGTTTCAGAGTGAGGAACAGCGGGAAAAAGAGAGGAGTTTCAGAGTGAGGAACAGCGGGAAAAGGAGAGGAGTTTCAGAGTGAGAAACAGCGGGAAAAGGAGAGGAGTTTCTGAGTGAGGAACAGCGGGAAAAGGAGCGGAGTTTCAGAGTGAGAAACAGCTGGAAAAGGAGAGGAGTTTCAGTGTGAGAAACAGCGGGAAGGGGAGCGGAGTTTCTGAGTGAGGAACAGCGGGAAAATGAGCGGAGTTTCAGAGTGTGAAACAGCGGGAAAGGGAGAGCAGTCTCAGAGTGAGAAACAGCGGGAAAAGGGAGAGGAGTTTCAGAGTGAGAAACAGCGGGAAAAGGAGAGGAGTGTCAGAGTGTGAAACAGCGGGAAAAGGAGAGGAGTTTCAGAGTGAGGAACAGCGGGAAAAGGAGAGGAGTTTCAGAGTGAGAAACAGCGGGAAAAGGGAGAGGAGTTTCAGAGTGAGAAGCAGCGGGAAAGGGAGAGGACATTCAGAGTGAGTAACAGCGGGAAAAGGGAGAGGAGTGTCAGAGTGAGAAACTGCGGCAAAAGGGAGAGGAGATTCAGAGTGAGAAAGAGCGGGAAAGGGAGAGGGTTTTCAGAGTGAGGAACAGCGGGAAAAGGAGAGGAGTTTCAGAGTGAGAAACAGCGGGAAAGGGAGAGGAGTTTCAGAGTGAGAAACAGCGGGAAAAGGAGAGGAGTTTCAGAGTGAGAAAAAGCTGGAAAAGGAGAGGAGTTTCAGTGTGAGAATCAGTGGGAAAGAGAGAGGAGTTTCAGAGTGAGAAACAGCGGGAAAAGGAGAGGAGTTTCAGTGTGAGAAACAGCGGGAAAAGGAGAGGAGTTTCAGAGTGAGTTCCAACGGGAAAAGGAGACGAGTTTAGAGTGAGAAACAGCGGGAAAGGGAGAGGAGTTTCAGAGTGAGAAACAGTGGGAAAAGGGGCGGAGTTTCAGAGTGAGAAACAGCGGGAAAAGGAGAGGAGTTTCAGAGTGAGAAACAGCGGGAAAAGGAGAGGAGTTTCAGAGTGCGAAACAGCGGGAAAAGGAGAGGAGTTTCAGTGTGAGAAACAGCGGGAAAAGGAGAGGAGTTTCAGATTGAGAAACAGCGGGAAAAGGAGAGGAGTTTCAGAGTGAGAAACAGCGGGAAAGGGAGAGGAGTTTCAGAGTGAGAAGCAGCGGGAAAGGGAGAGGAGATTCAGAGTGAGTAACAGCGGGAAAAGGAGAGGAGTGTCAGTGTGAGAAACAGCGGGAAAAGGAGAGGCGTTTCAGAGTGAGTACCAACGGGAAAAGGAGAAGAGTTTCAGAGTGAGAAACAGCGGGAAAGGGAGAGGAGTTTCAGAGTGAGAAGCAGCGGGAACGGAAGAAATGTTTCAGAGTGAGAAACAGCTGGAAAAGGAGAGGAGTTTCAGATTGCTAACAGCTGAAAAAGGAGAGGGTTTTCAGAGTGAGAAACAGCTGGAAAAGTAGATGAGTTTCAGAGTGAGAAACAGCGGGAAAGGGAGCGGAGTTTCAGAGTGAGAAACAGCGGGAAAAGGAGAGGAGTTTCAGTGTGAGAAACAGCGGGAAAAGGAGAGGAGTTTCAGAGTGAGAAACAGCGGGAAAGGGAGAGGAGTTTCAGAGTGAGAAGCAGCGGGAAAGGGAGAGGACATTCAGAGTGAGTAACAGCGGGAAAAGGAGAGGAGTTTCAGTGTGAGAAACAGCGGGAAAAGGAGAGGAGTTTCAGAGTGAGTCCCAACGGGAAAAGGAGAAGAGTTTCAGAGTGAGAAACAGCGGGAAAGGGAGAGGAGTTTCAGAGTGAGAAGCAGCGGGAAAGGAAGACATGTTTCAGAGTGAGAAACAGCTGGAAAAGGAGAGGAGTTTCAGATTGCTAACAGCTGAAAAGGAGAGGGTTTTCAGAGTGAGAAACAGCTGGAAAAGGAGAGGAGTTTCAGAGTGAGAAACAGCGGGAAAAGGAGAGGAGTTTCAGTGTGAGAAACAGCGGGAAAAGGAGAGGAGTTTCCGAGTGACAAACAGTGGGGAGAGACGTGGACCCGGCCAGTTTCAACAGCGGGAAAAGGGAGAGGACTGTCAGAGTGAGAAACTGCGGGAAAAGGGAGAGGAGATTCAGAGTGAGAAACAGCGGGAAAAGGAGAGGAGTTTCAGAGTGAGAAACAGCGGGAAAAGGAGAGGAGTTTCAGAGTGAGAAACAGCGGGAAAGGGAGAGGAGTTTCAGAGTGAGAAACAGCGGGAAAAGGAGAGGAGTTTCAGAGTGAGAAACAGCTGGAAAAGGAGAGGAGTTTCAGTGTGAGAATCAGTGGGAAAGAGAGAGGAGTTTCAGAGTGAGAAACAGCGGGAAAAGGAGAGGAGTTTCAGTGTGAGAAACAGCGGGAAAAGGAGAGGAGTTTCAGTTTGACAAACAGTGGGAAGAGGGAGAGGAGTTTCAGAGCGACAAACAGCGGGAAAAGAAGAGGAGTTTCAGATTGAGAAACAGCGGGAAGAGGGAGAGGAGTTTCAGAGCGATAAACAGCTGGAAAAGAAGAGGAGTTTCAGAGCGAGAAACAGCTGGAAAAGAAGAGGAGTTTCAGAGTGAGAAACAGCTGCTAAAGGAGAGGAGTTTCAGAGTGAGAAACAGCGGGAAAGAGAGAGGAGTTTCAGAGTGAGAAGCAGCGGGAAAGGGAGAGGAGATTCCGAGTGAGAAACAGCTGGAAAAGGAGAGGAGTTTCAGTGTGAGAAACAGCGGGAAAAGGAGAGGAGTTTCAGAGTGAGTACCAACGGGAAAAGGAGACGAGTTTTGAGTGAGAAACAGCGGGAAAGGGAGAGGAGTTTCAGAGTGAGAAACAGCGGGAAAAGGAGAGGAGTTTCAGAGTGAGAAACAGCGGGAAAAGGAGAGGAGTTTCAGAGTGCGAAACAGCGGGAAAAGGAGAGGAGTTTCAGTGTGAGAAACAGCGGGAAAAGGAGAGGAGTTTCAGAGTGAGAAACAGCGGGAAAAGGAGAGGAGTTTCAGAGTGAGAAACAGCGGGAAAGGGAGAGGAGTTTCAGAGTGAGATACAGCGGGAAAGGGAGAGGAGATTCAGAGTGAGTAACAGCGGGAAAAGGAGAGGAGTTTCAGTGTGAGGAACAGCGGGAAAGGGAGAGGAGTTTCAGAGTGAGAAACAGCGGGAAAAGGAGCGGAGTTTCAGAGTGAGTAACAGCGGGAAAAGGAGAGGAGATTCAGAGTGAGTAACAGCGGGAAAAGGAGAGGCGTTTCAGAGTGAGTACCAACGGGAAAAGGAGAAGAGTTTCAGAGTGAGAAACAGCGGGAAAGGGAGAGGAGTTTCAGAGTGAGAAGCAGCGGGAACGGAAGAAATCTTTCAGAGTGAGAAACAGCTGGAAAAGGAGAGGAGTTTCAGATTGCTAACAGCTGAAAAAGGAGAGGGTTTTCAGAGTGAGAAACAGCTGGAAAAGTAGATGAGTTTCAGAGTGAGAAACAGCGGGAAAGGGAGCGGAGTTTCAGAGTGAGAAACAGCGGGAAAAGGAGAGGAGTTTCAGCGTGAGAAACAGCGGGAAAGGGAGCGGAGTTTCAGAGTGAGAAACAGCGGGAAAAGGAGAGGAGCTTCAGAGTGAGAAACAGTGGGAAGAGGGAGAGGAGTTTCAGAGCGACAAACTGCGGGAAAAGGAGAGGAGTTTGAGAGTGACAAACAGTGGGGAGAGACGTGGACCCGGCCAGTTTCAACAGCGGGAAAAGGGAGAGGAGTGTCAGAGTGAGAAACTGCGGGAAAAGGGAGAGGAGATTCAGAGTGAGAAAGAGCGGGAAAGGGAGAGGGTTTTCAGAGTGAGGAACAGCGGGAAAAGGAGAGGAGTTTCAGAGTGAGAATCAGCGGGAAAGCAGAGGAGTTTCAGAGTGAGAAGCAGCGGGAAAGGGAGAGGAGATTCAGAGTGAGGAACAGTGGGAAAAGGACAGGAGTTTCAGTGTGAGAAACAGCGGGAAAAGGAGAGGAGTTTCAGAGTGAGTACCAACGGAAAAAGGAGAAGAGTTTCAGAGTGAGAAACAGCGGGAAAGGGAGAGGAGTTTCAGAGTGAGAAGCAGCGGGAAAGGAAGAAATGTTTCAGAGTGAGAAACAGCTGGAAAAGGAGAGGAGTTTTAGTGTGAGAAACAGTGGGAAGAGGGAGAGGAGTTTCAGAGCGACAAACAGCGGGAAAAGGAGAGGAGTTTGAGAGTGACAAACAGTGGGGAGAGACGTGGACCCGGCCAGTTTCAACAGCGGGAAAAGGGAGAGGAGTGTCAGAGTGAGAAACTGCGGGAAAAGGGAGAGGAGATTCAGAGTGAGAAAGAGCGGGAAAGGGAGAGGGTTTTCAGAGTGAGAAACATCGGGAATGGGAGAAGGAGTTTCAGAGTGCGAAACAGCGGGAAGAGGAGAGGACTGTCAGAGTGAGAAACTGCGGGAAAAGAAGAGGATTTTAAGAGTGAGAAAGAGTGGGAGAAGGAGAGGAGTTTCAGAATGAGAAACAGCGAGGAGAGGGGTGGACATGTCGGCCAGTTAAAACAGCGGGAAAAGTGGAGGAGTTTCACAGTGAGAAACAGCGGGAAAAGGAGAGGAGTTTCACAGTGAGAAACAGCGGGAAAAGGAGAGGAGTTTCAGAGTGAGAAAGAGTGGGAGAAGGAGAGGAGTTTCAGAATGAGAAACAGCGAGGAGAGAGGTGGACATGTCGGCCAGTTAAAACAGCG
This sequence comes from Scyliorhinus torazame, assembly GCF_047496885.1. Classification (NCBI taxonomy): domain Eukaryota; kingdom Metazoa; phylum Chordata; class Chondrichthyes; order Carcharhiniformes; family Scyliorhinidae; genus Scyliorhinus; species Scyliorhinus torazame. The sequence continues at coordinate 273,229,345 of NC_092713.1, read as the reverse complement.
GGAAAGGTGGAGGAGTTTCACAGTGAGAAACAGCGGGAAAAGGAGAGGAGTTTCAGAGTGAGAAAGAGTGGGAGAAGGAGGGGTGTTTCAGAATGAGAAACAGCGAGGAGAGAGGTGGACATGTCGGCCAGTTAAAACAGCGGGAAAGGTGGAGGAGTTTCACAATAGAAACAGCGGGAAAAGGAGAGGAGGTTCAGAGTGAGAAACAGCTGGAAAAGGAGAGGAGTTTCAGAGTCAGAAACAGCGGGAAAAGGAGAGGAGTTTCAGAGTGAGAAACAGCGGGAAAAGGAGAGGAGTTTCAGAGTGAGAAACAGCGGGAAAAGGGAGAGGAGGTTCAGAGTGAGAAACAGCGGGAAAAGGAGAGGAGTTTCAAAGTGAGAAACAGCGGGAAAGGGAGAGGAGTTTCAGAGTGAGAAACAGCGGGAAAAGGAGAGGAGATTCAGTGTGAGAAACAGCTGGAAAAGGAGAGGAGTTTCAGAGTGAGAAACAGCGGGAAAAGGAGAGGAGTTTCAGTGTGAGAAACAGCGGGAAAAGGAGAGGAGTTTCAGAGTGAGAAACAGTGGGAAGAGGGAGAGGAGTTTCAGAGCGACAAACAGCGGGAAAAGGAGAGGAGTTTGAGAGTGAGAAACAGTGGGGAGAGACGTGGACCCGGCCAGTTTCAACAGCGGGAAAAGGGAGAGGAGTGTCAGAGTGAGAAACTGCGGGAAAAGGGAGAGGAGATTCAGAGTGAGAAAGAGCGGGAAAGGGAGAGGAGTTTTCAGAGTGAGAACCATCGGGAAAGGGAGAAGGAGTTTCAGAGTGCGAAACAGCGGGAAAAGGAGAGGAGTTTCAGAGTGAGAAACTGCGGGAAAAGAAGAGGATTTTAAGAGTGAGAAAGACTGGGAGAAGGAGAGGAGTTTCAGAATGAGAAACAGCGAGGAGAGGGGTGGACATGTCGGCCAGTTAAAACAGCGGGAAAAGTGGAAGAGTTTCACAGTGAGAAACAGCGGGAAAAGGAGAGGAGTTTCACAGTGAGAAACAGCGGGAAAAGGAGAGGAGTTTCAGAGTGAGAAAGAGTGGGAGAAGGAGAGGAGTTTCAGAATGAGAAACAGCGAGGAGAGAGGTGGACATGTCGGCCAGTTAAAACAGCGGGAAAGGTGCAGGAGTTTCACAGTGAGAAACAGCGGGAAAAGGAGAGGAGTTTCAGAGTGAGAAAGAGTGGGAGAAGGAGGGGTGTTTCAGAATGAGAAACAGCGAGGAGAGAGGTGGACATGTCGGCCAGTTAAAACAGCGGGAAAGGTGGAGGAGTTTCACAATAGAAACAGCGGGAAAAGGAGAGGAGGTTCAGAGTGAGAAACAGCTGGAAAAGGAGAGGAGTTTCAGAGTGAGAAACAGCGGGAAAAGGAGAGGAGTTTCAGAGTGAGAAACAGCGGGAAAAGGAGATGAGTTTCAGAGTGAGAAACAGCGGGAAAGGGAGCGGAGTTCCAGAGTGAGAAACAGCTGGAAAAAGAGAGGAGTTTCAGTGTGAGAAACAGCTGAAAAAGGAGAGGAGTTTCAGAGTGAGAAACAGCGAGGAGAGAGGTGGAACCGGCGGCCTGTTAAAACAGCGGGAATGCGAGAGGATTTTCAGAGTGAGAAACAGAGGGAAAAGGAGAGGAGTCTCAGAGTGAGAAACAGCAGGAAAAGGAGAGGAGTTTCAGAGTGAGAAACAGAGGGAAAAGGAGAGGAGTTTTAGAGTGGGAAACAGTGGGAAAAGGAGAGGAGTTTCAGAGTGAGAAACAGCGGAAAGGGAGAGGAGTTTCAGAGTGAGAAACAGCGGGAAAAGGAGAGGAGTTTCAGAGTGAGAACCAACGGGAAAAGGAGAGGAGTTTCAGAGTGAGAACCAACGGGAAAAGGAGAGGAGTTTCAGAGTGAGAAACAGCGGGAAAAGGAGAGGAGTTTCAGAGTGAGAAACAGCGGGAAAAGGAGCGGAGTTTCAGTATGAGAAACAGCGGGAAAAGGAAAGGAGTTTCATAGTGAGAAACAGCGGGAAAAGGAAAGGAGTTTCAGAGTGAGAAACAGCGAGGAGAGAGGTGGACATGTCGGCCAGTTAAAACAGCGGGAAAAGTGGAGGAGTGTCACAGTGAGAAACAGCGGGAAACGGAGAGGAGTTTCACAGTGAGAAACAGCGGGAAAAGGAGAGGAGTTTCAGAGTGAGAAAGAGTGGGAGAAGGAGAGGAGTTTCAGAATGAGAAACAGCGAGGAGAGAGGTGGACATGTCGGCCAGTTAAAACAGCGGGAAAGGTGGAGGAGTTTCACAGTGAGAAACAGCGGGAAAAGGAGAGGAGTTTCAGAGTGAGAAAGAGTGGGAGAAGGAGGGGTGTTTCAGAATGAGAAACAGCGAGGAGAGAGGTGGACATGTCGGCCAGTTAAAACAGCGGGAAAGGTGGAGGAGTTTCACAATAGAAACAGCGGGAAAAGGAGAGGAGGTTCAAAGTGAGAAACAGCTGGAAAAGGAGAGGAGTTTCAGAGTGAGAAACAGCGGGAAAAGGAGAGGAGTTTCAGAGTGAGAAACAGCGGGAAAAGGAGAGGAGTTTCAGAGTGAGAAACAGCGGGAAAGGGAGCGGAGTTTCAGAGTGAGAAACAGCTGGAAAAAGAGAGGAGTTTCAGTGTGAGAAACAGCTGAAAAAGGAGAGGAGTTTCAGAGTGAGAAACAGCGAGGAGAGAGGTGGAACCGGCGGCCTGTTAAAACAGCGGGAAAGCGAGAGGATTTTCAGAGTGAGAAACAGAGGGAAAAGGAGAGGAGTCTCAGAGTGAGAAACAGCAGGAAAAGGAGAGGAGTTCCAGAGTTAGAAACAGAGGGAAAAGGAGAGGAGTTTCAGAGTGAGAAACAGTGGGAAAAAGAGAGGAGTATCAGAGTGAGAAACAGCGGAAAGGGAGAGGAGTTTCAGAGTGAGAAACAGCGGGAAAAGGAGAGGAGTTTCGGAGTGAGAACCAACGGGAAAAGGAGAGGAGTTTCAGAGTGAGAACCAACGGGAAAAGGAGAGGAGTTTCAGAGTGAGAAACAGCGGGAAAAGGAGAGGAGTTTCAGAGTGAGAAACAGCGGGAAAAGGAGCGGAGTTTCAGTGTGAGAAACAGCGGGAAAAGGAAAGGAGTTTCAGAGTGAGAAACAGCGGGAAAAGGAAAGGAGTTTCAGAGTGAGAAACAGCGGGAAAAGGAAAGGAGTTTCAGAGTGATAAACAGCGGGGAGAGGTGGACCCGGCTGTTTAAAACAGGGGGAAAGGGAGACGAGTTCACCTTAAACTGAAACAAAGAATGATGTCATAGGTAAACAGTAAGTTCATTGGCTGGTAAGGAGCTGCTGATTTGCATGACTTTTCTCATTTACTTTCAGATTGAAAGTTAAATTGGAGAAATATTTTACAGATTAAAAAGATTAAAAACCAGCTTGAAATTTAAATAAGAAAACTATTTAAAAACCATTTAAATAAAATAGAGATGCAGGGCCAGGCAATATGCTGTACCTGCATGATGTGGGAGCTGGTGGACTTCATTGTGGATCCTAGTGATCACATCTGTAGCAAGTGTTGGTTGCTTGAGGAACTTCGGCTCAGAGTTGATGAGCTGGAGTCGGAGCTACAATGCTGAGACACATTCAGGAAGAGGGGAGTGATACATGGACACTATTGCAGGAGGCAATCACACCCCTTAGATAAACTACCTTGAATTGAGCCAATGGTCAGGAACAGGAGGGTATGACTGAGTTAGTTGGCGAGGATTGGTGGGAAAACCAAAGGATTGGGACGCCTTTAAAAGCAAGCAGAGGACAACTAAATAGCAATAAGGTGGGAGAAGATGAAGCTAGCTAGATGAGGCAGAGGAACTGAATAGGTACTTTGCATTAGTCTTCACAGTGGACAACACCAGTGGCGTACCAGAACTTTGAGAGTCAAGAAGCAGAGATGAGTGTTGTGCCCATCACACAGGAGAAGGTTCTGGGGAATCGGAAAGGTCTGGAAATGAATAAATTGCTCAAACCAGATGGACTATACCCAGGGTTCTGAAAAGATTGGGGATGCATTGGTGGTGAACGTTCAGGCATCACTGAGTCAGGGAGGGTCCCAGAGGAATGGAAAATGGCTAATATAACACCGCTGTTTAAGAAGAGAGGGAGGCAGAAAACTGGAACTTCATGGAAGACGCAGCCCGCGTACCCGGCCCGCAAAAATTGTCCCCTCTTCAGCCGGCTCTCACTCCCTGGACTGCCCACTACAGTGTCCCAGCCCCGAATAATACCCCCTCTGCCCGTGGATCAGCCCTCCCCCCGACTGCGGCGGCACTGGACCGAGTCTGCAGCCGCCACGCTGAGTTCCCGACGGGTGAGACCACACGCGACCCACGCCGTCGGGAACTTAACTGGGACGGAGCATCGCGGAGCAGACCTCAGCCGACATAAGGGGGGCATGGATATGGCTCGTGGCGTACTCCTACAGTATGCCGCTTTTCGGGGGCGGAGCATCGCGAAAGCGGCACCGCCCCAATTTCAGCATCATTGGGGCTTCTCCACCCGTCGTCGAATGCAATTTCGGAGTCAGGGATCAGAGAATCCAGCCCCAGGGATTTACTGATGGATGTAGTAAAATGGGCTGAAATATAGCTGAATGGGCCATAATTTGGCAGATGGAGTTTAATCTGAATAAATATGAGGTGATCCATTTTGGTCGGAAAAATGGAAAGGCAACTTATTATCTAAATGGAGTGTTTTAGTGCAGAGGAATCTGGGTGTCCTTGTGCATGAATTGCAGAAAGCTAGCCTGCAGGTAATAGGAAGGCAAATGGATTTTTAAGGAAATGTTGCTGCAACTGTACAAATCATTGCTGAGGCAGCACTTGGAGTACTGTGTACAGTTTTGGTCCCCTTATTGTCGTTGGATTGGAGGAAGTTCAGAGGATATTCACTGGATTGATTCCAAAGATGAGGGGTTTTTCTTATGAGAGGAGATTTTGCAATTTAGGCCTATACTCTCTCCAGTTCAGCAGAATGGGAGGAGATCTAATTGTGGTATGTAAGATGATAAAAGGTATTGACAAATCGACGTAGAGCAGATGTTCCCTCTTTTGGAGTAATCTAGAAGGAGAGGTCACAGTTTTAGTATAAGGAGGAGCAGATTTAAAACAGAGATGAGTAGAAATGACTTCTCTCAGAATTGTCGTGAATCTGTGGACTTCACTACTCAAGAGTGTGGTGGATGCTGGGACATTGAATAAATTTAAGGTGGAGATAAACAGATTTTTACTTAGTAATGGGTTTTAGGGTTATAGAGACAAGGCAGGAAAGTGGAGTTGAGGCCAAGAGATCAGCCATGATCATATTGAATGGCGGATCATGCTCCAGGGGCTTAATTGCCTGACTCCTGTTCTTAGTTCTTATGGAGAAATAAGCCCACACAAACGCTTAATGTTGACGTGATGATTCACCAGCATGGATCTATTCTCTGATACATAACACCCCTTCCCCTTCTATTACTTTAGTGCAACGACAACTGCTTAACATTTTTACAATAGACCTTTGTATGCATTATCCCTATACACACATACAAGTTGGACATCATTTCCTTTAGGTTGTATTTGAAGTTCTGGAGCCAGGCTACTTGAGACCTTGGAAGTGTACTCATTTTCCTTCAGTGGCTGGTACTTCCTGGGAAGTTACTGCAGTGCTCATCTCTATAAGTACTGGGAAGTCCTCAAACAGAATCTGAACTTATCTCTGGTATTTGTCCTCTGTTCCGAAGTATCGCTGTCTACATTTTCCACGGGAAATACTTCTTAAGACGTTTCCGTGATTTCACTTAGTGAAGCTAGTAACTGGTCAGTATGATGTCGCCAAACTCCTTCATTGTCCAACATGCTGTGTGATATTAGACCTGTCTTTGCTTTGATCATAGCAGGTATTTCTCACTAGTGGTGTAGCTTCTGGCTAGCACTTAATCTCCTTGATTGAATACTTGCATTTTAGAGTTTGATTCTCTCCCAGTAATCTATGCTTGCTGTTGTTATTTGACAATCTCTGAAGCATTAGGTGGCAGTAACAAATTAAACTGTGTTCTCAGGTTCCTCCTTAACAGCTGGTGAAGTCTGTCAATACGCGTGCAGTGTTCCGATAATACATTAAGAATTTGGTTACTCTTGTTCCTCGATGCCTTGATGAAATGTTTCAATGATTGAACAAAACATTCGGCCAACCCATTTGTTGCAGGGTGGTGCAGAGCCGAGTTTATGTGCTGTAATACCATTTCCTGTTAAGTAGTTCTCTAACGCCTTCGAACTGAGCTGAGTTACGACCTGTTCTGGTGTATCTCAATGATTTGTTTAGCTGTTGTGGATTTCATGATGACAACTTCTGGCCATTCTTAGTCTTGCACAGGACCGATAATGCCCCACTTTCTCTTTGATTTGAGCATCTAATCCTGGCCACCAAAAATATGTGCATACAGTTCCTTTGTCCTCACAACACCAGGATGTCCCTCATGCAGTTGATCAAGGAATTTACTGTGCAAGCTTGGAGGAATAATCACTCCGATTCCTCATAATAATACTCCACTCTGAACTGTCAACTCAAATCTTCGTGTGATGGAGGGCTTGAGGTCTAGCTTTTTACCATGAACATCTAACACCATTCCTTTTTGAACCATGTTCATCACCTTCCTCATCACTGGATCGGTTCTTGTATACCTCGGTACTTAAGGTAGGTCACAGGTACATTATCCAGTAGTGTGAAATACAGGATATTGATTAAATGTTCTTCAGATTCTTGTTAGACTTGTAATGGCAATCTTGACAAAGCATCAGCATTTGCATGTTTTTTTTTTTCATTATATATTTAGAATACCCAATTCATTTATTCCAATTAAGGGGCAATTTAGCGTGTTCAATCCACCTACCTGCACATCTTTGGGTTGTGGGGGCAAAACCCACGCAAACACGGGGAGAATGTGCAAACTTCACACGGACAGTGACCCAGAGCCGGGATCAAACCTAGGACCTCGGCGCCGTGAGACTGCAGTGCTACCACTGCACCATCGTGCTGCCCTAGCATTTGCATGTTGATCTTAATCACGATATTCTTTGTCATACATGTATGCCAACAATATCAAAGACCATCTTTGGAACATACTCACTGCGAGCGAAGGAATAACTTTATATGGCCCAAGATCATTGTTAAGGGTCGATGATCTATCAAAGAGTTAAATTACGTTCATAAAGATCGTGATGGAACCTCTTGACCTGAAAATGATGGTCAAAGCCTCTTTTTCTTTTTCTAGCTGAGCGTAATTGTTTCAGTCCTAGTAAGAGTTCATGAAGCAAATTATATCAGTCATTCCTATCCTGATAACATTGCACCCCATTTAGCCCATCAGAATTTAATGCACGCACCTCTGAAAAAGAGCAGGAGCAGATATTATTCCAAAAAGAAGTATTCTGTAAAGAAACAGACCTTTGTGCATCACACAACTGTGAATTTGCAGACACATTAATTTGTAAATATATCTAGGGTAAATCAATTTTACTGAATATCTGTCCTCCAGACAGTCCAGCAAATGTTTTCAATCAATGGCAGTGGATAATGAACTGCACACAATAACATGTTAATAGCTATTTTAAAATCTCCACATATTCTCATGAGCCATCGTGTTTCGGTACGGGAACTATTGATGTTGCCCAACCACTTGTAGTAACTGTTTCAATGACTCCTGTTTGGACTAGCCTTTCTAGTTCCTCTTCAACTTTTGGTCTGATGACATGTGATACATTTCTAGCTTTGAGACATTTGGGGTGGGTTTCACAATCCGTTACACCAGATTTCTGGTGCAGCACGCCATCGGGATCCTCTGTTTCAGCGGCTGGTCAATGGGGTTTCCCATTGTCGGGCAGCCCCAGGCAGTCGGGAAACCCCTGGGCAGCTGGCAAAATGGAGAATCCCTGACGACGGAGAATTAAGCCCTTGATGTACTGTTTGGTGTGATCTTTAAGTGCACTTGAACTCCAGTCATGGAGCCGATTAAATCGTCAAACACCTTCTCAAATATTTCCAGGAGTTTGTTGTACGGTGTTCTTGGATTCCACCTAGTTAACCTATTGCTCCCTAGTTGAGATTCCGCTTTGTCAGCCATGCCTTACCAATTAAAGTAGTAAAGTTTCCACGGACTGCGTGAAAAGATAACTCTGTTGTCTTATTTTTTAATAAACATTTTAGTGAGGTATTTTTGGTTTTATATAAACAACAAAATAAACATTGTACATGAAACTATAAACATAGTGCAAAAGCCGTCTCCCTCCCTTACAGGTCCCCCTTTATTAACCCCCTGCACTAAGCTAAACTTCTGCTGACGATTAATTTTCCACGAAGAAGTCGACGAACGGTAGCCACCTCCGGGCGAACCCTACCAGTGACCCTCTCAAGGTGAAGTTGATTTTCTCCAAGCAGAGAAAGCTAGCCATGTCCGATTGCCAGGTCTCCGACTTCGGGGGCTTTGAGTCCCTCCAAGCTAATAGTATCCATCTCCGGGCTACCAGGGAAGTAAAGGCCAGAATGTCTGCCTCTTTCTTCTCCTGGATTCCTGGGTCTACTGACACCCTGAAAATCGCCACCTCTGGACTCAGTGCCACCCTTGTTTTTAACACCGTGGACATGACATTTGCAAACCCCTGCCAAAATCCCCTAAGCTTCGGACATGCCCAGAACATGTGGACATGGATCACTGGTCCTCCCGCACATTTTGCGCAACTGTCTTCCACCTCAAAGAAGCTGCTCATCTGGGCCACTGTCATATGAGGCCGTTGAACGACCTTTTATCATACCAGGCTGAGGCTGGCATATGTTGCGGATGCATTGATTCTACTCAACGCGTCCGCCCATAGACCATCCTCTAACTCTCCTCTCAGCTCCTCCTCCCACTTGCACTTCAGCTCCTCGGTCTGCATCTCCTCTGACCCCATAAGTTCCTTGTAAATGTCAGAGACGCTCCCTTCTCCTACCCACCCTCTGGAAACGACCCTGTCCTGAATCCCCCTTAGCGGTAGGAGCGGGAAGGTTGACACCTGTTTACGTAGGAAGTCCCTCACCTGCAGACACCCAAATTAATTTCCCCTCGCCAACCAAACGTCTCCTCCAGCGCCCTCATACTCGGAAAGCTCCCTCTATAAACATATCCCCCATCTTCTCAATCCCTGCTCTCCGCCATATCCGGAACCCCCCATCCATACTTCTCGGGGCAAACTGGTGATTATTACAGATTGGAGACCAGACCGACGCTCCCACTGCTCCCACATGTCTCCTCCATTGCCCCCAGACTCTCAGGGCCACCACCACCATGGGGCTGGTGGAGTACCGTGCCGGTGGGAGCAACAGTGGCACAGTTACCAATGCCCCCAGACTGGTGCCCTTGCATTAAGCCGCCTCCAGACGCACCCACGCCGACCTCTCCCCCACCACCCACTTCCTGATCATGGCTATATTCGTTGCCTAGTAATAGTTACAAAAATTTGGCAGCACCAGCCCGCCCTCTCCCCGATTCCGCACAAGCATTACCTTTCTTACTCGCGGGGTCTTGCCCGCCCAAACAAAGCTAGTGATCACTTTGTTGACCAGTTTAAAAAAGGACCGCGGAATAAAGATGGGGAGATATTGAAACACAAACAGGAATCTCGGGAGGAGCGTCACCTTCACCGTCTGCACCCTCCCAGCTAATAACAACGGGAGCGCATCCCATCTCCAAAAATCGGCCTTCATTTGGTCCACTAGTCGGGCCAGATTTAATTTATGCAGTCGGTCCCATTCCCGCACCACTTGAATGCCTAGGTACCTAAAGATTCCCTCGACTAATCTAAACGGCAGCACCCCCACTCGCCTCTCCTGTCCCTTCGCCTGGACTGCAAACATCTCACTTTTCCCCATATTTAGCTTCTACCCCGTAAACCGGCCAAATTCCCCTAGAATCCTCATAATTTCTTCCATCCCCTCTATTAGGTCCGATACATACAGAAGCAGGTCGTCTGCATAGAGCAAGACTCTGTGCTCCACCCCCTCCACCCCAACCCGGACCAGCCCCCTCCAGCCCCTTGAGGCTCTCAGAGCAATTGCCAGCGGCTCTGTAGCTAGTGCGAACAACAGTGAGGAGAGGGGGCATCCCTGTCTCGTCCCCCGGTGCAGTCTAAAATAGTCCGATGTTGGCCTATTCATCTGTATGCTTGCCACGGGAGCCTGATACAGCAACCTGACCCAGTCAATAAAGCCCCGCCCAAAGCCGAATCGTCCAAGTACCTCCCATAGATAATCCCATTCTACCCAATCAAAAGCCTTTTCTGCATCCATTGCAATCACTACCTCCACCTCCCTATTTTCCGGGGGCATCATGATCACGTTTAACAACCTTCTTACATTGGCCACCAACTGCCTATGCTTAACAAACCCCGTCTGGTCCTCCCCAATAACGTCCGGAACACAATCCTCAATCCTGGAGGCCAAAATTTGGCCAGCAGTTTGGCGTCCACATTCAGCAGGGATATCGGCCTGTAGGACCCACACAGCTCTGGGTTCTTGTCCCGCTTCAGAATCAGCGAAATCGTGGCCTGTGACATCGGCGGCGGCAGCACCCCTCTTTCCCTTGCCTCATTGAACATCCTCATCAACACCGGCCCCAATATCCCAGAGAACTTTTTATAAAACTCTACTGGGTACCCGTCCGGCCCCGAGACTTTACCCGACTGCATGGCCTCAGACCCTCCACTATCTCTTCGAACCTAGATAGGCCCCCAGCCCTTCTACCAGCTCCCCATCCACCTTTGGGAAATTCAGGCCCCCCCAAGAAGTGCCTCATCCCCTCTGGCCCCGTAGGGGGTTCCGACCACCGCTGCTGAAATTTCCATCGTGCCGTTGACCTGCAGGTAGTTCTAAATACATATCCTCAGCCAAAAGTCCCACATCTAACCTCCAGTGCGGGTGCTGGTTACTGTCTTTACTAACCTGCAGGTTAACCCAGTGTGGAGCATGGTCTGAGATTGTGATCGCCGAGTACCCCGTGTCCACCACCCCTGTCAGTAAGGCCCTGCTCAAAATAAAGAAATCAATCCGGGAGTACACTTTATGCACGAGTGAGTAGAAGGACAACTCCTTACCCTCGGCTGCCCAAATCTCCATGGATCCACCGGCCCCTCCCCTCCCATTCTGCTCCATGAACCCTTTTAGTTCCTTTGCCATTGCTGGCACCCTGCCCGTTTTCGAGCTTGACCGGTCCAAGCCAGGGTCAGTAACTGTGTCGCAGTCCCCTCCCATGACCAACCTGTGCGAGTCCAGGTCCAATATCTTCCCCAGCATCGTCTTTATAAACTCCACATCATCCCAATTTGGCGCATACACACTTACTAATACCACCTGCACCCCCTCCAATTTCCCACTGACCATAATGTACAGACCTCCCACATCTGAGACTATTCTACCCGCCACCACCCACTTATTGATCAGGATCGCGACCCCTCTAGTCCTTGAATCTAGTCCCGAGTGAAAGACCTGACTGCCCCAGCCTTTCCTCAATCTAATCTGGTCAGTTACTCTAAAGTGCATCTCCTGCAACATTACCACGTCCGCCTTCAGTCCCCTAAGATGCGCAAATTCACGTGCCCTCTTGACCGGCCCATTTAACCCTCGAATATTCCAGGTGATCAGCCTAGTTTGGGGGCTCATTGCCCCCCCTTTCGCCGATCAACCAACCCCTTTTTTGGGCCCGCCTCCAGCCCATGCTCTGCGCCTCCGCCGGCCAGCCCCCAGGCAGCCTCTGCCCCCAACCTCCTCTCTGTCCCTTAGCCCAAGTCCCTCCCTCGTCAGCAGAACATTTCCCCCCCCCCCTCTAGTAACAACACTCTGTAACCCAACTCTTTTAATAAACCGAACATATGCACCCCTCCCCCCCCCACTACGCTTCTGTGAGCTAGCCCACCCAGCTAGTTTGGTGGCCCCCATCCCTGGCGCCGGATAGTCTCCCACCTATTGTTCCCTCCCCACCCTCCCCACCCTCCCCACCCTCCCCATCCTCCCCCCGCTCATACAAACAAACTCCAACATGAAAATGAAATGAAAAAAAAAAGATAATCGCTTATTGTCACAAATAGGCTTCAAATGAAGTTACTGTGAAAAGCCCCTAGTCGCCACATTCCGGTGCCTGTTCAGGGAGGCTGGTATGGGAATTGAACCGTGCTGCTGGCCTGCCTTGGTCTGCTTCCAAAGCCAGAGATTTAGCCCTGTGCTAAATCAAACAATCCACACAATTGCCCGACAGAAAAACACCAAAATCTAAACAAGCACACCCCCATCCCCCAACAGTGCAAATGAAAACCTTAACCCACTCAGCTCTGCCACTGGTCCCAAATCAATACAGAAGGCATTACAAACAGCTTCCACAAAACAATAAATGGGAAACTTTTTTTCAAGAACAGAAAAACCAAAAAGAAAAATCCCCATGAACGCTGCAACAATGTTCAAAATTTCTCAGTCCACCACCAGTCCTTTTCTTTTCACGAAGTCCAGTGCGTCCTCAGGCGACTCAAAATAAAAGTGCTGTGCCTCGTACGTGACCCAGAGATGGGCTGGATACAACAGTCTCAACTTCACCTTTTTCTTAAAAAGGATCAACCTAATCTGGTTGAAGCCTGCTCTTCTCCTGGCCATCTCCACACTCAGGTCTTGGTAGACCCGCAGGATACTGTTGTCCCACTTACAGCTCTGTGTCTGCTTGGCCCACTGTAGAATGCACTCCTTATCCAAGTACCGGTGGAATCCCACCACCATTGCCCTCGGGGAATCTCCCATTCGCGGCTTCCTCGCGAGTGCTCTGTGAGCCCTGTCCACCTCCAAGGGTCGGGAGAATGCCCCATCTCCCAGCAGCTTCTCAAACATACCTGCGGTGTATGCCCCAGCATCCGCTCCTTCGGACCCATCCGGGAGCCCAACAATTCTCAAGTTCTGCCGGCGGGACCTATTTCGAGGTCCTCCACCTTCTCCAGGAGCTTCTTCTGCTCGTCTCTCAGCAACCCCACCTCCAACTCCACCGCGGTTTGATGTTCCTCCTGCTCAATCAGCGCCTTCTCTACCTTCTGGATCGGCCGATCTTTGGCGTCCAATCTCGGCTCCAGACGCTCAATTGACTCTTTTACAAGTCCAAGCAGTCCCGTTTCTGCTTAGCAAAGCCTTCCTGAATAACTTGCATCAGCTGCTCATTTACCGGTCCTCCGCCATGCTGTCTCCCGCTGCAGCTTCAGCCCAAGCCTTCTCTGTCTTTCTGTTTCTGCCTTTACAAGCACTTCTAGTCCTTCTCTCCATGCACTGATGTGGGAATTCAGTGCACAATTGCCTCTGTCTTCAGTCTTACAATTCAAGTCCGGTAGAAAATCAGGGGAAAAGGTCCAAAAGTCCAACCCGAGCTGGAGCCACCAAATGTGCGACATACTCCTTCATAGCCGCCACCGGAAGTGATAACTCTGTTGCCTGTCCATTTACTTATACTTTCACCATAACGCATCCTTTTAATGCTGCAACCTTTTCTGTGTACATCCTTGGGATCAAAGGTGATGGTTTTTAAAGCAGCTGCATTAACTTTGACAATAAATTGTCTAGGGTATTAATGATACACTGTGCCTGTATCCACTTCCATCTTAATTTGATGCCCATAGGGCAGCACAGTGGTGCAGTGGGTTAGCCCTGCAGCCTCACAGCGCCGAGGTCCCAGGTTCAATCCCAGCTCTGGGTCACTGTCTGTGTGGACTTTGCACATTCTCCCCGTGTTTGTGTGGGTTTCGCCCCCACAACCCAAAGATGTGCAGAGTAGGTGGATTGGCCACACAAAATGAATTGGGTACTCTAAATTTATATTAAAAAAAATAAAATTTGATGCCCGTCAAGTTTTGGAAATCCCGAGAAACATTGTTGATCACCCTGCACGGACACGAGGCCTAGCTTCAGGTCCTGCAGTAGTTCTGGTACATTATTTTCTGAGTGGTCTTGAACTTAATCTACGAATTGTTGTGCGTTTTCTCTTTACTATGCTCTTTACTCTGGCTCTGTCCCAATTAGGGCAATCAGTGAATTTACCTTCTTTCTATATTGTCTATGTCCGAATGCTTAGAGTCGCCAGGTATCGACTGATACCACTACAAGTTTCAACCGGCTATCGATCAAAGAGCCAAACACCAGTTAGTTAGTTCATGATCAAGGGTACTTTATTTACAGACAATCAATCATGCAACATAAACACTACTAGTTAACTACACCTATTACTAAGACAACCAGTACTTAACTTCAGGCACCTGGTTTAGGTCAGGAAACAGTGGCCGCTGTTCAGGATCTCTTGGGTTCGAAGTGGTAACTGCTGCTCGGCTGGGCTCGTCCTTCTGGTAATGGGCGTTGAACTCGAACTTGCTTCTGGTGTTGCTGCAGTTGGCAATGGCCGTGACCGGGGTACCAAGGCCAAAAGAGAGCGAGCATATGGCGAACTCTTCCTTTATACTTGGGGGCTTTCGCGCTCTTTTGGGTGGTCCTTCGATTTGGGCCTTACTAATTAGGTGATCCCTGATCACTCCGTTCGATTCCTTAGCCAATAAGTGGGCGGGGATCTGGATGACTGGGCGTGCCTCAAGCGGTCATTGACCCTGTTGTTTGCGTTTCCCTTGGACAGGGAGTGGCACCGAAATGTCTGGGACTGTCTCGGTTGCTGGAGTACCAGTCCTTTGTGTTGGGGGAGATGGGCCATCACCTGCTAATCGGCCTGATTAACATGCTAATGGGACGGGGTTTCGATACCATCTGGACTTTGCTGACAGATATACATTTCAGGCTCAGAACCTGCCTGACTCTTGGCTTGTCCATTTTACCCATCAGTCTTTGCGAGTTGCTCTGTGCTTAGTTGGAAGTGGCCATGTCAGATGGCTGCAGAATGTATTAACACGATTCGTCTGTTTAGATGTGGGGTTTATTCTTGCACATCTTGGTGTAAGTGAAGTTTTCTGAGCATAAGTGGAATCTTTCCTCAGTCTTCATCAAATGCATCCATGGCACCCATTTTTCCTGTCATTCCAGATCCCGGCTCCTAGGGTCTATATTTCAATCTACTTCCTCCCTTCCAATTCTTTTGAATGTGGGGCGCAGTGATTCCCTTGTCCACAATGCAGCTTAGAATTTGTCCTTTTTTTGCCTGACTGTGGTTTGACTTTTTATCCATGTAGTAGCCTGTAGAGAGTCGGATGATTTCTGAATCCCCGTTCCCTCAGCTCATTTAGCTTCGCCACATAGCGGTTGTCGTAGTTTTTTTGTAAAAAACTTAGGCATTGGCGGCTTGTTGCGCCCTACGTGAGAGAGTCCAGTCCCGAGAATCTTTTCCATTCTCGACACTGTCGCCACCGATTCTGTCGCCTTTTTTTTGTTCAGCAGTTCTGTTTCCTTGCATCAGTTCTCATCACCAGTTTTTTCTTTTGTTATATGCTGCAAGGAGAAGAGGTATGGAGGTGCCCACACTCTGGATTCTTACAAACACGGTGAGAGGTTTTATTCGGGAGTTTGCCCATACAATCTAAGATGGAGAACTGAAGCCCGTGCAAACACTCACTGCTGACTTCACTCCACATCACATGACCCTTCACCAGCAGGGTTGTATTCTCTGATACATAACCACCCACAACAATGAGAATAGATGGGGGCAGTGGAAAGCACACAATGTAAAAAGCTCCAAGGAAGGAACCCCATGACTGGAAGAAGCAGCTCGAGAAATGACTCGGGAACAAGGACAGTGAGGGGAAATATACCAACAGGATGGAGTACAGAAAAGCAATTTTAAAAATCTTACCCTTATCAGAGAGTGCTTTGCTCATGTGCGAGGCCTCGATCTAGTTGAAGTGGCAGGACTGACATTGTAGGTCTACCAAGTAGAGACCAGCTTCCAAACTAGCAGAGAAGATTGGCAAGGAACAGGTTAGTACGCATCTCTATGCCTTGGGGGTAGTGCAGACAGACAATGTAATGGGTAGACCCAACATAAAGAAAAAAATAACAGCATACAAGAGGTTATAAAAAGACTTAGAAGGAACACCAAACAAGGTGATATTCAGTAGACGTACTCAAAGACTGGGAGAGAGCACAGGTTCCTTCATTTATAATTAATATTGACTAGCTGAGAATTGTGAATATGAAACCCTGAAAGATGAATTAATTTGGGATTGCATTATTGTAGGAATCTTAAAGGAAACTTTCTCTGCAGTCAAGAGAGGATTTAATACTGTCAACAGCTGTACAGTTAACAAGGCAGGCAAAAGTTAGAAAGCAAAATTGTGCATTTATTCAAGGAAATCAGGAGATCTGATGGCAAAAAGCAACTTATACAGTGTAGGACATAGAAGTAGCAGCACACCAATCAAAAACAGGAAAAGATCAGTAAGAACGCAGTAGCCACCATTCTTCAATTTATTAAAATACATTTACGGGATGTGGGCGTCGCTGGCTAGGCATTTATTGCCCATCTATGGTTGCCCTTCAGAACGTGGTGGTGAGCTGCCTTTTTGGCAGGGTATGTTCCCCATCAGTGCAGCTGATATTTGACCCAGCAATGGTGAAGGAACAGTGATATATTTCCAAGTCATGGCGGTGAAAGTCTTGGAGGGGAACCTCCAGGTGGTGGGGTTTCCAGGTTTCTTCTGCTTTTGCCCTTCTGGATGGTAGTTGGCATGAGTGCATTTGTAAGGTGATGCCCAAGGAACCTTGGCGAGTTACTGCAGTGCATCGTGTAAATGGTACACGCATGGCTGCCCCTGTTCAGTGGTGGATGGATTGAATGCATCTGAAAGGGGTAGCAATCAAGCGGGCTGCTTTGTCTTGGATGGTGTCAAGCTTCTCAAGTGTTGTTGGAGCTGCACTCATCCAGGCACGTGGTAAGTACTCCATTACACTGCTGACTGCCTATAAGAACATAGGAATTTGGAGCAAAAGTAAGCAATTCAGACATTTGAGCCTGCTCCGTCATTCAATCAAATCATGGCTAATCTCTCGCTGGTCTCAACTCCATCTCCCTACCTTTTCCCCATATCCCTTTAACCCATTTTCTTTGGGGGGGGGGGGGTGTTGGTCAGGAGGTGAATTACTTGCCATAGGATTCCTAGTTTTTGACTTGCCTTGGTAGCCACAGTATTCATATGGCTAGTCCAATTCAGTTTCTGATCAATGGTAATCCCCAGGATGTTGATTGTGGGGGATTCAGTGATGGTAATGCCATTGAATGTCAAGGGGCAATGGTTAGATCCTTTCTTGTGGGAGATGGTCATTGCCTGGTACTTTTGTAGCCCGAATTTAACTTGTCAGTCTAAGCCTGGGTACTGTCCAAGTCTTGCCGAATTTGGACATGGTCTGCTTCATTATCTGAGGAGTTGAAATGGCACTGAAGGGCAGCACGGTAGCATTGTGGATAGCATAATTGCTTTACAGCTCCAGGGTCCCAGGATCGATTACGGCTTGGGTCATTGTCTGTGTGGAGTCTGCACATCCTCCCCGTGTGTGCGTGGGTTTCCTCTGGGTGCTCCGGTTTCCTCCCACAGTCCAAAGATGTGCAGGTTAGGTGGATTGGCCATGATAAATTGCCCTTAGTGTCCAAAATTGCCCTTAGTGTTGTGTGGGGTTACTGGGTTGTGGGGATAGGGTGGAGGTGTTGACCTTGGGTGGGGTACTCTTTCCAAGAGCCTGTGCAGACTCGATGGGCCGAATGGCCTCCTTCTGCACTGTAAATTCTATGTAAATTCTATGAACATTGTGCAGTTATCTGGGAACACACTTGAGATGGACGGGAGATCAGTGATGAAGCAGCTGAAGATGGTTGGGCCTGGGACACTACATCAAGGAACTCCTGCAGTGATGTCCTGGAGTTGGGATTGACATCCAACCACCACAACCATCTTCCATTGTGCCAGGTATAACTCTAAGCAGTAGAGAGTTTTCCCCACTGATTTCCATTGACTTCAGTTTTACTAGAGCTCCTTGATAACTTGAGGCAAATGCTGCCTTGATGTTAAGGACAGTCACTCTCACCTCACCTCTGACATTCAGTTCTTTTTGTCCTTGTTTGAACCAAGGCTGTAATGAGGTCAGGAGCTGAGCGGCCCTGGCGGAACCCAATCTGAGCGTCTTTGAGCAGATTATTGCTGAGTCAGTGCCGCTTGATAGCACTGTTGATGACTCCTTCCATCACTTTGCTGATGATGGAGTGTGGACAGAAAAGGTGGTAAGTGGCTAGGTTTGATTTGTCCTGTTTTATGCCGGAAAAGGAAAAGGCTGAAAAGTGTGCTTGATCTAATAAGTTATGAATTTAGCAGAGTTTATTAAGTAAAATGGAAGTATAAAGACAGCCTGGATATACTTTATCCTCCAGAGCCTCGGATTTCTTGCATGCTGACAGCACAGCCATTTCCTCTGTCTCCCAAAGTAATGATAGATTATGTCCCAGAAAAAGTATACCATCAAAGCGATGGCAAAAATCTATGGCAACAAGATTACTAATGCTTTATCTCCACTACTCTTTATTCGGGGTTTCCGTATTTGGAAATAGTCCAAATTCACTTGTTCCATTGCTGTAGGGTGTAAGTCACCCTGCGTCAACCCACCTTTGCAACCTCTGCTTTATAAGTCGTAAACTGAGACACAGCTCTATCTCTTACTTAGACCTCCAGAAGTTTACATTCTATTGCAAACAAATGATACCTTTTCTTTAGCTACAGAACAGCCCCACACTAAAGCTATGAAGAGGAAAAGTGAAGAACACTTCCTATTATAATAACCGGAAATAAAGAGCTCGATTTAACTGAAAACTGGTTTGGGCTCATTTGGTGGGGTGTTTCTCGGTGCTGCAGTCTATTTAACAGCACTTTGTCGTTTTTTGGGCCTCAGAGAGTTTCTCTCCACCTTGGGCACAATTGAGTCTTTTCCTGCTGGCGACCCATACTATTATCCAAATCTTACAAATGGGAATTATTGGAACATAGACGTTATGATCAATGGACATGAAATAAACTTAAAATTAGACACTGAGCAGGAGTTTCAGTTCTTTCAGACACAGAACAATGGCTAAAGCAAGAATATCTCCAGCCATCCAGCAACCATACAGCTCCGCAGTCCAGGAGGAATTCAACTTTAGGTCAATGGACAGTTGACTGCTATACTTCAGTACAGAGGAAGAATACAAAGTGAGTCTCTGCAATGGTGATCATGAAACTATTATGGATTGTCACGTAAATTCATCTGGTTCACTAATGTCCTTTAGGGAAAGAAATCTGCCATGCTTGCCTGACCTACATGTGACTCCAGGCTGATATCAACATTGTTGATTCTGGCTTGCTCCTTTTCAGGGCATTAAGGATGGGTAACAAACGCTAGCATTACCAATGACACCTACATCCTGTGAATGAATAAAAACAAAATCCCAGAAACATTTTGCATGATCCAAAACCAAGAGTGTTCACTATTATGTCAGAAAACTTGCACAGATCTACAACTCTTCTATAAAGTAGATGACCTGGGAAGCCATCAAAAACCTCAGCCTAACACATCACATTGTGACCAGATGCAAAACTAGCATACTTTTACAAAAGGTAAAACAAGAAATTGAGCATAGGCTGCAACAAGGAATCATCTTATCTGTGACCAAACTACCAGGTGGTGTTCAGTAATGGATCCAGTACCAAACTAAATGGTTCAGTACAAATCTATGTTGATCTCATAGTCAAACAAAGCACTGGAAAGTGTCATGATATTCAAACACACACATCATGATAGACACACCAACAGACAAATCAGAACACACAACACCACAACCAATCACAGACAAGGACAGGGACAGTATAAAAGGACAAACACGACACCTGGTGGCCAGTATTAGCTGGAGACCAGGACAAGGACAGACCTGTTACAAGACACACACAGGGAGACACCACGTGCAGAGTATCCAGAACGAACTGTATATAGTAAGTTTGAATAAAACAGCGTTGTACTAAATACAACTGTGTTGGCTCATCTGTGTGTCAGAACGCCCAACACCACATGGTACCAGGAGTGGGGTAATACCTGCCGGCATACCTCAGTGTACAGAGACAACCAGCAGTACCCAGGCAAGATGTATTGGCTCCTGGTTCTGCAGCCGTTCCAGTGCCACGGCGATCTCCGCGAAAACTGGCGGCAATTCCAGCAAGTGTTTGAATTGTTCCTGGTGGCAGCTGACCTCAAAGACCTGGATGATACTGAAAAAATTGAATTTCTCCTCACCATCGCCGGTGCAAGGGCAAAAGAAATCTTCACAAGGTTCAGGTTCTTCAGGAGGCAACAAAGGTACGATTACTAGGCAGTCCTGGGCAAATTCAACAAGTACTGTGAGGAAAACGCACTCCAATCGGCAAGTAAAGGGAAGAAAATCGGCAGTACTCACCTCGTGGCCGGGATCCCGGAGGCTGAATTCCCAGAGGCCGAAATCCCGGGCCTGAGAGAGAGTTGGGTCGAGTTTGGCGGCCATCTTGCTAAAGGTATCACACTAGCACAGTTGCGCGAGCAGTGCGCAGAACCGGAAGTTTCGTTTGCGCATGCGCGAATCGCTGCGCATGCGCAGTCAAGAAAACGGCCATCGGTAAAGGAACAGCGATCTGCGCATGCGCAGTCGCTTCCTACGTGCTACATACCGAGCGTCAGGATGTCAGAGGCCCCAGACCGCACCAATTTAAAGGGGAAACGTCCCAAATCTAATTTAAAAGGGAAACGTCCCAAATCAAAAAAACAAAAATCTGTTAAAGCTGTAAACCAACCTTCCCTCACCTGGAATGACAGCACATTGCCGCAAATTGACCCAGGAGATGAATTTGACCTCCGAAGAACCCTGCAACAAGCAGTTACCTACGCACAAGCCGATGATTCCGACCTCGAATACTTCGAGACCGATCTTTACATTTTTCTGGACCTCGCGAGCCCAATGACAGCTCCATGGTCCTAGACGACTACGACTCGGACGAACCTTTCGTGTTGCACATTGGCGACCCTCACATTGAATCCGACGCAGATGCGGATTCATTTTTCGGATTTGAAGATCTTCAACCCAGCAGATAT
Source organism: Scyliorhinus torazame (assembly GCF_047496885.1). Lineage (NCBI taxonomy): Eukaryota > Metazoa > Chordata > Chondrichthyes > Carcharhiniformes > Scyliorhinidae > Scyliorhinus > Scyliorhinus torazame. The sequence continues at coordinate 273,208,221 of NC_092713.1, read as the reverse complement.
GACATTCCAACTTATCAGTGCCGGATGATGCTGCAGCCTGACATTAACAGACAGGGAGCGGTGCAAGCACACGGAGAGGGCCCTGCTGCCACACAGAGCGTGGTCCACGTCCCGCTCAGCATTCCCGACTCCACGTTAGAAAAAACGCTTGACTCCGATGCGCAGTCCTTGCAGGAACAAGACCATGAGGGTCTAGCAACCTCTCCTGACCAACCAGCGGCAGACGATGCAAGTCTGCCATGCTCACGTGAACAGCAAGAAGGCTATAACAGCCTACCATGCTCCACTGCACAGCAGCATGGCCATGACGGTCTCTCATGCTACAATGAAGGGCACAGCGCTGATGACGGTTCAAGCCCAACTGAAGACAAGCCAAAGGAATCGCCTCCTCCAAGCCCGAAGGAAAAAGGTTTATGCGCTGACCTTCAGGATCATTATAGCCGAACAGAGATTAATAATGCTGCACGGTCACAGAAGGATGCTGAGGATTTGCTCAAGAAATTACTTGTATGTTTAACTTGCAAGGAGCAGACTGAGAATTGCCAGTGTTTTAGTACGGATAAAAAAAATGGACAAGACATTGATCCTCAGTTAATGGAAATAACACAACCTGAATCATACCTACAGCAGGGACAAATGTCTCCCTTCAACACAACGCCGCAAAGTCCCAACTTCGGAGACCAGCAGTTAGTCAGTAATGACTCTTCAAACCTTGAGGGGAACATTAGCTGCATTGAATCTATACACACTCCACTGATAAATGAGCAGAACATTGGAGCAAGAATCCTGAGGACACCGACATCGAGTAGCCAGATAAAGAACTTGAAACCCGCAGCAGTTTCAAGTGAACCAAGTGTGCTTTCCACTAATGGTGAAGATGCAGATAAGGTCGACCCGATTATCCATTGTACCACACTAACCCCAGTGATTAAGCAGTTATGTATGGGGAGTATAATGTGGGCAATTGAGAACAGTAAAAGAGAGACTGTGACTATGCCAGTCCCAGCAAAATCAGACCCAGAGACTATGAAGGCATGTACATTAGACAAAGATACATATGAGGTAACTGAGAAGAAAATTGAAACGAAATGTTCTTTGGAAAATAGTACAATGTCGAAAGAAACATTGGATCCTACATTCGAGACCATACTTATGGGAGAATTTGAGGGTAATAAACAAGGTTCTGCAATGTCTGGGGGAAGATTTAAAATTCCAAAGAAGAAAAGCCCAAATGAAGAACAATGGCAAGACAATGACAGTCCACCGACATGGTTTGCACCACCAGATGAAAACTCTGACAATTTACCCAACCCTAGTGAACAGCAAGCTGCTAATGAGGCTCTATCCACGGGATGTGAGACGAGTGACGACAACATCCCACTTCCCATGCAAAAGGTGCAAGGTGACAAACCTCGCCTAGTGCGTACAGAGGCACTCGACGATCATGGTGGGACCACTGACGACTGCGGTGGCGCCGCACCGCTTCCACCCTTGATGACTCGAGCCTCGCCACTGGTCGCTGCATTCCTGCATGTTCCGACTCCAGAAGGCAGACCGGACTCCAGATGGGGAGCAGCCAAGCGGCGACTCTGAGTCGCGTACGCCAGACTTTGCTCCAGACGGGCAGTGTCACGGCCTCGGTGATGGCACGCTCAGGGTGACGGCGGATGCCACGGCGACAGGGAATGGATCGCGTGGCAGTCACACTGGGTCGGCAGTGGCGACCAGCACCGGCGGTCCAAGACGGACACACCAATTCGCGCCATCACCAGACGTTGATGCGAGCAACAATTCTCTCTCCAAGGCGACATGCTTCGCCGTTCCTCTGCGGAGTCGCCCTTCCAGCACAGCATGTGGCCGGAACCAGCGTGCACGGTCTCGGCCGACTTCAACATCTGGCACATTCATCGCCTTGCATGACATTAGTGATGGTGCCTCTTCAATGGCAACGACCCATCAGCTACAAGATGCCGTCCAGCGGCACCAACACAAACATAAAAAGAAAAAAGACTCCACCTCGTTCCTGGTATGCATGGCGGATGGATTGGTGCATAGGCGCAATCGGCGAGCCTTGCGCCGCCTTCCACGCTCGCAACTGAACCGTGCACACACGCCGGATCCTCCACTGGTTCCCAAGGATGACTTCGTGGAGCTGCCACGGATCATGCCCCTTCCATCGCCACCCGTGACCAGGCCACAGCGGCTAAAATCCTCCCCATGCAGAAGCTAAGGCTGTTTCTGGGACCTTGCCACCTGTCAAATCCAAGGCAAACTTTATTGAAGCAGACAAGTATTTTCTCCCTTTTGAGTTGGCATGCCAGTCGAAATGTCCCCGCATAGTCAGCACATCACTTGACTGTTTACAGAAATTAATTGCCTATGGGCATCTCACTGGTAATGCCCCAGACAGTACAATACCTGGCAAGAAATTAATTGATAGAATCATAGAGACAATATGTGGTTGTTTTCAAGGACCACAAACCGACGAAGGTATTCAGTTGCAGATAATTAAGGCCTTACTAACTGCAGTAACATCTCAGCATATAGAAATACACGAAGGAACTGTGTTACAGGCTGTTAGAACGTGCTACAATATTTACCTGGCCAGCAAAAAAACTTAATAAACCAAACCACAGCCAAGGCAACACTAATACAGATGTTGAATGTTATATTTGCACGAATGGAAAACCAAGCACTGCACGAAGTAAAACAAATGGAAAAGGAGAGACTTCGGCAACAGCATCGCCTCCAACAGTCCAAGGTGAACCAGTGTGAACCCGAATCTCCACAACTGAACCGACTTGAGGACCAGCCTATTCTTGAGGTGTCACGGGTGCCTGAATCAGGCCACCTCAATGAAGTCGACAAACATGTTCGCGAGGATACAGAACCAGAAAATGGGACGGATATTTGTAATGCCGAAAATGAACAAACAGAAGTTGACCAGGCTTGCACATCAGCCGGTGGTTCTTGACCCATCTTTGAGGCGGTCAACCCGAATTCGTCGCACACCTATTAGACTGGACTTATAACACTGCTCACACGTTTAAACGTTAAACACTGCTGTATTATATCCTGTTGTTGTTTTATCATTCCAGATATCGTTTGACCGGACCACTAGTCAAAGTTTTTTTGCATTCATGTTTTGTTGTGGTACAACCTCATTAGCATGACGCACCCGACATCGCCCCATGTATATAGTTACGTCGTATGCACATGCTGTAAATAACACACACACACACTCTTAGATGCACACACGACACGATTATATTTATAACCAAGTAGGCACATATCTTTGTAAAAAGGGGGGATGTCATGATATTCAAACATACACATCATGATAGACACACCAACAGACAAATCAGAACACACAACACCACAACCAATCACAGACAAGGACAGGGACAGTATAAAAGGACAAACACGACACCTGGTGGCCAGTATTAGCTGGAGACCAGGACAAGGACAGACCTGTTACAATACACACACAGGGAGACACCACGTGCAGAGTATCCAGAATGAACTGTATATAGTAAGTTTGAATAAAACAGCGTTGTACCAAATACAACTGTGTTGGCTCATCTGTGTGTCAGAACGCCCAACACCACAGAAAGCAATACCTACTCATTGGTATCTGTGGATGAGAGTCTGGTAAAGGTAACAAAATGCACCATTTTTACAAAACTAGATGCAGTGGGCTCTGGCAACTTCCCTTTGGATGGGCAATCCAAACTACTGACTACATTCATCACACTGTTTGGGAGATCATCATTTCAATTGATTACCCTTTTGAATTATATCAGCGCCAAAGATTTTTCAGAGGTCGGTGATGAAAATATTAGTCCAATTAGAAGGCATTATTTCCCACATGAGATGACATCCAGATCCACAGATCCACTATAGCGCAGCATGATGCAAGAGTGAGAGCAGGATTAGAATCCTCGCAGGAAGCAGGGCTGACTCTCAATCGTATGTGTGAGCTCTAACAACCAACCACTGAACTTCTGGAACACATTCATGCATCAAGCATCAGGGCTAATCCTCAGAAGGCAAAGGCAATTAAAGAGTTTCCACCAACTCGCAACATTGCGGAGATTCATGGAGATGACCAATCAAGGAGGAATATTTCTAACTACTCTGGCACATGTAACTGAAGCACTGCAAAAATTGCTTAGACCAGCGGCCCCAAATCTACAGAACCCCTGCAGGAATTCTGTGGTTGGTTCGGCCACGGGGTTAGAGATGAGCCAAGGCAGCCACCCGAAATGGGGCAAGGAAGCGAGGGTGGGTGGGGCCAAGATGGGCCGAGGCAGGAGGGGGGCCCCAAGTGAAAGTGAGGGAGTGTGTGCTCCCATTAAAAATAGCAAAATGAAGGTAAGACTTGAAAGTATGTGTTGAATACCAGTCCTTTTATATTAAAAAAAGTAAGTTTTGTTTTTGCATATTTGTATCTATTGAGCAATAATTTGTTTGTGATTTAATTCTTCAATATAATATTGTTTCTGAGGCGTTGCAATGAGCATTAACAGATTTCTTTCCCAAAGAAAGATGTTCATTAAAACAGACATCATCATGGTTCACTCCGATCAGGAACTGACCACTATGCTGATGCATGAACTGGACTGGAGTCCAGGTATTTTGATTACAACACAATGAGATTCAGTGCTATTACTAAAAATGTTCAAGGAAAACAGCAAACTACAGCATTCCTGTCAAAAAACCGGAGCAAGAAGATATACATTTCATGAAGATGTAGGACGCAATTCTCCCATCGGGAGACTAAGTCCCGACGCCGGAGTGAAAACCGGAGCGCTGCTCCCAGCCCCCTAGTCTCCCGCCCCCCTATTCTCCCGCCCCCGGGAGGGCTAGAAGCAGCCTCACATCATTTACGCGCGCCCGAAGCGGCGCCACGTAAAAGACGCGGCCGGCGCCGCGTAAATTACGTCAGCCGCGCATGCGAGTCATCCTCCCCGAGGCCGCCCCGCAAGAAGATGTCGGATGGATCTTGCGGGGCGGCGGAGGAAAGGAGAAAGGCGGAGTTACAAACGGCGAGCGCCGATTCTCCCAGCGGCCAGCCGTGATTCTCGCCGCGCCGGTTTGGGGGGGGTGGGAGAATTGCGTGCGGGTGCCAGGGCGGCGCGGTTGGACTCGCGCGGCGCCCCAGCGATTCTCCCACCCAGCGTGGGGGGAGAATTCCGCCCGTAGTGTCCCACATTGAACACCTGGGGCAAAATTCTCCGGTATCGGCGCGATGTCCGCCGACCAGCGCCAAAAACGGCGCAAATCAGTCGGGCATCGCGCCGCCCCAAAGGTGCAGAATCCTCCGCATCTTGAGCGGCCGAGCCCTAACCTTGAGGGGCTAGGCCCGCGCCGGACTGATTTCTGCCCCGCCAGCTGGAGGAAAAGGCCTTTGGTGCCCCGCCAGCTGGCGCGGAAATGACATTGCCAGGCGGCGCATGCGCGGGAGCGTTAGCGACCGCTCACAGCATCCCCGCGCATGCGCTGCGGAGGGAGTCTCTTCCACCTCCGCCATGGTGGAGACCATGGCGAAGGCGGAAGGAAAAGAGTGCCCCCACGGCGCAGGCCCGCCCGCGGATTGGTGGGCCACGATCGCGGGCCAGGCCACCGTGGGGGCACCCCCCGGGGCCAGATCACCCCGCGCCCCTCCCAGGAGCCCGCCCGCGCCGCGTTGTCCCGCCGGTAAGAGAGGTGGTTTATCCACGCCGGCGGGACAGGCATCCTAGCAGCGGTACTTCAGCCCATCCGGGCCTGAGAATCGCGGGGGGGCGGGGGGGCCCGCCAACCGGCGCAGCGCGATTCCCGCCCCCACCAAATCTCCGGTGTCGGAGAATTCCGCAACCGCCGGGGGCGGGATTCACGCCAGCCCCGGCGATTCTCTGACCCGGCGGGGGGTCGGAGAATCTCGCCCACAATTTCTGTAAGCAAGAGCACAGGCAAAATTCAATTTGACAGGTCCAAAAAGCAGATGAAGAATGTGGAAAAATGAGAGAATTCTGCAAAAATGGATATGTCCCAATAACCTCATCCTAAAGGAATAATTTGAGCAGCGAAGACATCTGTGTCATGGATGACCTGCTTATTTATGATCAGAGATTAGTTGAAACGAGTGCCTTCAGATTCCAGTTCCTTCAGGGGACCCACTCTCTGGGTGAAGAAATTTCACCTCACCTCTGTCCTAAATGGTCTACCCCGTATCCTCAGACTGTGACCCCTGGTTCCGGACACACCCACCATTGGCAACATCCTTCCTGCATCTACCCTGTCCAGCCCTGTTAGAATTTTATAGCTTCCTCTCAGATTCCCCTCATTCTACCGAACTCCAGCAAATACAATCCTAACCGATTCAATCTCTCCTCATATGTCAATCTTGGAATCAGTCTGGTAAGCATTCGCTGCACTCCATTTATAGCTAGAACATCTTTCCTCAGATAAGGAGACCAAAACTGCACACAATATTCCAGCCAGGTGGCCTCACCAAGTGACTTGTGTACGAGGACACCCAGGTCTCGTTGCACATTCCCCTCTCCTAATTTATGTCCATTGAGATAATAGTCTGCCTTTTTGTTTTTGCTACCAAAGTGGATAACCTCGCATATATCCAAATTATACTGCATCTGGCTTTCATTTGCCCATTCACTCAACGAGCGCGATTCTTCGAGCCCCGCGCCGGGCCGGAAAATCGTCGCAACCGCGCCCCGGCGCGCGATTCTCCGAGGTGCGGAGAATCGGCGCCATTTGCACTGGCGCGGTGCCGGTTGCAGACCGCGAAATCCTACCAACTGTCCTGGCTTGACACAATTCACACCTCTTTAACCTTGGGTTACTCCATCTCTGGATCTGTAAAGGTCTAGGGCGAAATTCTCCGTTATCGGCGGAAAGTCCGCCGATCGGCGCAAAAAACGGCGCAAATCCGACTTGCGTCACGTCGGAAAAATGGGTCGATAGTCTCCGGCCCGAAATGGGCTAGCAGTGACGTAACAGGATCCGCGCTTGCACAGTGGTTCACGCCGTGCAGCGTCATACGCGCCGCACGGCGTGACGGCTCATAAGGCTCCCCCCCACCCGACCGGAACACCCGACCGCAACACCCGACTGGATGGCTGGCCGGCGCTCAGCCCCGAGGTTCGAGTCACGCGATGTGGAGGCGCTTCTGGACGCGGTGGAGCAGAGGAGGGACGCCCTGCATCCCGGGCACGGCCGCAGAGTTGCCCCACGCCACAGCCAGCGTCTGTGGAGGGAAGTGGCAGAGGCTGTCACCGCTGTGGCCCTGACACCACGGACAGGCACCCAGTGCCACAAGAAGGTGAACGACCTCGTCAGAGCAGGCAGGGTGAGCCTCCCCCATATCCCCCCTCCCCTATCCCCCATATCCCCATCTCCCATATCCCCCCTCCCCCATATCCCCCTCCCCCATATCCCCCTCCCCATATCCCCCCTCCCCCATATCCCCCCTCCCCATATCCCCCCTCCCCCATATCCACCCTCCCACATATCCCCCCCTCCCCCATATCCCCCTCCCCATATCCCCCATATCCCCCTCCCCAAATCCCCCCTCCCCCATATCCCCCCTCCCCCATATCCCCCTCCCCCATATCCACCCCTCCCCCATATCCCCCCTCCCCCATATCCCCCCTCCCCCATATCCCCCCTCCCCTTATCCCCCATATCCCCCCTCCCCCATATCCCCCATATCCCCCCTCCCCCATATCCCCATATCCCCATTCCCCCATACCCCTCCTCCCCCATATCCCCATATCACCCCCTCCCCCATATTCCCCCTCCCCATATCCCCCTCCCCCATATCCCCCCTCCCCATATCCCCCCTCCCCATATCCCCCCTCCCCCACATCCCCCCTCCCCCATATCCCCCCTTCCTCATATCCCCCCTCCCCATATCCCCCCTCCCCATATCCCCCCTCCCCCATATCCCCCCTCCCCCATATCCCCCCTGCCCCATATCCCCATATCCCCCCTCCCCATATCCCCCCTCCCCCATATCCCCCCTCCCCCATATCCCCCCCTCCTCATATCCCCCCTCCCCATATCCCCCCTCCCCATATCCCCCCTCCCCATATCTCCCCTCCCCCATATCCCCCCTCCCCCATATCCCCCATATCCCCAAGTGAATCCAGCCCTAACCTTAACCTCTGCAATGCACGCGCAACCGATGGCGTGCATTCATATATATGCCTAACAGTGTTGCCTTTTACCCCTGCCACCCCCCCCCCCCCCCCACAGGAGAAGCGCGCACACATCAATAGGGAGCATGTGAGGACTGGAGGAGGCCCCGCTGATGAGAGGCCACTGACCGAACACCAGGAAAGGGTCCTGGAACTGGCTGGCGGACCTGAGGACCGGGAGGTTGCTGATGCAGAGGTCGGGGGCGTACTAGCAAGTGAGCCACCGACAGCCCGTCCCCATATCCCCCCTCCCCTATATCCCCCTCCCCCGTATCACCTGATCACTGCCTGATGTCTAACCATGCATGCTTCATTGTGTATCGCAGAACCAAACGTCCAGGCACCCATCCCCGCAGATGCAGACCGCCCGCAGGATGCCACTCGGAGACCACGGGAGACGGAGAGACCCGCACCCTCCAGCATGCGACGCCCTCAGGATGCCCCTCGGAGACCACGGGAGACGGAGAGACCCGCACCCTCCAGCATGCGACGCCCGCAGGATGCCCCTCGGAGACCACGGGAGACGGAGAGACCCGCACCCTCCAGCATGCGACGCCCGCAGAATGCCCCTCACACACCACGGGAGACGGAGAGACCTGGAGCAACAGGGAGACGACACCCCCGTCACGTGCGGGAGCGACCACCCAGCGACGAGGGGGGCAGCCACAGGCCCCCCAGTCACATCCGAGCCAGGACACCACTACCCAGGACACCACTACCCAGGACACCACTACCCAGGACACCACTACCCGGGACACCACTACCCAGGACACCACTACCCAGGACACCACGACCCGGGACACCACTACCCAGGACACCACTACCCGGGACACCACTACCTGGGACAGCAGTACCCGGGACAGCACTACCCAGGAAGACGAAATACCGGACAGTGACTCAGAGTGGATGGATGGAGACGAACCCCCACCCCAAAGTGCCATGGACTCAGAGTGGGACGAAGAGCACGACACAACGCCACTGCTGTCACCAACACCCTCCACCATCGCAGAAACACTCACCACGGTTGGGCACTTTAGTGATGAGGCGTCTGGTACACTCACTGGTACGCACAACACAGCTGTCCCGGTACAGCAGGTGGAGGTAGGAGCAGCAGAGGGGCCGGGCGGTCGGAGGGCAGCCCAGCCCAAGCGAACATCTGCCGCCCAGATGGATCCCGGGTTCCTGCAGTTACCACACCCACACATAGATCCGATGCAACCACCGACCCGGAGACGAGCGAAGAGGGTGACGGGCGGCTTGCGGCAGCTGCGGTCGCAGGTGGAGGAGTCCACCCGCGTCCAGGAGCTGGGAGTGGTGCCGGTCATGCGTGCCACCCAGGCCGACACCGCACGGGTGGCGTCCGCGGTGGAGGCAATGGGTGCGACGGTGTCAGACATGGGGAACGGTTTGCGAGGCCTGGGGCTTTCCGTGCAGGCGGCGTCTGTGGCCCAGGAAATGGCTGCCCTCTCACAGGAGGCCATGAGCCAGTGCCAGCGCCAGATGGCAGAGGCGCTCAACGCCATAGCCCAGTCTCTGCAGGCCATGGCCCAGTCTCAGCAGGCCGTGGCCCAGTCTCTGCAGGCCATGGCCCAGTCTCAGCAGGCCATGGCCCAGTCTCTGCAGGCCATCGCTGAGGGCATCGGCGCCAGTGGCCATGTGCGAGCCGGCGTCGCACTGTCACAGACAGGGTTTGCCAACACCCTGGGCTCCATGGCTGCAAACCTGCAGACCCCTGTCGATACCAGCACGGGCCTCCAGGACTGGCAGCGCCAGATGTCGGGGGGGGCGTCGGATGGCCAGTCCGTTCGCATCCCCCACCCATGTAGAGGCCTGGGGGCCATCGGGCACCCCGAGGGAGGAGGAGGTGGTGTCGTCCGTCCCGGCTCCCTCTGTAGGGGAGGTCCCGGTACACCGCGACACCCTCGCACTCCCCCCCTTCCGTCCCAGGTGCATCGGGTGGGCAACGGGCAGGACAGGCTGGCAGCTCGCTATCCCAGTCGCCCGGGCTGCTGCCTGGCCCATCTAGGCCAGGACGCCCCAGGAAACGGCCACCAAAGGGATCCAGTGGCAGAGGGCAGGAATCACAGGAGTCCACCTCCAGTTCTGCTGTACCGTCTGGGGAACCACGTAGACGTAGTCAAAGGGCCCGTAAGGCCAAACAATTAGACACTGAGTAAGTTGGCACGGTTGCAGGGCACAGATGAGTTTTAGGGGCTAGGGCACGTGCATGAACTCCTTTGGTTATTAAAGTCAATGTTACACCTACAGAAGCTGCCTTTGTGCTCTGTCCAAAGTGTGCGGGGGTGTCATGTACGTTGAGCGCAAGTGTGTGTGTGGGGGGTGGTCTTACCTCAGCCCCAGGTGAGTCTGCCCCCTTCCCCCTGGGCCGCCATCAACATCCTCCGGGCAGAGGACGGGACCGTGCGCTGCAGTGTCACAGCCACATGCAGGGATGGTCCGGGTGGATGGTGGTACTGTGGCCATGGGTCAGACATAGTCCAACGATGTAGAGCCAGGAGCTCACCGCAGGGCGGGTTATCATCATCCTCCATGGCCTGCAATAGACACGCGTCCACCCGCAACTGTGTGAGCCCGGCCCGTTGTGCCGCAGGTGGATCGGCAATGGGGGGGGGTGGTGTGCATGCGGGTGGGGTGGGTGGGGTTGGGGAGGGGGGTGAGGGTGCTGGGTGGGTGGATGGGTGGGGGGGTGTGGGTGGTCGGCTGTTGCCATGGTGTGCAGTCTGTGGCCATACTACCCGATTCCCACGCCCATCTAGTCAGTGAAGCGGGCATCTATCAGTCTGTCCCGTGCCCTCTGGGCCAGCCGGTAACGGTGGACAGCCACCCGCCTGTGTCTACTCCGTCTGCCCTGACCATTACCCCCATCCTCCACATCTGGGGAGGACTGCGCCTCTTCCTGTTGCTCCTCCACTCCGCCCTCCTCTGCCTGCAGCACATCGCCCCTCTGTTGGGCTATGTTGTGCAGGACGCAGAACACCACAATGATGCGGCCGACCCTATCTGACTGATACTGGAGGGCGCCCCCAGAGAGGTCCAGGCACCTGAAACGCATCTTCAGCATGCCAAAGCACCTCTCGATCACTCCCCTTGTCGCTACATGGGCATCATTGTAGCGGTTCTCCGCCTCATTGCGTGGCCTCCGTATAGGCGTCATCAGCCACGATCGCAATGGGTAGCCCCTGTCGCCCAGCAACCAGCCCCTCAGCCGGGGATGGCGTCCCTCGTACATGCCGGGGATGGATGACCGCGACAACACGAATGAGTCGTGTACACTGCCTGGGTGACGGGCGCAGACGTGCAGGATCATCATGCGGTGGTCGCAGACCACCTGTACGTTCATCGAATCGGTCCCCTTCCTCTTAGTGAACACGGCCCTGTCATCTGCAGGTGGCCGCACGGCGACGTGCATCCCATTGATCGCGCCCTGGACCATGGGGAACCCGGCCACGGCAGAGAAGCCCACGGCCCGAGCATCTTGGCTGGCCCGGTCCACGAGGAAGCGGATGTAGCGGTGCGCCATGGCATATAGGGCATCTGTCACTGCCCGGATGCACCGGTGCACCGATGTCTGCAATATGCCGGACAGGTCCCCACTCGGTGCCTGGAATGACCCCGTTGCATAAAAGTTCAGGGCCACCGTAACCTTGACGGACACGGGGAGAGGGCGTCCCCCGCCAGTGCCACGCGGTGACAGGTGTGCCAGCAGGTGGCAGATGTGAGCCATGGTTTCCCAGCTCATCCGGAGTCTCCTCCTGCATTCCCGGTCCATGAGGTCCTGGTATGACTGCCTGGGCCAGTACACACGGGGCGCCCTCGGGTGCCTCCATTGCTGTGGGGCCATGACGTCCTCCTCCCCCTCCTCATCCTGTCGGTCAGGTGTCCCTCCAGCCTGGGCGGCTGCCGCCTGCCCCTCTGCAGCAGCCTGCGCCGCCTCTCTGGCACGCTCCTCCTCCTCCTCCTCCTCATCCAGGGCAACATAGACATGAGCGGCTGCCGCCACGGCGGCCAACATCGCAGGATGATCTGAAAACATGATGGCCTGGTGGGGGGAGGGAAACAACGACATGTCATCATTGCCCATATCCCCTCCTCCCCCCAGCCAGGTGGCATGGACCGCATGGGTCCAACTGTTGGAGGCTGGCACCTGGCGAGGTGGACCAACTCACTTGCCCTCCCATCCCCCTCCCCGGCACGGACCCCCCCCCCAACCTCCACCCCGGCACGGACCCCCATCCCCCTCCCCAGCATGGACCCCCCCCCCATCGCCTTCCCCGGCACGGACCCCCCCATCCTCCACCCCGGCACGGACCCCCCCATCCCCCAACCTCCACCCCGGAACGGACCCCCCCATCCCCCTCCCCGGCACGGACCCCCCCCCCAACCTCCACCCCGGCACGGACCCCCCCATCCCCCTCCCCGGCACGGACACCCCCCCCCAACCTCCACCCCGGCACGGACCCCCCCATCCCCCTCCCCAGCACGGACCCCCCCCCCATCCCCCTCCCCGGCACGGACCCCCCCCAACCTCCACCCCGGCACGGACCCCCCCATCCCCCTCCCCGGCACGGACCCCCCCCCAACCTCCACGCCAGCACGGACCCCCCCATCCCCCGCCCCAGCACGGACCCCCCCCCATCCCCCTCCCCGGCACGGACCCCCCCCCAACCTCCACCCCGGCACGGACCCCCCCATCCCCCTCCCAGCACGGACCCATCCCCCTCCCCGGCATGGCCCCCCCCCCAACCTGGCACGGAGCCCCCATCCCCCTCCCCAGCACGGACCCCCCCCAACCTCCACCCCGGCACGGACCCCCCCATCCCCCTCCCCGGCACGGACCCCCCCCCCAACCTCCACGCCAGCACGGACCCCCCCATCCCCCTCCCCAGCACGGACCCCCCCCCATCCCCCTCCCCGGCACGGACCCCCCCCCAACCTCCACCCCGGCACGGACCCCCCCATCCCCCTCCCAGCACGGACCCATCCCCCTCCCCGGCATGGCCCCCCCCCAACCTGGCACGGACCCCCCATCCCCCTCCCCGGCACGGACCCCCCCCCCCATCCCCCTCCCCGGCACGGACCCCCCTCCCGGCACTCCCCCGGAGCCCAGCCTACTCTAACCACCCCCCCCCCCCCGCCGCACACACACACACACAACCCGTGACACACCTCTCCTCACGCATTCAGACTGCGGCCACGCCATCGCCTGCCCAGAGCCAACCCCCCAGGCCGCCACTCACCTCCACGCTGGTCGGCGTGAACCTGGAGCACAGGGTCACGCCGATGAAAAGGAGGTTTAATTTACGTCGACGTGAATGGTCATCACGTCGACGGGACTTCGGCCCATCCGGAAGGGAGAATATCGGCAGGCCGAAAATCGGCTGCCTTGCGCAGACCCGTGACATTCTCCGCGGCAGCGGCGACATTAACGCCCCGCCGACCTTTCTCCCTTCGGAGACTTCGGCAACCGGCGGGGGCGGCATTCAGGGCGGCCAACGGCCATTCTCCGACCCGCTGGGGGGGTCGGATAATGACGCCCCTAATCACCTGCTAATGCTCACATTCCAAGCATTGTCTGGCATCTTTGAATTTGTCTATATATATGCTTCTGGAACATACCTCTTCCTTCACCTGAGAAAGGAGCTGCGCTCTGAAAGCTAGTGACATCGAAACAAACCTGTTGGACTTTAACCTGGTGGTGTAAGACTTCTTACTAGATTTCAAGGGTAATAGAATGATTAAAACAGAGGAAATCAATAAAACATTTAAGTGTTTTTATGCTGATTTATATCAAACAGACCAGTCTGGGATGCAGCAACACTTATGGAGTGCATCTTGTCTTCCCTGAAACTCCCATCAATCTCCAAGGACCAAGGGTTGGTCCTGATTGCACCTACTTCTAAAGGGGAAGTGATTCTTGTCTTGAAGGAGCTTCAATGCGGTAAGGCCCCAGGGCCTGATTGTTTTGGATGTATATTTTACAAAGAATTTAAAGACTTGCTGATTGACATGTATACTCACTCATTTGAAGCTGGTCTGCTACCGCAGACACTTGAAGGAGCGAATTTTCTTTAATTCTGAAGGCAGATACAATCCTGAAGAATATGCATCATATAGGCCAATTCCGTTCCTGAATGTAGATTTGAAATTGTTGGCTAAAGTGTTGGTGTGGAGCCTGGAGAGAATTCTCTTTGATCATCCAGAGCATAGTGGGGATAGGGGTGGAAGAATGACTCGAGAGCCCTCAAGTATTATTCCTTCTTCGCAGATGAGTTCTTCCCTGTGGGATAAGTTGGATTTCAACTGTTCTGACTTCTTGGAGGTGCCAACCAACCTGTTTGTATCCCACATTGCACCTTGGATAGTACCGGATCTCGCTGAGTCCAATTTTGTATATGTCCAGACAAGACTAGCAAGGGGTACAAGAAGCTCAGCACCAGGATGATTTCTTGGGGTACTGGGAGTGGCACCACCTGCTTTAGCCAGGGGAATCAATTCAGTGCATCAGCATTTTGGGCCTGTGTTGGAAGGTATAGTTGTAGGCCGCCAACAGCAAGGCCCAATGTTGCACCCTGGTAGAGGCAATTGGGGATATATTGGCTTGTCCTCTCTCAAAAGACCCAATAGCAGCTTATGGTTGGTTATTATTGATCGGTCTGGTTTCTGCAGGGGACTGTGGGGAATGCCCACTCAGCAAATTGCACTGGTTTAATTATTCCCAAATCCTCGATTGTTTGAGCTCAGTTTGTACCTTTTGATGCAGGGGGTAAGTATGGTCTGGCCCTAAAACTTGGGGGTCGGGTCCGGGTTGACATTGATTTGGGCTTTCACCCCCTTGATTCGACCTAATCCATTGTAAACACTTCCTCGTATCTTCGCAGGATGCGTTGAAAATGCTGTTGTAGAATTTAAAGATTTCCAGCCAATTTAGTTTAATTCACCGAAACCTTCCCCTCAGACTTTGTGGCCCTCTACGGCAATCAAAAGCAGCTGGCCCCTTGTTCTTTGTAAGTTCTTGACTGGTGGTCCCAAGAGTTTTTAGGGTTTCCCCATTGTAGGTTGACACCTTAGCCGTCATGCTGCCCATATTCAGGGGTTGAGCCCCTTCTCCAATGTAAGCAAACGCCTGCTCTTCCACAACTGTAACCAATGCCTCAAAATTGATCTCCATTTTCAAAGGTCTTCCATTCACTTGCAGAATTATTTTGATTGGGGCTAATTCGATTGGAGCTGTCTTATTTACCTTAACTACATTCAGGCGGTACATTTCATGCTTTGTGCATGAGCAGTGGGAGAGGCCACATCCGGAGTAAGGCACAGCCAGAATGAGTTTTAAACTTGGGAATTTGAAGCAGAGTGGGAGAGTGAGCAGAATCTTCCCAATTCTTGACCTTCCGATAGAAAATGCCATTTTCTGCTCTGGAGTGAAGACATTTCAGTGTCATGTAAAACAGGAAGATCCAAGTTGTGGGTTTGATTTTTGCTGTGTCAGGGTGACTCAGGAGCCCTTTAGAAATGGCGGGCGGGTCAGCCCCATAGTGGGAATAGGCGTGTTTTCACCCTCCACAATTTTCATATGATCAAGCCAGCTTTTGAAAGAACTTGGCTCATGTGCACATAGAGATGTAATGAACCATATTCTGCTTGAGAGATAAGGGGTGAGATTCTCCGGTCCCCCAGCTGTCTTTCTTAACCGCATGCCATTCGCTGGTGGCATGATTCTGTGTTTCAACAGCAGTCAGTGGAATTTCCCATTGAAACCACCCCATGCCGCCAGAAATCCATGAGCGGGGTGTGCTGCCAGCAGGAAAGGTGAATCGGCAAGTTCAAAAGGTCCTCCTCATGCCCCCTATATGTTAAGTATTCCCCAAACTACCAGTACGGTCCCTCATGCCCCCATGCCCAGGTATAACCTCAAACAATCCCAATAGCCCCTCATGCTCACATGCAAAGGTATTCCCCCAAATACTCCCTGTGGCAATTTATTTGCCCATTCACCCACTAAACAATGTTTAGAAGCAATAAACCCTAAATTGACAGGAGTACCTCTTAAAAAAACGCTTTTTGAAAAAGTCATTCATTAATAATTTAATAATGCTTTTTACTGCATCCCAATAAAAATGTCATTCATCTAGACTCTTTAAATATCAATAGCTGAAACTGCAAGCATTTGAAACCTCTTCATCTTATGTAAATAAGCATTGTGAAACTGATAACATAGATCAGAGAGCTAGAACTGACAATCAAGTAATCTTTTCCCCAGCGCTCAGGTGACACAACAGGTTAATAGATTTTCTGGGCTCCCCAGCCAAGCCTCACTATGTATTCTTGGCTGAGAGCCCAGACATCCATTAATGTACAAAAATATCTGAGCCAAGGCAGGTGGGCTGAACTGGGAATTTTCGTAACTCCCATGACCTGCCTTGATGCTGAAATTCCAGCCCTTGATGTCTAGTGAATTACTTGATCTTACTTATGGTTGTAGGTCAAATGGTGCAATTGACTTTACTTCTGGGTCAGGAAGGAAGGAATTCTGCAAGAAATCCAATACCTCAATGGTGACAGTTGAACTGCTAGAAATCTATGGATCTCCTAGAAAGACAACAGGGCAGAACTCCCAGCAACCAGTCTACCCGGCATTGACCCAGCCTGGATTTCCTTGATTACATCATTTACATAAAAGGGGAAGATACATGCACCATGACAGGGTCTCCCTGTGAAGAACCAAAGTATATCGGAATGCCATTTTTGCTGGTGATTTGGGAAGTCGGGGAGGATATTTTGGCCAAAGATAGAACATTTATTTCCATTGACTTTTAAAATTCACTTTATCAGCTCATTTCCAAATGTGTTCCACTTTTTTTTTCCTTCTCCACCCTAACATGGTCCATGCACCATATTTTATCTCTGCCGCAATTCAGCGACTCCTTGTGCTTGGCACAGGACCAGCGGGTGAATCCCGTACGATCCCCAAATCTGTCTGGGCGCAAAACCTCTCGCAAGTCACCCAACCCACCCCACCAGCAAGGTCTAGTTCTCCAGATTAAATACCCGAATGCCAGATTCACCTGCTGCCCGGGACTCAGCGGCCATTCCTGGGAGACCTTGCGAGGGCTCCTTTTAGGACTCGTCCACATAAACGGTCTCCCAGGCCATTAGAGACTCCTGGGTGGTCGGGGACAGGGAAGGGTGCCACACTGGCACTCCCCTTGGTATTGTCATCCTGGCTACCTGGCAGTGTCTGGGTGGCACTCTGTGTACCTTTGTGGCACTGTCAGGGTGCCCAGGTGGCAGGTCAACACTGCCAGGTATTGGGTTCAGGGGGCCTTTCCAGGTAGTGGGGGCGGGGGGGGGGGGGGGGTTCGTGGGGGCTTCCTCAAGTTGGGAGGGTGAATGAGGGGGGCTCAAACACTTGGGGTGGCTTGGAGAAAAGATTGGGGCTGCCAAACAAAATGGAGCCCCAGTCTGCAAGGAGCCTTTCATACTCGCCACCTTCCCTACTCGCCAGCAGGAAATCGACCTTGGTGGGAAGAACTTCCTCAGGTCAAAGAAAATGACAAGGTGCCGTTGGGTAGGGAGATGTTTCTCGGCACTGCAGCTGCCAAGGAACCCCCGTTCTGTGCTGTTCAGCGGACATCCGCTGAATCGCGACCCTCATCTATGCTGCTCAATCACTTGCCTCTGGGAGGTGAATAAGGTGGGATACGGTGATATTCAGGACCTTGCACAGTTTAGTTTGTGGATTAAGTTTTGAGATAATTCAACATAATTAATGGAAGCTTTTATAACTGAGCACAAAGTAACATTTCTTTCTTTGTGCCGATTAAGAAATAACCAACATTCACTGTTGTCCTTGACCTCATTAATCTTCTTTTTACAGGATCAGAACTTCTTGGAAAATCCATTCGGATTGCATACTCAACACTGGGAGTTGGAATTTCTTATGCATGTGGCTATATGTTCCTGCCTCTGGTTGCATACTTCATACGAAGTTGGCAAATCTTGCTTTTCGCACTGTCTCTCGTTGGCCTGATATACATTCCTTTATGGTGGTAAGTTAAATTATTATGGTGCCTATTTAATTGGAATTAGGTACTTTTATCGTATTTAAAATCTGCGACTGATTCTAGCCATGATAAAGACAATTTGATGTCTTCTTGAATGATGTGGAGATGCCGACGTTGGACTGGGATGGGAACAGTAAGAAGTCTTACAACACCAGGTTAAAATCTAGCAGGTTTGCTTCGAATCACTAGTTTTAAGAGCACAGCTCCTTCATCAGGTGAGTGAAGAGGTGGGTTCCATAACCACATATATAGACAAAGTCAATGATGCAAAATGATACTTTGAATGTGAGTATTTGCAGGTAATTAAGTATTTACAGGTCCGGATGGAGCAACTGGAGAGAGGGATAATCACAGGTTAAATAGTTGCGAATTATCTCAAGCTAGGACAGTTGGTAGGATTTCGCAAGCTCAGGCCAGATGGTGGGGGGTGAATGTAATAAATGAATGAGGGTAAGGATGGGGATCAGCATTGGCAGTGTATTACAGAGGTGTCTGGAATCATCTTCACTGTGGTGAGAGGCTGAATATTCAATCGGGGTCTTTTTCACTTCAATGCCTGGGTGATATGGCCCTCACCCAGTCTCAGGCCATACAAATCGAGTGTGCACAGCTTCCAGCAGAGTAAAGCTCCACCTGTGTTCTTCCATTAAACTCTCTCTAATTTGCTCCGCCAACTTTCCTTAATCCCACCCTCAGAAGAGCACTGCCTACCATTTCAGAGTAATATTTCCTATTCCCATTCATGGTACCTCAGAATAACGTTTAGATTTTTTTTTGAAAGGAGTGACTAATAGGTTTTTGTTTTGATTTCTGCTGAGTAGATAATTAGAAACATTGAGCATGATTCAATGGAAAAATGTCTAAGTTCTTGTGTAATTTTGGGTACGTTTGGCGGGGTGTTTATCGACTGCCACATTGATGAACTCTCATTTGCCCTCTCTCTCTATCTGTCTCCCTCTTTTCTCTCTTTCTCTTTTCTCTCTTTTTCTTACTCTCTCTTTCCTGCTCCCCCCCCCCCCCCCCCCCCCGCGCCCCTCGAGCAGTCGGGCAGCAGCTTCGGCACCCTTGAGCTGCATGCCTGAAAATGGAAATGGTTACTCACTTCCCTTACAAAGCCATCAATTCAGCCTCACGGTTTTAAAAAGGAGTACTAAATGAGGCCCGCGTGATCTCTCGTAAGTCAGGTAATTCCCAGGAAGTCACTGCATTCGACTGCAATCTCGTTAATAAGATTAAAATAACTGCAAATGAGGGTTAATATTCCCACCAGCTTTGGACAAGACCCAGAACTCGACATCAAGAACAAAGAACAAAGAAAAGTACAGCACAGGAACAGGCCCTTCAGCCCTCCAAGACTGCGCCGACCATGCTGCCCATCTAAACTAAAATCTTCTACACTTCCGGGGTCCGTATCTCTCTATTTCCATCCTATGTATTTGTCAAGATGCCTCTTAAACGTCACTATCGTCCCTGCTTCCACCACCTCCTCTGGCAGTGTGTTCCATCACCCACTACCCTCTGTGTAACAAATTTGCCTCGTACATCTCCTCTAAAGCTATGCCCCCGAGTAATTGACCCCTCTACCCTGGGAAAAAGTCTCTGACTATCCACTCTGTCTAGGCCCCTCATAATTTTGTAGACCTCTATCAGGTCGTCCCTAAAGCTCCTTCGTTCCAGTGAAAACAAACCAAGTTTATTCAACCTCCTCATAGCTAATGCCCTCCATACCAGGCCACATCTTGGTACATCTCTTCTGCACCCTTTCTAAAGTCTCCACATCCTTCTGGTAGTGTGGCGACCAGAATTGAACACTATACTCCAAGTGTGGCCTAAGAAATCAGGAGCAGGCCGGGTGAATTGCAGGGCGCAAATTTCGATTTTGGCCCTTTCCACTATTTACCCAGATCAGTGCTCGTGCAATGTGATCATTAAATCGCATCCACTGGGTTTAAACTTAGGGCATAGGATTTGAGTGGGATAAAGATGATAAAGATGGGAGGAGCCAGGTCTGTACCAGTTCTCCAGCAGTCAGTTTGGAGTGAGTTCTCTGGAAGTTGTGATCTGAACAATAGCTTCTGCAAAAGGCTGTCACCTTAAGCAGTCGTCTGGCACAGGCAGATTTTGTAGCCTATTTTCTGACAGGATCTCTCTCTCTTCAAGCAATCTTTTAAAATAATTGTCTATCCAAAGATGGGCAAGTATTTCTGTTTGCTAACTCTATTTAGAAGTGGTTTTGGCCCTTGATAGGTTTTGCTTGATTGGAGATAAAGAAGGTAGCAGTTATGAGTTAAGTGATTCATTTCATTATTAAGCATTGTTTAACTTGTAATTGAAAGATATATGTCTGTTCTGTTAAAGGCAGTTTAAACTGTGCTAATAATAAAGTTCATTTTAATATACCATATCCCTATTTGTGCGTGAATTCACTCCTGGAGCGAAGCTCAGAGGACGTTCCGGGATCTTGGCGTGCTTGTCCACAGATCTGAAGGTGGCAGGACAGGTTAATAGGGTAATTATAATGGCAGAACGGACACTGAGTGTCTTTAAGACAGAGATAGATAGGTTCTTGATTAATAAGGGGATCAGGGGTTAAGGGGAGAAGGCAGGAGAATGGGGATGAGAAAATATCAGCCATGATTGAATGGCGGAGCAGACTCGATGGGCCGAGTGGCCTAATTCTGCTCCTATGTCTTATGGTGTTATGGTCTTTATCAGTCGTGGCATAGATTATAAGAGCTGGGAGGTTATGCTGGAGCTGTACAAAATGTTTTGGTTCGGCCACGGCTGGAGTACTGGGTGCAGTTCAGTCACCTCACTCTCGGAAGGATGTGATTCCACTGGAAAAAGTGCTAAAGAGATTCACCAGGATGTTGTCTGGGGTGGGGGGTTGAGCTTGGAGGAGAGGTTGGATACGGTCAGGTTGTTTTCCATGGCAGACGAGGCTGAGAGGGGACCTGATTGAGGGGTATCAGATTGAGGGATATGGATAGGGTGGATAGGAAGGTGAACAAACAGCAATGTGAACAAGGAACAGCAGTTAAAATATGTTCAGCTCAGTCCATATTGCAATAAACCTTGATTGTTATCACATCAGAATTTGTGCAAATGCCATAACTCCGAGTGGAACTGCTGAGGTTTAATTCCTAACTTGCTGAAGGCTGCCTAGGCAGGCTGTTTAAAAGACCCACCACTGTGCTCTGTTGCTAACTTTTGGTTGGTTCAATTGGCTCTGTTTTATAACCTTTGCTCTCGAGTCGCCAAGTATCTTTATGATACCGCCACGAGATTCAAGTTCAAGTAATGATCAATAACGCAATACACCGATTAGTAAGATTCAAATCAAAGCACATTTATTATACACAGTAATCGCTACTCATGCACAAATTCTACTTCTAAGCTACTTCTACAACTAACAGGCCTACACTTAGCTTCGGACTGGCCCACCAGGTCAGGGGAACAAATGGCCTTTCGTTCAGGTTCTGAGTCTGCGGGAAGTTGGTATGGATTGGTAGCTAGGAGCACCTATCTCATAGCGAGCATTGACTTAAGACTTACTGGATATCGGCGGCAGCTGCACCGGTCACGGTCAAGGGTTGGTTCGCGTGGCTGAGTGACCCGGTCAAGAAGAACGATTTGAACTTGGGGGCTTAACTTTATAGTCCCCAGGGGCTTCCCGCCTTTCGGGGTGGACCCTGTACCTGGTTCCAAGTGATTGGACTTCGTTCCAATCGCTTGGTTCGATTTCTCCAATACTGGAGCGGTTCCCTGATCGATGGGCGGTCTTGAGGTGTCCGTTAACCTTTTTTGTGTTGGCTCCTGCTGGCGCCGGGGAATCTGGCTTAGCGTTGTTTGTCCCAAATGTTGCGATTGTTCCCGGGGATCGCTTATTAGTATGTAGATGGCAGCTACATTATTGTGCAGACGGCTGCTTGTATCGATGCTGTCTGGGCTTTTGCAGAGTTTAATACACAGTAACTTGCACCTGCTGGTTTCTGCCTGTGTTGGCTGAATTTCCCTTCAGCCTTTGCTATTCTCCATTTTAAATCGGGACTGGGCCAACCCAGGTGGCTACACACCCTCCTTGTGATCCTAACGCGAAGCGTGAAGGATCACATAACGACGTTGTCTTTCATTCCCTGACCTGGCGAGCACTCTCCTATGGCCTCTACACTGACCATAACTATGCAAAAAATGTTTAACTGACAATTCTGAAGGGCGCTATGTCAAACAGGGACATGCATTACAAAACAAGATAATCGGAACCTCTAACTATCCTTAATAAACTACACTCACTCAAACATTTCATCACACCAACTTCCTAAACCATACAAACAAAATCATAGCAGTATTATACACATTTTCTGGCTTGGCAGTCAAGCTCAGGATCATACAATTGCTCATGAACATTTCTTTATTTACAACAAATCGCAAACGAATGCTCTTTATTATAGATCGCAGGGGTCGGGGGTCTGGTCATATCCGAAAATAGGGGATCTTATTCTATATACCGGGGTGCGAGCGCGGTAGGCTCTCCTTCTCCATTTTCTCAGATGAATAGTCTGCACAATGCAGCAGAGTATCGCCAATACCAATAGGAATTCTATCACGTAGGACAGGGAGTACTAGGTGATAAACCTGTCACACCAAGATGGTGTGGTGTCGCTTGTGACTGGGCTCTGGATACTGTGGGGGAGTGAATCATTAACGGCTGGGGGAGGTGAGGTCAGGGGGTTTGCGTTTGGGCGCAACCAAATGTCCATGATGGTTATGAGCCACGCGGAGGATGTCCTCATGGTTCTTCTTCTTTCACTCTTTTCTTCTCTTTTCTCTTCTCTGGTCCTGGAGTTTCTGGAGTTCTGTGTGATCAAGCATAGTGTCTGTTACTATCTTGGTTTAACATCTCGTATGATAGCCTGTCTGTCCTTTAGTGCCAATTACTCCCTTTATAATTGGTCACTATGTGTGACTCCCTCATTTTTTTTTCAAAACCGAATTTCAGGACAAGACACACTTACAAATAATGAACCAGTGCGAGCCGTCCAACTGTTTGAGGATGTAAATAGCATAAGGTTGGCAACCTAAGGGTCACCTGAAAACAAAACAAAAATTTTTTGAACAATACTTGCCGAAATGAGGTGCATATGGGCCGCGACGGGTACGATTTGGATGGAGTCCCCGGGTAGGACGGCGGCCAATGCCGTGTGTGCCCTAACCGAGCGTAGCTGTCCAGAGGGGGGCTCCCAGGCAGGCCGGGTCCCAATGCCGTTTCTCCACTGCCTGAGCAACCGACAAGAACGGGCAGGAAATGTAGTCATCGTGGGGGGTTGCTGTATTGGTTCTACCTTCGAACCAGAAGGGCAGTTACGAATGGGGGTCTGTGTTTCTGTCGACAGACGAGTTCCTCTGAACTGGCGTCTGGGACATTAACAAGTCTCTGCGGGCAAGTTCTCAGAGGTTTCGGCCGAAAAGGCGTGGGGCTGTGGGAAACAAAATTCCGGTCTAACATACGACATTTAACAAAACACTACAAACAACATAAAACATGCTGCAGGTTCCATCAGAAAGGACACCGTTTCTCCCAAGCGGTTCCTTTTAAAACATCATCTGGACACCTCAGTTATCGGTTGTGAACAGGGTCGCAAAGGGGTTCTCGTTTTGGGAGTCAGACTCAAAGTCGTCATCTTCTCCCGGATGCCAAACTCTCGAGTGTATCACGGCTGATAGGGCTGCATGGTGTGATTTTGGATCGCTCTCGTCATTCCGGACGAGTCTGTACGAATTATCTCGGTGCCAAAAGGTGGTGTCTAGTTCTGTGGGGACGGAATCGGGGTCGTCATTGTAGGTCAGTGGTCGGTGGTGGGGTTTGTTTAGGAAAGTGATCATGAAGGGATCACTCGAATCGTGGTCAGATTCGCTGGGTGTGGGTCCTGTTGCATGGGGATAGTAGGGAGGCGTGCTGTGGCTATTGTCCGAGTCACAGTCGTTGTCGCTGCTGCTGCTGTCTGTGGGCATTCCGGAGCGGTGTGTATATTTCAGGGGTGGAGTCGAGGTTGAGTCCGTGGCTGGGATGGACGTGTTGGGGGAGGGTCGGGTTACGTTGGCTGTGGGTGGGCCGTGGTCTGCTGCGTCGAGCATGACGTGGTGTGCGTGGTTAGACTGTGTTTCATGTGCCTTCATCTGGTTGATATGGAACCACGCAGTCTTTCCATTGGGGTACTTTATTTTGTAGACGGAAGGGCTAACTTTGTCCGCAATGGAGTACGGACCCGAATACTTTGGTGACAGGAATGTGCTGGGGTTGTATACGGAGAGCATGACTTGCTGTCCTTCACTGAACTCAGTCGCATGCACTGTCTTATCGAAACAGGCCTTGCTCTGTTTCTTTCTTGTGCCCAATTTCACTGCGGCTGCTAGCTGAGCCGTTTTTACATTCGCCACTAATTGTTCTACTGCTTTCTCGTGTGTGAGGGCCGTCACTTCGGGGCTGGTTAAATCTAATCCTAATAAAAGTTCTGTGCCTTTCATGGGGCGTCCGGTCATGAGGGGTGTGTAGGGTGTAACCTGTGGAAGTTGAAACTGTATTTCGCAAAAACATCAGCGCAAAGGGGAGGACTGAGTCCCAAGTGGTGTTGTTTTGCTGGACCATTTTTCTGAGGGTTAATTTTAGGGTCCAATTCATGCGCTCCACGATACCACTCGACTACGGGTTGTATGCAATGTGGAATTTTTGGGTCATGCCAAATATCGCGAGGACGTTCTTCATGACACGTCCCGTAAAATGGGAACCTTGGTGGGATTCAATGCTGCGGGGGAGTCCCCATCTCGTAAAGATGTGGAGGGTTAAAATCTTGGCTGTGGTCTTTGCCGTGTTTGTTCTGGATGGGAATGCTTCCATCCATTTTGTAAACGTGTCTATCACCACGAGTACATATTTATAACCATTCCCGCAAGGGGGCAATGGTCCAACATAATCAATCTGGAGGTTAGTCCAGGGGCCATTAATGGGTCGGGTGTGACTGAGCTGAGCCTTTTTGGCGTATCTGTCCGGGTTGTTCTGGGCACAGATAAGGCAATTCTCAATGTAGTGATTTACATCGTCCTTTAAACTCGGCCACCAGCAGAGCTGCCTGAGGTGGGCTGTAGTGGGATCGATGCCCTGATGTCCATGACCGTCATGGAATAAACAAATCAGTTGATTCCTGTCCTGTTAAGGAACCACATAAAGGGTGTCCTTTAACACCACACCGTCATGTGTGGTCAGAACATTTTTAAACCTCTCATAGGGGGCTGGATAGTTTCCTTTCAAAATCTCCCTGAGATTGCTGTCCTGCTTCTGGGCCTGCACTAAATCCTCGATATTAGTCTGCGAGACCTGAACTGCATTCACTGGGGCGCTTTCGGGGGGTGTCCAAAAATATCCATGCCTGGAACCTGCTTTAGCCAGTGCGCCGGCTTTTACATTTCCAGGGGGGGAGGAACGATGGTGACTACGAACTTTGACTATTCCAAAAGTCCTGTTCTGTGCTCTCTCTAAAATGTGACGGAGCAATGGGGCTGATGGGAGGGGTTTTCCGTCTGCGGAAACAAATCCTCTTGCTTTCCACAGGGGTCGGAATTCCGTAAGGCTGTTGCAGACATAGAGGCTGTCCGAATATATGTCTGCTAGGCTGGGCAAGGAATCTGGGTGTTCCACTATGTATGCGATGGCCGCAAGTTTTGCTGCCTGCGCGCCTAAGTGTCCTGGAAGTTTTATTGCTATTTCTTCTAGGGCGCGTCCCTGCGCGTCCTCAACATAAATACCGCATCCTGTTATGCGCTTTCCTTCTAATATTGTGGAAGATCCATCCACATATATTCTAATGGGGTCGCACGTGTCTGTGTGCTTGGGGCTCTGGGTTGAACTACCTATCTTTCTGGGGGGTGTTTTCGCAATAAAGGGGCCTGTGTTGTGGTGTGGCGATATAACTTCACATTCATGGGGGGTTCCGGGGTACTGTAGGTTGTCGGCTAAAAAGGTGTGGGTCTTTGTCCTTTTAACAGTGATGTCCCGTCCCTGCAAAAGAAGGGTCCATCTAGCTGCTCTTATCTGACTAACTACCGTCCTTGAGTCGTACGTCCAGTAAAGGCTGGGTGTGGGTGTGTTCTGTGAGGATTGTGATGGGGTTCAGTCCAGTAATGTACGAAAAATACTGTACTGCCCAGAATACTGCGAGCAGGTGCCTTTCACACGATGAAAATCCCTGCTCCACAGCATCTAAAACTCTGGAGGCGTAAGCCATGGGCCTTAACTGTTCGTGCCGTTCCTGAAGGAGCACGGCCGAAAGGGTGCGGTCTGTGCTTGCTACCTCTATCGCATAGGGGGAAAGCGGGTCTGGAACATGTAGTGCGGGGGCTGCTATGAGTGCTCTTTTCAACGCATCCACAGCATCCGTATGCTGCGGAAGCCATTCCCAGGGGGCTCCTTTCTTTAGGAGGTCTGAGAGGGGTGCTGCCTTGCTGGCGAAACCACCGATGTGGTTTCGGCAGTAACCAACCAGTCCTAAAAACGACCGGAGGGCTGAAATGTTCTGGGGAAGGGGCAATTTAGCAATCGAGTCAATCCTTTTATGCTCGATCTCGCGTATGCCATGTGTGATAATTGTACCCAAATATATCACCTTGTTTTCCAAAATCTGGGCCTTTTTGGGGTTAACTTTACATCCAATTGCTTGTAGGAGTTCCAGGAGTTCGGACAGAAGCTTGATGCGCTCTTCCTGGACCAGTCATTCGGGGCGAGAGAATTTGGCTAAACCATTTGCCAGCTGTTGGTGGAAAATGGAGGGGGAGTTGTGGAATCCTTGTGGCAGGCATGTCCACGTGTACTGCTGATTTTTAAAGTTGAAGGCAAATTTGTATTGGCACGCCTTTGCCAATGGAATGGACCAGAATCCATTACTGATCTCCAAAACCGTAAAGTATCAGGAATTGAGTCCCTGCTTGAGCATGGTCTCGGGACTTGTTGCTACTGTGGGGGCTGCTGCGGGGGTGATTTTGTTGAGTTCCCGGTAATCGATGGTCAGTCGCCATGATCCATCGGGCTTTCTCACTGGCCAAATCGGGGCATTATTAGTGGAGGCTACTGATCTAAGTACGCCCTGCTCTAATAAGCTGTTGATTACTTTTGCGATTTCTCCCTCTGCCTCTTGGGGAAATCCATACTGTTTTTGGGGTCTAGGGTCAGGTCCTGTGATTTGTACTGAACCAGTCATCCAGCCACAGTCGTGTTTGTGGGCCGCGAATGCTGTCCTGTTCTTTTTTAACACTGCCCTAACCTGCTTTTCCGTGCTAATTGTCGTCGGGTTAAACCACAATTTGTCTACTGCGCTAATTTTGTTGGCGTATTCTCCTATTGTGAGCGTTGCGGGGGCTCTTGCAGATTTTACCATTCTCCAGACACACTGGTTGACTGGATCAAATGATAGGTTGTGGGAATTCATAAAATCAATTCCCAGAATGCGTTCTGCTGTGTGGGGCAGGTCAACTAAAACTACGGTGTGCTTGGTGGTGATGGTGCCAATTTGAATGGGTACAGGGGCTGTGATGTGTCCCTGCTGTGAGTGGCCTGTAAAGCCGCTGAGGGTGATAGTGGCTGTAGTGGGCCACGTGTCTTTTTGGAACATGGTGGAGGAATTTATTGTGGTGCGGGACCCTCCTGTGTCCCAGAGAAATTCGATGGGCTGTCCCCGTATTTTTGCTGCGACTACCAGTCATCCGGACCTATCCCAAAGGGTGTCGTAGACCCAACTGGGGGAGCCCGAACACCGTCAGTCCGTTCCGTTCAGGTCCGTTTGATCTGAACGGGTGCTCACACTACGTATGTGCTCTGTCTTATTCTTACTGAGAGTGCCCGTCTGCTGGGCTCTCTGTGGCTTTCATGGGCATTGCACTCTCTTGCGAAGTGTCCCAACTGTCCACAGTTGTAACACTCCTGTGACTTTGGTGTGGGGCTGCTCTTGCTTTCATTTACCCATGCGGGGTTCTGGTGTGTTTTAACTGCTTGTATGTCTGCGTCGGCCTGCTTTTCTTCGGGATTTTTAACTGCGGGTTTGTTTTGTACAGACTGCTCCCAGGCGCGGGACAATCTTTTTACGACCCATTTCTCGTTATGAGCCTCCTCTGAGGGATCAGAATTGGCACAAGCTTTTTGTCCTGTTTCTGTGGCATGGGAGATAAGGGTGCGGGTCCATTTGGCCGTGTTGTCTGGGGACAAATGGGCGCGGTCTAGGTCTCCAAATCGGCTGCAAAATGGATCCACAGGCGTCTAGCGAACGCTGTGGGGTGCTCGGTTTTCTTTTGCCTGCATTTATTGAGGCCATCCACGGGGTCACCCCGGTTATACGCGATCACGTCAAGGACCGCGGTATGCATTTCTGCAAGGGTGTCTCCTCCTACATTCTGTGGGTCGGGAAGGGCTGCTACGACCGAAGGGTCGAGACTCAAAACTGTGAGCTTTACGTGCTCTCGCTCATCCAGGCCGTACATGGTCGCCTGCTGCTTTACTCTCGCAAAGAAGTGGTGGGAGTCTGAGGTGGGGAGGAACGGTGTGATTTTCTCGCATGCGTCCCGTAATTGGGTCACTGTTAAGGGGGTGGTGTACAGAAATTCCATATCATCCGATGTGGCTGTGCAGTGGGTGGTGACTGGGTTCATTGGAGCCTGAACTATCTGCTCTGGGGGGCGTTGGGCCGCTTTCCTCTTTTGGGGCTTTCCCTGCGCACATGTTCCCTGAACATATCTCTGCGCTGTCTCATTTAACTCTTCCCAATCAGGGCCATCTTCCTCATCTAATTTTGCTCCAAAAGTTTCCTGGAATCCTTTTTGAACTGAAAGCAGAGATTGCAGTTCTGCAATCTGCTTCCGGCACTTTGCGTGATCTAGTGAGCTTTGTTTTTGCTCTGTGGTGGCAGCATGGATTGCTCTTAACGCTACCTTCAGGTCACTACACTGCCTCTGCAATGCCTCTACCTGCTTCTCGGTTTCTTCTCGTACCAGGACTGCACATTGCGTGTCCTGATAGGCCTTTTCATACTGTGACTGGAAGCTGCTGCAGTGCGTCAGACAGGACTGGTGTGCCCGCTTGGCATCATCCACCTCTCCGTCTTTTGCTGCCAACTTCCTCCTTAACTCTAAGTTCTCATTCTCTACCTTGCTGACATCGACCTTGCTCATTCGATGTATTACTTCTATCTCTTTCCGGAGCGTCCTAATGACCTCCTCTGTGCCTCGCAACTGTGCCAAGCAGGACACGATTGCCATTGGCTTGCGAGCTTTTCCTAAGCTCTTCCTGTGAATCTCACTCAGGTTCTCCCACCAAGTATGTCCTGTACTCCCGGGACCTGTTTCCTCGTTGTTACAGAATTCGCTCCAAAGGGGCAACCCTTTCCCTTTGAGGTACGTCCTGATTTCTTCTTCCCATACGGGACATTGTCCCACTCTACTGCTGCTGGTCGCTGCGACCGCAAGTTCTTCTGGGTTCATGAGGTGTTGCATTGCCTGCATTGCCATCTTTCCTATCTGAATGCTTCTTTAAATTTGGAACAAGGGGGACCAAAGCGGTGCTGTAATTACGGGTACGGCTTTCGCTAATTTCCGAAATACAAACTCCCGACAGTTTTGTCGCAACAAAAAATCTATCAGTTTACCTTATCGCCCTGCTAGTTACACATGCATTTAACACACTTCCGAATTATGAGGATTGTTCAGAACCGCTTGAACACTTGTGGTTTTCTGTTCCCAATTGGATCTCTAATTAAAATTTTTGGGTTCTCCCGGAGTGGTTAAGCCACTTCTAGTTCGGGTCCCGTCAGATGTCGCCAGTAATATGTTGCTAAATTTTGGTTGGTTCAATTGGCTCTGTTTTATAACCTTTGCTCTCGAGTCGCCAGGTATCTTTATGATACCACCACGAGGTTCAAGTTCAAGTAATGATCAATAGCTCAATACACCGATTAGTAAGATTCAAATCAAAGCACATTTATTATACACAGTAATCGCTACTCATGCACAAATTCTACTTCTAAGCTACTTCTACAACTAACAGGCCTATACTTAGCTTCGGACTGGCCCACCAGGTCAGGGGAACAAATGGCCTTTCGTTCGGGTTCTGTGTCTGCGGGATTCGAAGTTGGTATGGATTGGTAGCTAGGAGCACCTATCTCGTAGCGAGCATTGACTTAAGACTTACTGGATATCGGCGGCAGCTGCACCGGTCACGGTCAAGGGTTGGTTCGCGTTGCTGGGTGACCCGGTCAAGAAGAACGATTTGAACTTGGGGGCTTAACTTTATAGTCCCCAGGGGCTTCCCACCTTTCGGGGTGGACCCTGTACCTGGTTCCAAGTGATTGGACTTTGTTCCAATCGCTTGGTTCGATTTCTCCAATACTGGAGCGGTTCCCTGATTGATGGGCAGTCTTGAGGTGTCCATTAACCTCTTTTGTGTTGGCTCCTGCTGGCGGCGGGGAGTCTGGCTTAGCTTTGTTTCTCCCAAATGTTGCAATTGTTCCCGGGGATCGCTTATTAGTATGTAGATGGCTGCTACATTATTATGCAGATGGCTGCTTGTATCGATGCTGTCTGGGCTTTTGCAGAGTTTAATACACAGTAACTTGCACCTGCTGGTTTCTGCCTGTGTTGGCTGAATTTCCCTTCAGCCTTTGCTGTTCTCCATTTTAAATCGGGACTTGGCCAACCCAGGTGGCTACACACCCTCCTTGTGATCCTAACGGGAAGCGTGAAGGATCACATAACTGCATTGTCTTTCATTCCCTGACCCGGCGAGCACTCTCCTATGGCATCTACACTGACTATAACTATGCAAAAAAAAATTCCATTTTAAATCGGGACTTGGCCAACCCAGGTGGCTACAGCTCACCCATCACACCTCATCACCCCCAAACCCCCTTATTCTCCACATTCTTTCCCCTTGCCCCATCTATGCATTTTATGACCCCCCCACCCCCCCCCCCCACCCCCCGCCACCCAGTCTCTGCCCTCTCATGTCCCAATGGAAAGTTATGCCACCATGGCTCCTCCAATCAATTTATGCCGATACACTTCATTGAACCTCTGAACAGTGACAGTGGAATGTGTTAAAAGAAAGCATTAAAAAGTAATTCATTGATATCTTTCCACTTTCTTAAAAGCTTTCTTTCAACTACCGGCCAATAAAAGTGTGGCAATCAACCAAACCATTTTAGCAGAAACCTGTTCATCTTGTGTCAATAGATATTGTGTAATCAATAGCATAACTCAGAGAGCAACAACTGTCAAGCAAGCAAAGCTTTCCCTGGTGCTCAGGTGTTTCAGTAGTCCAGTGGATGTCTTGGCTATCAACCAAATATACAAAATGAAGCTTAGATGAGAGCCCAGAAATCCATTAAACTTTAAAGGATCTGGATGATTGGCATATTTATTGACCTGTAATAAAAAGGAGTTTATTTTAAGAAAGTGGAAAGTTGTCAATTCCTTTCTTAGTTTTTTTTTTACAAATACTGTCACTGTAGGGTTCATTGCTTTTCTACAATATATAGTGGGTAAATGACAATACCTGAGAGAAGGGGGATAGTTGGTGGATCACTGGTATCCTTCAGCATCAGGAGCATGAGTTAGGACTTGTCGTTCAAAATCTTTCCTCGTGCAGACTATGGTTCATTACATCTCTGAGGTGTCCTGAATCACAACGCTTTGAAAATCTGGCAGAATCATTAAAATTGCGGATGACCAGCAGCAGGTCAGGAATGCAGGGTGTCAGCTCGCAACTCTGAAAATCATAAGTTCTGGGAAGAAGATTGGAAATCCCGGAATCAGGTCCTGGCTGTAATTTTGAAATGTCCACCGAGTCTCCCCAGCACCTCAAAAATCGAACTGATAGATTTCCTCTTGAATACTGGTCCTGGTGTGTACTAAATTAGCTGCACTGAATTTTAAGAGGGGTCAGGCACTGTAATTGTCGTTAGTGTTTCTGAGTTGGGGGGCAGAAAATCAATCCAGCCCATCCCATTTCTGATTGCGTATCAATTGAAAATTGGCCTCGGTTGTGATCTTCCAATCAGAGGCGGATTTACACTTTTTGTGGGGCCCTATGCTCATCTTCATTTCTGCCCCCCTCCCTGCTGACCCCCACTGGCTGGCTCACTTCGTGGGTTTTGCCCGGCACTTCAGCTGAAGTTGCTGACTGGCCAGCCCTCCTCAGCTCTGGCTGGGCCGAGTCTCCCCTCGCCTGCTCCCCTCAGTGCTGACTCTAATTGGCCATCTCACCACCTCGTGGTTTTCCCCCAGCCCTGGCGCCACGCCGTTGCTGGCTGGCCACAGATGGAATCACATAGAACATAGAACATAGAACGATACAGCGCAGTACAGGCCCTTCGGCCCACGATGTTGCACCGAAACAAAAGCCATCTAACCTACACTATACCATTATCATCCATATGTTTATCCAATAAACTTTTAAATGCCCTCAATGTTGGCGAGTTCACTACTGTAGCAGGTAGGGCATTCCACGGCCTCACTACTCTTTGCGTAAAGAACCTACCTCTGACCTCTGTCCTATATCTATTACCCCTCAGTTTAAAGCTATGTCCCCTCGTGCCAGCCATTTCCATCCACGGGAGAAGGCTCTCACTGTCCACCCTATCTAACCCCCTGATCATTTTGTATGCCTCTATTAAGTCTCCTCTTAACCTTCTTCTCTCCAACGAAAACAACCTCAAGTCCATCAGCCTTTCCTCATAAGATTTTCCCTCCATACCTGGCAACATCCTGGTAAATCTCCTCTGCACCCGCTCCAAAGCCTCCACGTCCTTCCTATAATGCGGTGACCAGAACTGTACGCAATACTCCAAATGCGGCCGTACCAGAGTTCTGTACAGCTGCAACATGACCTCCTGACTCCGGAACTCAATCCCTCTACCAATAAAGGCCAACACTCCATAGGCCTTCTTCACAACCCTATCAACCTGGGTGGCAGCTTTCAGGGATCTATGTACATGGACACCTAGATCCCTCTGCTCATCCACACTTTCAAGAACTTTACCATTAGCCAAATATTCCACATTCCTGTTATTCCTTCCAAAGTGAATCACCTCACACTTCTCTACATTAAACTCCATTTGCCACCTCTCAGCCCAGCTCTGCAGCTTATCTATATCCCTCTGTAACCTGCTACATCCTTCCACACTATCGACAACACCACCGACTTTAGTATCGTCTGCAAATTTACTCACCCACCCTTCTGCGCCTTCCTCTAGGTCATTGATAAAAATGACAAACAGCAACGGCCCCAGAACAGATCCTTGTGGTACTCCACTTGTGACTGAACTCCATTCTGAACATTTCCCATCAACCACCACCCTCTGTCTTCTTTCAGCTAGCCAATTTCTGATCCACATCTCTAAATCACCCTCAATCCCCAGCCTCCGTATTTTCTGCAATAGCCTACCGTGGGGAACCTTATCAAACGCTTTGCTGAAATCCATATACACCACATCAACTGCTCTACCCTCGTCTACCTGTTCAGTCACCTTCTCAAAGAACTCAATAAGGTTTGTGAGGCATGACCTACCCTTCACAAAGCCATGCTGACT
The DNA here is from genome assembly GCF_047496885.1 of Scyliorhinus torazame. Classification (NCBI taxonomy): domain Eukaryota; kingdom Metazoa; phylum Chordata; class Chondrichthyes; order Carcharhiniformes; family Scyliorhinidae; genus Scyliorhinus; species Scyliorhinus torazame. The sequence goes on along the minus strand of NC_092713.1, from coordinate 273,174,315 downwards.
ATCCCTGATCATATTATTCCTATCTAGATGATTATAAATCTTGTCTCTTATAATCCCCTCCAAGACTTTACCCACTACAGACGTGAGGCTCACCGGTCTATAGTTGCCGGGGTTGTCTCTGCTCCCCTTTTTGAACAAAGGGACCACATTTGCTATCCTCCAGTCCTCTGGCACTATTCCTGTAGCTAATGATGACATAAAAATCAAAGCCAATGGTCCAGCAATCTCTTCCCTGGCCTCCCAGAGAATCCTAGGATAAATCCCATCAGGTTCCGGGGACGTATCTATTTTCAGCCTGTCCAGAATTGCCAACACCTCTTCCCTACGTACCTCAATGCCATCTAATCTATTTACCTGGAGCTCAGCATTCTCCTCCACAACATTATCTTTTTCCTGAGTAAATACTGACAAAAAATATTCATTTAGTATCTCACCTATCTCTTCAGACTCTACACACAACTTCCCATCCCTGTCCTTGACTGGTCCTACTCTTTCCCTAGTCATTCGCTTATTCCTGACATACCTATAGAAAGCTTTTGGGTTTTCCTTGATCCTTCCTGCCAAATACGTCTCATGTCCCCTCCTTGCTCGTCTTAGCTCTCTCTTTAGATCCTTCCTCGCTACCTTGTAACTATCCATCGCCCCAACTGAAACTTCACACCTCATCTTCACATAGGCCTCCTTCTTCCTCTTAACAAGAGATTCCACTTCTTTGGTAAACCACGGTTCCCTCGCTCGGCACCTTCCTCCCTGCCTGACCGGTACATACTTATCAAGAACACGCAGTAGCTGATCCTTGAACAAGCTCCACTTATCCAGTGTGTCCAACACTTGCAGCCTTCTTCTCCACCTTATCCCCCCCAAGTCACGTCTAATGGCATCATAATTTCCCTTCCCCCAGCTATAACTCTTGCCCTGCGGTGTATACTTATCCCTTTCCATCCTTAACGTAAACGTCACCGAATTGTGGTCACTGTCCCCAAAGTGCTCACCTACCTCCAAATCCAACACCTGGCCTGGTTCATTACCCAAAACCAAATCCAATGTGGCCTCGCCTCTTGTTGGCCTGTCAACAAATTGTGTCAGGAAACCCTCCTGCACACACTGTACAAAAAACGACCCATCTAATGTACTCGAACATATACACGTTGTGTTGAACAAAGCCAAATCAGAGTTAACTGAATAACTGTTGGGGAGGCAGTGGCATAGTGATAATCCAGAAACCCAGGATAATGATCTGGGGACTCGGGTTCGAATCCCACCATGGCAGGTGATGGAATTTAAACTCAATAAAAGATCTGGAATTAAAAGTCTCATGATGGCCATGAAACCATTGTCAATTGTCCCATCTGGTTCACTAATGTCCTTTAGGGAAAGAACTCTGCCATCCTTACCTGGTCTGGCCTACATGTGACTCCAGGCCCACAGCAATGCAGTTGACTCTCAAATGCCCTTTGAAATGGCCTAGCAAGCCACTCATTTGTATTCAACTCCTACTAAAACGCAAAGGAACGAAACCGGACGGACCACCAGGTACCAGAAACGACAACTGCAAACTCAGCCCTGCCGACCCAGCAAAGTCCTCCTTAATATCATCTGGAGGCTTGTGCCAAAGCAACAGCCTGACATGGTTATACTCACAGGATCATACCTTACCTACCTTACATTCTCCACTATCAACATTCCTGAGTATGTCCTGTCTCATCGGCAGGACAGACACAGCAGAGGTGGTGGCACAGTGGTATACGGTTGGGAGGGGGTTGCCCTGGGAGTCCTCAACATCAACTCTGGACCCCATGAAACCTCATGGTTAAACATGGGCAAGCAAACCTCCTGCTGATCACTACATACCGGCCACCATCAGCTCCTCTATGTTGAACACCACTTGGAGTAAGCACTGAGGATGGCAAGGGTGCAGAATATGCTCTGGGTGGAGGACTTCAATGTCCATCACCAAGAGTGGCTCGGTAGTACCACCATAGACCCAGCTGGACGGGTCCTAAAGGACATAGCTGTTAGTCTGGGACTGCAGCAGATGGTGAGGGAACCAATAAGAGGGAAAACATACACAACCTCACCCTCACCAATCTGCCTGCTGCAGGTGCATCCATCCATGACAGTATCGGTAGAAGTGACCACTGAACAATCCTTGTGGAGCCAAAGTCCCGTCTTCACATTGAGGATATCTTCCATCAGGTTGTGTGGCACTACCAGCCTGACTTTGAACAGATCTAGCAACTCGAGACTGGGCATCGATGAGGTGCTGTGGGCCATCAGCAGCAGCAGAATTGTATTCAACCACAATCTGCAACGTCATAGCCCGGCATATCCCCCAAACTCCCATTACCACCAAGCCAGGGAATCAACCCTGGTTCAATGAAGAGTGCAGGACAGCATACTAGGAGCAACAACAGGCATACCGAAAAATGAGATGTTAACCTGGTGAAGATGTAACACAGGACTACTTGTGTGCCAAACAGCATAAGCAGCAAGTAATAGACAGAGCTAAGTGATTCCACAATGAACACATCAGATCTCAGCTCTGTAGTCCTGCTATATCCAGCCTTGAATGGTGGTGGATCATTAAACAACTCACTGGAGGAGGAGGCTCCACAAATATCCCTATCCTCAATTATGGAGGAATCCAGCACATATGTGCAAAAGGCTGAAGCATTTGCAACAATCTTCAGCCAGAAGTGCAAAGTGGATGATCCATCTCGGTCTCCTCCGGAGATCCCCAGCATCACCAATGTTAGTCTTCAGCCAATACGATTCATTCCTGATATCCAGAAATGGCTGAAGGCACTGGATACTGCAAAGGCTATGGGCCCTGACAATATTCTGGCAAAGTACTGAAGACTTGTGCTCCAGAACTTGCAGCACCCCTAGCCAGGCTGTTCCAGTATAGCTACAATATTGGCATCTACCCAGCAATGTGGAAAATTGTCCTATACACAAGAAATAGGACAAATGCAACCCAGCCAATTAACGCCCTATCAGTCTACTCTCCATCTGCAAAGTGATGGAAGGAGTCATTAATAGTGCTATCAAGCGGCACTTACTCAGCAATAGCCTGCCCACAGACGCTCATTTTGGGGTCTGCCAGGGTCACTCAGCTCCTGACCTCATTACAGCCTTGGTTCAAGCATGGATGACAGAGAGCTGAATGACAGAAGTGAGGTGAGGTGCCTGCCCTGGACATCAAAGCAGCATTTGACTGACTATGGCATCAAGGAGCCCTAGTTAAGCTGGAGTCAATGTGAATCCCAGAGAAAACCTCCACTGATTGGAGTCATACCTGGCACAAAGGAAAATGGTTGTGCTTGTTGGAGGTCAATCATCGGAGCTTCAGAGCATCACTGCAGGAGTTCCTCAGCGTAGTGACCTAGGCCCAACCATCTTCATCTGCTTCATCAATATCCTCCCTTCCATCATATGGTCAGAAGTGAGGACGTTTGCGGATGACTACACAATGTTCAGCACCATTCATGACTCCTCGGATGTCCAATGCAGCAAGACCTGGACAATATCCAGTCTTGGGCAGACAAGTGGCAAGTTACATTTGTGCCATACAAATACCAAGCAATGAACATCTCCTACAAGAGAGGATCTAACTATCGCCCCTTGACATTCAATGGCATTACCATCACTGAATCCCCCACAATCAACATCCTGGGGGTTACCATTGACCAGAAACTGAACTGGACTCGCCACATTAATACTGTGGCTACCAGGGCAGGTCAAAGGCTCGGAATCTTATGGTGAGTAACTCACCTCTTGACCCACCAACGCATGTATACCATCTACAAGGCACAAGTCAGGAATGTAATGGAATACTCTCCACTTGCCTGGATGAGTGCAGCACCAACAACACTCAAGAAGCTCAACACCATCCAGGATAAAGCAGCCCGCTTGATTGCTCCTCCTTCCACAAACATTCAAACCCTCTACCACCGACTAACAGTGGCAGCCATGTGTACCATCTACAAGATGCATTGCAGTAACTCACGAAGGTTCCTTAGACAGCACCTTCCAAACCCACACCGCTGCCATCCAGAAGGACAAGAGCAGCAGATACCTGGGAACCCCACCACCTAGAGATTCCCCTCCAAGTGGCTCACCACCTTGACTTGGAATATATTTTGCTGCTCCTACACTGTCACTGAAACAAAATCCGGGAACTCCCTCCCTAACAGCACAGTGAGTGTACCTACACCTCAAGGATTGCAGCGGTTCAAGAAAGCAACTCACCACCACCTTCTGAAGGGCAACTAGGGATGGGCAGTAAATGCTGGCCTCACCAGCTTCACCCACATCCCGTAAAAAAATGTAAAAAAAAATGCAAAACAGGTGAGCATGCATTTACACCTGAGGGGTAGATGCAAACTTGGCAATTGTCGCACTTTGTGTTTCGACTTTCTCAGAAGTTTCAGTCCATCGTGTTTGTAGGTATTGATTGGTGGAGGATAGTGCCCAAGGAAAGAGGCAGGGCATCATTGGCCCCTAACTTCCTCAGGGTGGCAATCTCAGGTGAATTTCCACTCTTGACGAATTTACCCACGCTTGGATTCCAAAGGCGCTGTTTCGCTCACCTTTCCTTAATCATGCTGGGTGAGACAGGAGCAGTGGAGTGTGTCCTCGGCTGCATCGGTGTGGAGTAACTGGAGTACAGAGGGTAAGGGATGGCCCCTTTTTTATGGCACTAGCTACTGTAAAGAAGGTGTTTGAAGGGACAATTAAAAGATGAGTGGTTCAGATAATGTTTCGGGGGAAGGGGGGGGGGGGTGAGGCCCTGAGGAACCAGGAAGTTATGAGCAATATTTAGGGAGCTAACCATTTAGAATGATAGCAAGTTCAAAATAGACATCCCCAATTATTTAAGTGAAAGTTACAGCACAAAGTATTTGTGGTAATAAAAGCAGAAAATGCTGGGGAAGCACCACAGGTGGGCAACATCTGTGAAGAGAAACAGAGTTAACATTTCAGGTCTAAATTACCCTTTGTCCATCATTTTCTGCTTTATTTCAGATTTCCAGCGTCCGCAGTAGTTTGCTTTTAAAATGTTTGTGGTACTTGGTTGGAGACACTATTTTAGGTAGAAATCCACCTAAATTTAATCTTATTAGTGTGTACTGGGATTTATTGGGGAATCATGGTCCACAAAGTTGTAATTGGCTCTAATTTTTCTTCAATTGTGTCATCTTTAATGGCCAAATTACAGCAGTATGGCACTGAGCATAGATCATTGGCCTATGTGGACCAGGTAAGGAAGGACCGAGGTACTGATAAATCTCCCTCTTAGACCTTTGTTGACTCATTATCCAACATAGAAACATCCATAGAAAATAGAAGCAGGAGGAGGCCATTCGACCCCTTTGAGCCTGCTCCGTCATTCATTATGATCATGGCTGATCATTAAATTCAATACCTTATACCTTAATCCCGCCTCCCCCCCCCCCCCCCCCCCCCCCAATATCCCTTGACCCCTTAGTCCCAAGAGCTATCTCTGATTGCTTCTTAAAATTATGTAACATATTGGCCTCAACTACTTTCTGTGGTACTGACTTCCACAGATTCACCACTTGCTCTGGGTAAAGAAATTTCTCCTCACCTCAGTCCTAAAATGCTTACCCGTTATCCTCAGTCTATTCATAGAATTTACAGTGCAGAAGGAGGCCATTCGGCCCATCGAGTCTGCACCGGCTCTTGGAAAGAGCACCCTACCCAAGGTCAACACCGCCACCCTATCCCCATAACCCAGCAACCCCACCCAACACTAAGGGCAATTTATCATGGCCAATCCACCTAACCTGCACATCTTTGGACTGTGGGAGGAAACCGGAGCACCCAGAGAAACCCACGCACACACGGGGAGGATGTGCAGACTCCACACAGACAGTGACCCAAGCTGGAATCGAACCTGGGACCCTGGAGCTGTGAAGCAATTGTGCTATCCACAAGGCTACCGTGCTGCCCCACTATGACCCCTAGTTCTGGACTCCCCCACCATCAAGAACATTCTTTCTGAATCTACCCTGTCTAATCCTGTTAGAATTTAATAAGTTTCTATGAGATCCTCTCTCATTTCCCCAAAACCATTTCTTCACTAATACTAATTACCTTCAGCTCCTCACTAAAACTTGTGCATCTCAGAACTTCCGGTACATTATTCATCTCTTCCTTTGTGAAGAAAGAAGCCAGGTACGAATTTAGTTCCTCAGCCATTTCTGTTTCCCCGTTCTGAATTCCCCTGTTTCTGACTGTAAGGGACCTACATTGACTTTTGTCAATCTATTTCGCTTTGCATATATGGAAAGTCTTGCACTCGGTTTTTATGCTTCCGCGAGCTTACTTCAATATTGTATTTTCCCCTTCTCAATCAATCCTTTGGCCTGCCTTTCCTGTGTTTTAAACTATTCCTAATCCTCGGTCTGCTGCTCTTTGTTGCTCAATTGCCAGCCTCCTCTTTGAATCTAATACTATCCTCTCATTTCTCTTGTAAGCCTATGTTCTGCTTTCAGGAACTCATCCCTTTTTTCACCCATGTCATTTGTACCGATGTGTACCACGACAACTGGCTGTTCACCCTCCCCCTTCACAATGTCCTGCAACCACTCTGAGATATCCTTGACCCTAGCACCAGGGAGGCAACATACCAGCCTGGAGTTTATTTTGCGGCCTATGAAATGTTTAACTATTTGCCTCACTATTGAATCTCCTATGACTATTGCATTTCTACGCCTTTTGCTCCTCTCCTGTGCAGCAGAGCCAACTGTGGTGCTACAAATTTGGCTGCTGCTAATATCCCCCTGAGAAGCTTGAAGGGCCAAAAGACCTTCCCCTGCTCCTATCTTCTATGTATCTAAGTCATTCCCCTCAACAGTATCCAAAGTAATATATCTGTTTTTCAGGAGAATGGCAGGAGATTACTGCACTGCCTGTCTAGTCCTCTTGCTGTACCTGGTGGCCACCCATTCCCTTCTTGCCTGCAGAGTCTGAGCCTGTGGTATGACCACCTTTCTATACGTGCTATCCACGATACTGTCCATGTCGCGGATGCTCCAGTGCCCCAAGATGCTGCTCCAGGTCTGAAACTCGGCTTCCAGCAGCTGTAGCTGGAGATACGTCCTGCACATGCACTGGTCCTGGGAACTGGAAATGTTGCTGGTGCCCACATGGAGTAAAAAGAGCAGACCGCAGACACCGACAGTATAATCAATAATAATCTTTTTATTACTGTCACAAGTAGGCTTACATTAACACTGCAATGAAGTTACCGTGAAACTCCCCAAGTGTATCTCTGTAATCAATTAACTCCGATAAAGCCAAGCACTCACCCTCAACATTTTATTGTGAATGACTATGAGTAAAACTTTAAGACTGAAGTTGGCTCCCTTGATCCGAAGCTGTAAGAAAACTAATTTTGACTCCTGACAATATGTACAGCGGAACCTGCTGGACCCTTAACACTTTCCATTAACTCCTCCCCAACGAAACTCCCAGTGTAGGGTTAGGGATCAGTGATGCCTGACTGGGCTCCTGAACCACCTTACTGTCATTTTTATCAAATTGGGTAAAATATATATATCTTTTTAAAATATTTTTATTCCAAAAAAGGTTTTCCATGTTACAAAATAACACAATAACACTACATTAGACATGTATACAGAAACAGTAGAAAAATGACTAATTTTAATCAATATTGACCTGACTGGCCCCTTCCCCTAACCCCTATAATTCATAAAAAAGTAAAACCCCAGCTGCAACATGCCAAACACCCTCCCAACAGCAGATGGTGACCAATTCTATGAAAAAGGAAATGAATGGCTGCCAGCTTGAGTAGAACCCATCCACCAGTACTCTAATCGTCTACTTGACCTTTTCATGATAGAGGAAATCCATTCAGTCCCTCAGCCACGACAAGGTGCTGGACGGAGTGGGGGAGCTCCATTCAGGCAGAACTCTCCTCCGAGCTATCAGCAAGGTGAAAGCGAGGACAGCTGTCTCGCCCCGTCTGCAGCACCGGCGAGTCCGAGACCCCGTAAATGGGCATCAACGGGCAAGACTCCTGTTCGATACCAAGAATCCCTGACATGGTGTTGAAGAAGGAGACCCAAAAGCCGCCCAGTTTTGGACAGGATCAGAACATATGGGTATGATTCACCTGGCCCCAAGAACAACGAGCGCACCTATGTTCCACCTCTGAGAAAAAAAAACCACATACCCTAGTCAGATAAGACTAGAAGATCAGAAGACAAAGGAGAAGAATTAGTCCATTCGGCCGATCGTGTCTACTCTGCCATTTAATCATGGCTGATATTTTTCTCATTCCCATTGTCCTGGCTTCTCCTCATAACCCTTGATTCCCTTATTAATCAAGAACCTATCTATCTCTGTCTTAAAGACACTCAGTGATTTGGCCTCCACAGCCTTCTGCGGCAAAGAGTTCCACAGATTCACCACCCTCTGGCTGAAGAAAGTCCTCCTCACCTCGGTTTTAAACAATCGTCCCTTTAGTCTGAGATAATGTCCTCTGGTTCTAGTTTTTCCCACAAGTGGAAACATCCACTCCACATCCACTCTATCCAGGCTGCGCTGTATCCTGTAAGTTTCAATAAGATCCCCCCCTCATCCTTCTGAACTCCAACGAATACAGTCCTCAACCGTTCCTCATACGACAAGTTGTTCATTCCAGGGATCATTCTCGAGGGATGGAGTTCAAGACTAGTGAGGTTATGCTGCAATTGTACAGGGTGTTGGTGAGGCCGCATCTGGAGTATTGTGTTCAGTTTTGGTCTCCTTACCTGAGAAAGGACATATTGGCACTGGAGGGAGTGCAGAGGAGATTCACTAGGTTGATCCCAGAGTTGAGGGGATTAGATTATGACGAGAGGTTGAGTAGACTGGGACTGTACTCATTGGAGTTTAGAAGGATGCGGGGGGATCTTATTGAAACATATAAAATTATGAAGGGAATAGATAGAATAGAAGCGGGCAGGTTGTTTCCACTGGTCGGGGAAAGCAGAACTAGGGGGCATAGCCTCAAAATAAGGGGAAGTAGTTTTAGGACCGAGTTTAGGAGGAACTTCTTCACCCAAAGGGTTGTGAATCTCTGGAATTCCTTGCCCAGTGAAACAGTTGAGGCTCCTTCTTTAAACGTTTTTAAGAAAAAGTTAGATACCTTTCTAAAGAATAAAGGGATTTGGGGATATGGTGTACGGGCCGGAGAGTGGAGCTGAGTCCACAAAGATCAGCCATGATCTCATTGAATGGCGGAGCAGGCTCGAGGGGCCAGATGGCCTACTCCTGCTCCTAGTTCTTATGTTCTTATGAACCTCCTCTGGACCCTTTCAAAGCCAGCACATTCTTCCTTAGATATGGGGCCCAAAACTGCTCACAATACCCCAAATGGGTTCTGACCAGAGCCTTATAACGCCTCAGAAGTACATCCCTGGTCTTGTATTCTAGCCCTCTTGACATGAATGCTAACATTGCATTTGCCTTCTTAACTGCCGACTGAACCTGCACGTTGACCTTAAGAGAATCATGAACAAGGACTCTCAAGTCCCTTTGTGCTTCTGATTTCCAAAGCATTTCCCCATTTAGAAAATAGTCTATGCCTAGATTCCTCCTTCCAAAGTGCATAACCTCACACTTTTCCACATTGTATTTCATTTGCCACTTTATTGCCCACTCTTCTCGCCTGTCCAAATCCTTCTGCAGCCTCCTTGCTTCCTCAATACTATCTGTCCCTCGACAGATCTTTGTATCATCTGCAAACTTAGCAACAGTGCCTTCAGTTCCTTCTCCAGATCATTAATGTATATGTATAGATGGGCCCTGTGCATCGCCTTGAACTGAATCAAGCTGAGCCAAGCACAGGAAAAGGTCAAATTGACCCTGGACAGAGCCTCGAAAACCAGACCCAGCTCCCCCTCCCACTTCCTCCTCAGCCTCATCCAGTGGAGCATGCTCCCTACGTCGGGACCCAAACTACAATTTGCAGGCACAACGAGGTGATTCCCACAGGTAGTGGCCAACAACGATATGGAGCTGTGCTTAACATGTTGCCTGAACTGTTTCTAAGCCCTCAGTGTAGCCTCCACCACTGGGCTCGAGATAAATTTTGTCGGAGAAAAAGGAAGCGAGGCAGTCACCAAGGCCCGGAAACTGGAACCACGACAAAAGCCCCCTCCATCTGCTACCCCTTAGTAATCAATTAACTCCGATAAAGCCAAGCACTCATCCTCACCATCTAATTGTGAATGACTGTGAGTAAAACATTAAGACCGATGTTGGCTCCCTGGACCCGAACCCGAAGCTGTAAGAAAACTGTAATTTAGAATCCTGACAATATGTGCCGCAGGACCTGCTTGATCTTTAATGCTGATAGAATTTGGAACCCTACCCCACACCAGCAACTTCTCAATATTGGCAGCCCAATGATAGAACAACAAATTAGGTAAACCTAAGCCCCCGATTGTCTTTCCCTCTGCAAGGATGTCTGCGATTACCCAGGGTCCTTCCTGCCCAAATGAAAGAGGTAATCAACTTATCTACGGTAGCACAGTGGTTAGCACAGTTGCTTCACAGCTCCAGGGTCCCAGGTTCGATTCCCGGCTTGGGTCACTGTCTATGCGGAGTCTGCACGTTCTCCCCGTGTGCTCTGGTTTCCTCCCACAGTCCAAAGATCTGCAGGTCAGGTGGATTGGCCATTCTAAATTGCCCTTAGTGTCCAAAAAGGTTAGGTGGGGTATTGCTAATTTGTGTTCTCCTTAATTGGCTCTGAATATGGCGGTCAATATGGTCACTTTCCTTAATTCTAATTACGTTTTGCTTTAGAGTCGCCAGGTATCTTTCGATACCGCCACAAGGTTCAAACCGAATACTGATCAAAGACTCGATACACCAGTTAGTTAGTTCAAAGTCAAATGCTTATTTATTTACACACACAGTTAAATATATTCATGCACAAATACTACAGACTAAACTATCACTACTGCTAAAGCTAATACATAGCTTCGGGCACCCACTCAGTCAGGGGAACAATGGCCGTTGTTCGGCTCTGAGGCTGCTGGGGTCGAAATGCTGAAGGGGAACAGCTAAGGTCGTCTGGTAGCGTGCGTTGACCTTGGACTTACTTGTTCTGGTGCAGCTGTTGGGCAGGTCTCTCCTCGGTGAGAGCCGGAACCAAGAAAACGATTCTCTCTTGGGGGGTCCTTCTTTTACCCAAAAGGGGCTTTGCGCGCTTTTGAGCGGACCTTGAACTTGGCCCCAATTAATTAGGCCGTTTCTCAATCGTTCCTATCAATTTCCTCCAATAAAGGGGTGGGTGCGCTGATAGCTGGGCGTGTCCTAGGTGGCCGTTGGCCTGCTTTGTTCTGGTCTCCACTGGCGCCAGTGTGTCAGCCTTAGTATCGGTTACTCAAATGTTACTCTTTTGTTCCCGGAGATGGGCCATTAGTATGCTAATGGGTTTGCAGTTTTGGTCTTGTCTGGGAGCTGCAGTTCCAATATGCAGACAAACCCTGAACCTGCTTGTTATCTCAGTATTGTCCATTTTCCCTGCAATCTTTGCAAAGTGTCCATTTTGGAATCGGGAAGTGGCCATCCCAGATGGCTACAGGGGTTACTGGGTTACGGGGATAAAGCGGATGGGGTGGAGGCATGGGGCTTAATTAGGGTGCTCTTTCCAAGGGCCGATGCAGACTCGACGGGCCGAATGGCCTCCTTCTGCACTGAAATTCTATGATTCTGTAAATTCTATGAACAAAGAATGATTTGGGAAGAAAGATAGGGAGACATTGGAAAAAAAACAAAAACCTCAGAAGGGTGTTCATTTAACCATCTGTCCACCAAAGACAGGGAGAGGTTATCCCACCTACGCAAATCTACCCTGTCCTCATTCACCAGGCGAGCAAAATGAAGTTTATGAAGAGGCCCAGTTGTGGGCCTCCCAGATTCCCAGATAAAGGAAGTTAGATCGGGTAAAGCAAAACGACAACGTCCCCAGGTTGGCTCCCAACACTAGGGGGGTTCGCAGGAAAATGCTCACTCTTGTCCAGATTTATCTTGTACCACAAAAAGGAGCCAAAACTCCTCAGTAGCTTCATTATCTCATCCATCGTGGAGACTGGGTCCATAATATAAAGAAGCAGATCATCTGCATACAGGGACACCCTATGCTGTTTCCCTCCCCTCTCTATTCCCCTTCCAGCTCCCAAAAGACCTCAGTGCGTAGCCAGTGGCTCGATTGCCAAGGCAAACAGAAGTGGAGACGAAGTGCAACCTTACCTTGCACCCCTACCCAACTGAAAATAGCCTAAACTCAAGATATTTGTGCAGACACTAGTGGTTGGAGCCCTATCCAACAAACGGATCCAAGATATGAATTTCGGCCTGAAATCGAACCGTCCCAAGATTTCAAATTGATGCTCCTACTCGACTTTGTCAAACGCTTTCTCAACGTCCAATGAAGCAATTACCTCTGGATTGGGCATGGGAGAGGGGGACAGAACCATGTTTAATAAACAACGTATTTTGGTTGATAACTGTCAACCCTTGACAAACTCTGCCTGAACCTCCAATATCACCTGGGAGGCAGGGCTCCAGCCTCACTGCCCGTACCTTAGCCAGCAACTTAGCATCAACATTAAGCAAAGAAATCGGCCTATATGACCCACACTATGTAGTGCCCTTGTCCTTCTTCAGAATTAAGGAGATGGATGCCTGAGCTAATGTAGCTGGCAAAGCCCCCTGGGCCAGGAAATCATTAAACATATCCATTGTCAGTGGGGCCAATTGTCCTGTAAATGTCTTACAAGAATAACTGGGAAACCCATCCGGCCAGGGGCCTTGCCAGACTGCATATTACCAATACACCTCACCACCCCCTCAAGTCTCATCGGGTATTCTAACTCCTCCCTTCTCTCCCTCTCCACCTCTGGAAAGGACAGCCCCTTCAAAAATTGCATCATATGCAGCTTCTCTTCCCCCAGTGGATTGATTCAGTCCTTGGTAAAATTCTTCAAACACTGCATTAACCTGTGTTGGGGCAGGGACCAGCCTGCCATCTCAGTCTCTCACTTGAACAATTTCTGGGGAGGTCGCCTGCTGCCTCAGCTGATGCGCCAAAAGATGACTGGCCTCGTCCCCATGCTCATAAAAAGTCCCTCTCTAGCATCAAAACTGGCCCAATGCCTTGCCCGTTGAGAGTAGTTCAAATTCTGTCAGTAATTTCTTCCCAGAAGCTAGCAACTCTGGTGAAGGGGCAATCGAATATTGACGGTCTACCCTAGAATGGAGTTCACCAACATCTTTCGTTCCAACCTCCCAGACCTATCTCCTGTGTGATTTATATGAGATAATCTCTCCCCTAATGATCACTTTAAGGGCCACCCATAGTGTAGGGGGGAATAAAGTTATTCCTGTTGAACGTAATGTATTCTCCAATAGTGGAACGGCCGCGTGTCCAGTATTCAGGCATTGAAAGGAATCCAGCTCAAATATTAAATCCAAAAAATGGTCTGAGATAACAATGGCCAAGTACCCCGCCTTCTTCACTCCAGAGAGGAGACACCTACCCAGCACACAAAGTCTATTTGAGAATAGACCTGGTGAACATGGGAGAATCACGAAAATCCTTGTCCCTCGGATGTAAAACTGCCACCGGTCTGCCCCCACACAGATCTGCTCCATGAAAGTTACCAACGCTTTAACCACTCTGAAGGAACCAAAGACTTTGGCATAGATTGGTCCAGTCTAGGTTCTAAAGCACAATTAAAGTCTCCCCCCAAGATTAGCTGGTGTGTGTCCAAATCAGGAACAGGAGCCAGTAATTTATTAATATAAATTGTATCATCCCAAGTCGGAGCATAAACATTTACTATAACCACCAAGGTGCCCGCCAAAGAGCCACTGATAATCACGTGTCTCCCATTTAGATCTGTCAGAATCCTAAAAGCCAAGAAAGAGACCCTTTTATTTCTGAATACTGAGGTCCCCCGGGGCTCTACCATCAATTCCCGAGGGGAACACCTGTCCCACCGAACCCTTCCGTAACCTGGTGCTGATCCACAAATGGGCCTCCTGCAAAAACACCACATCAGCACTCAAACTCTTCAGATGAGCAAATGTCCTTGATTTCTTCACTGGACCGTTCAACCCCCCCACATTTCAAGTAACCAGCCGAATTGGGGGTTTAACCACTGCCCCTTCCCCCCCCCCCCCACCCCCGCACCCCCCCACAATCAGCCATATCCCCCCAAAAAGAGATAATTCTAAAATTGCTTAAAAAGTGCAGGCAGCAAGCCCACCCAAGTTGGCCACCAAGCCCCCTAACAAAACAGAGCAAACAGCATGCTGTAGTCACTGTCAATAAACCCCCTGAACCAAACCCATACCCCATCTCCCCATCTCTCATTAAAACTCCACAAGCAAAAGCCCAAACAAATAACCAAAAGGCAAACAACACCCCCCAACCCTGACCTCAACAATCCCTCATCCCAAACAGAATCAACTCCCTAAGCTCATTATCTAAAACCTATACCATGATAATGAGCTGCAGTTACCCCAGCACTTTTCCCCGTTAGCTACCTTCTTCATCTCGCAGGGCAACCCCTACCTGGGGTATACAAAATTGAATAACCATAACAATCAGCTCCCCCATCCGCATCCAACTTCGATGAACAAAAGGAAACACCCATCCCATATAAGAACAACAAAATACAAACCTCAACAAGACCCTAAAACCACAAGCCCTCTCCGATAACAACAAGACCCCATAAATAATACAATATACAATTACCTCATCCCGAGCCCAGGCTTCCTTACAAAAGTGTCGGCATCCTCCATCACCTCAAAGTAGTAGGGCTGGTGTTATGGGCCAGGGTTTAGAGAACCCCAAAGTGTATCATGGTGTTCACCTGACCCACAACTTTTAATAGATTGTGGTAGGGGGAGCACACGGCCCACTCTACAGGTGTGGTACAGCAGAAATGGAAAAGTATTTTTTAAAGCAAAACAGTGTTTATTCTATGAACTCAAGTTTACCTTTTTAAAACATACAGTGAACATCTTAGCAACCATCAATGCAAATGCAACCCCCAAAGAATACAACACTAAGTAATGCGTACGCTGTCCTTTTAACATCCAGAAGATTTACAAAAAACATAACCTTTAACAGAAGCTTAAAGTCACTACTCAGAACATTTATAATTCTGAATTCACCAAATGATCAAGAGACAGTCTTTTCATGGCAGAGAGAACAGCAGTACACCTGCTTTGTCTGGCTTCAGCTCTAACACTGAAACCGAAACTAAAACACACCCTGCAGCCTGCTCAAAAACGAAAGTAAAAAGCTGACAGACAGCCCAGCTCCACCCACTCTCTGACATCACTGCCATAGTAAACACCCATTTCTTAAAGATACTCTCACTACAGATATTTATATGCACACCCATTTATAAACACCCATTTCTTAAATGTACTCTCACCTGACACTGGATTCTCCGTTATTGGGACTATGTCCCCACGCCAGCGTCAGAACTGTGGACTTTCACGCCAGAAAAGCTGGCATGAAAGGGCCACATACACCTAGCCCTGCAGGGGGCTATCTGGGACCCTAATCTTTTGCTGCAGATGCAGGCCCCTGCACTTCGGGGTCAGAGACCACGCATGCGCATGGCAGCAGCCTCCAGTGGCCGCGCCGTGCGCCATGGCAGACTCGGACCGCGGAGCTGGACCCTGAAAATAAACCCCCCGATCGGCCGTGTGCCCGACCCTGACCGCCCGCACAAACATTGCCCGGCCGAGTATAAGGCCCCCCCCCCCCCCGCACTCCAATCGGTCTGCCCACGCTAGTTTCCTGACCAGCTGGACCATATTAGATCCACGCCGTCGGGACTTCGACAGGTCGGAGGCAGAGAAGGGCGGAGCGGGCCTCCAGCAATGTCTCCAGGTAGGTGCTAAGCCGAGTAGGCCATTTCTCGGGGCTGCAGAATCGGGGAACCGGCGCTGGCCCGATTCCGTGCGGGGAAATGGATTCTCCACCCCCGCGCCGGCTGCGATTTGGCTGTTGCCTTGCGGAGAATCCAGCCCGTAATCTTTCGAATTACAAGTCACTCTAAGACGGGCAGGGTAAACCATCCCAAACCAAATTCCACTTTTGAAAAGTGCAGCCTTAGCCTTGTTAAATGCCACCCTCTGCCAGCTCCGCTCCCATATCCTGATAGAGCCCAATGAATGGCCCTCCCATTTGTAGTTATGGTGACCCTTCGCCCACCTCAGGACCTGGTAACTGTGGAATCGCACGATAATTGCCTGAGTGGCTAACCGAGGCGAAGCTTCTGACAGAGCGAGCGATGGGCCCAATCCAGCTCCGGAGGGGACAACTGTCCACCGTCCCCCACCATCTTCTCAAACATCTTTGACATATATTCAGTCCGGTGCAGGCCTTCCATTCCCTCAGGCAGCCCCATGACACTTTTTGCGTCCTGGAGCGATTTTCTAAGTAGTCTCCTTTGGCACACAGAGATTTATTATTATCGGCAGGCATTGCCTTCTCAGCCTCCAAAGAGAAAATCCTCTCGCTCTGCGTCAAAAGAACTGCCTCCACGCCCATTGTGCTGCGCCATGTACCTTTACCATTTCGTCCATCTTTGCGAGCGTTGATCGAATAGGAGCCATGGCCTCCTCGATTGACTTATGGAGGTCCTCGGAGACAGTCTGCCATTGCTTTTTGAATTCCTGGGCTGGATTCTCCGCCTGCGGGATGCTCCGCTTTGACGGCAGCCCGGGGGTTTTCCTCACGGCATGGGGCTGCCCAATGGGAAACCCCGTTGACCAGCCGGCATAAGGGAGCATCTCACCGGCGTGCTGACACAGAAATGTGGCGCGGCGGGGCGGAGAATCCAGCATTGGATAACGATTCTTTGCTTGCAGGCTTCTTGAAACTTGGTTTCCTGGGCATTTCCACAATATGGGAGCTTTAGCCCATTGATTAATTTAAAATATTCATTTAAAATATTCATCTAACACGCTTCAAAAACTGGGCAGAAAAGATTGAAAACGAAGTGCCTTGATGGTAATTAACTTTTTTTTGCCAGTTTTTCAAGGAGGCAGACTAGGTCATGCTTGGAGGATTTGGTACATGGGGTTGTGTGCAGGTTGTGCACACCCTCCGACACCTCCACTTTGCCTCTGCATGTCCCTGGTGACGTCACTCGATGTGTTCAGTGCCTTCCAGAAAAACCTTGGCAGATTTACTTCCTTAAAGGACCTTGTGAACCAGATGGGGTTTTACAACAATCAGCACTAGTTTCAATGTCATTATTAGACTTTTCATTCCAATTAAGGATGCTTTGAGGACATCCCGAAAGCGCGTTCACTGAGCCCCCTGCCGTGACCACGTTCCATGGTGACAGGCATACAAACAAAATGTCTTGTTTTGAGTGATTAGCACCTCTGCTGAGCAGGTTGGCTTGGGAGAAGATGCTGCTGTTGGATCAACTTCGAGGCAATGATGAATTTCACAATCTGTTGACCTTCATTGACAGGACCTGTAATTGTATGATTGAGTTCAGGTTTTTATGACATCTTTATTCCGAATGAGTCAAATTCTTTTCACACTGGATACAAACATTGGTTGTGGAATGCTGAGTTGATTAAACCCCCTTTCAGGAGCGAGATTCTTCCATTTGAAGCTTAATTTGCCAATGAATACCTCAGGCACAGTGATCATCTCTGTGCTTTTGAACAATCGTTTAATTGGCAGCTGCAGCCTCAAGATAATTGTTTTATTCCTGCCCTAACACTCTGTACTTCATGTCAGCTCGGTAAATGATTTTCCAGAACAGAGAATCCAAGTGAACTAGCAGAAATTGTTCTTTCTACAAAGACAAAGAAACGGCTTGTCCTCTCTGCGCAGAAAAAGAGAACAACAAAAATTAACCATTACTGACTACCAGCTGTCCAACATTGATCACCGATGGAGAAAGAATTTCAGATTTTAATTTTAAAAGGGATTCCTCCTTGACGACCCAGGCTGACACTGTTTCCAGAAGGCCTTGTTCGCTTGCCAATAAAACTTGGTCAATGACTTCAGGTGACAGGGTTGTGCTGAGAAGTCGTACATCAGGTGGCTGTCCTCCCACGAACCTGAAAAATAGGCTCTTTTCACCCAAAATAGCCCGCTCACACAAAGAAAAAATGTCCCCACACCTCTACCAGTAGCATTACGACAGGAAAATGCCAAACAGCAGCCACTCCAGAGGCCACGTGGAAAGCCAGAAGCGGAAAATAACCGTGAGAAACAAACGGCTGAGCCGGCCAACACACGAGGCAACGAAGCTTGGGCCTCGCCAGAGCGAGAAGGACCGGCCCGCCACGCAAGGCACGCAAGACAAAAACAGATATTCAAGCTGCGGTCAGGGGTGCGGTTGTGGGAGCTCTGGCGACCATGCAGGTAGCCCTAGGCAAGGCGGAGAGGCGACTGGAAGCTCAGGACAACACTATTAAAGAGCAGCAAAAAGTCACAACAGACCAGGGTAACTAGATTATCGCCTGAGAGAAAGAGGTGGCAAGGCTGGTCGCGACACAGGGGACCCTGAAGGGAAAAATCGACGACCAAGAGAACCGATCGAGGTGCCTACTGATCGTGGGCTTGCTGGAGGGTATCGAAGGTAGGAGAAGGTGAGGGGAACGGCAGATAGGAATCACAGGGAACGGGCGACGGGAGGATGCACAACTAGCCTCGGGAAGGGGGGCCACCACACTAGCGGGGAAGCTAGCACTGGTAAGTGTGCAGGAGAGAGAGACCGTGGCGCATCTTATGCAAGGGGGAAAAGACCTGGCAAGGGGGGGTGGGAGGATATCGGTAACAGGGGGAGGATTGGGGGAAGAAATAGAGGGAAGGGAGGGGGAGACAGCTCAGGGAGGGGGGGAGGAAGAAAGATGGGGGAGGGGAGAAAACACCACACGGGGAACACTGGAACAGAGAGAGAAAGGGCATTAGGCTGGCGTCAACATGACATGGCGACTTGGAAATAAATGGAACCACAAGCAACAACTTTGGAGGGTCCTTGAACAAAGGAAACCCAGAGTGCCGGGCCTCATCCACATGGCGTACACACAGTCGGCGGCCATGTTGGGTGGCCCCTGGACAAAGGGAAACCCCGGACCGTGGGGCCCTGGCCTCATGGGGAGAACGGTGACCACAGCCATTTTGAACGACCCCCAACAAAGGGAAACCCCAGAGTGCAGGGTCGCATCCACTCTATGTATGGTTGATAATGCAGGAGCAAGGGTAAAAAAAACCCCATCAGGACAGTCACCTGGAACGTCAGAGGACTTAACAGCCAGAGTCTTCGCCGACCTGAAAAGTATGAAAGCTGAATAGTCTTCCTCCAAGAGACGCATCTGAGGGAGAAGGACCGACTGCAGGTAAGGAAGGGCTGGGTGGGACAGACTTATCTCATTCCTGCTGCGGGACGAGGGAAAGGGGAAAGCCATACTGCTAAATAAGAGGACGGTGTTTACTGCGACTAGGATGGTTATGGACCCAGGGGGATGGTATGTCATGGTCAATTGTGTCCTGGACGGGGCACCGATAGTCCTCGTTAATGTGTACACTCCCAACTGGGCTGACACGGACTTTATTAAAAAGACCCTGGCGGAAATCTCCGATATTGATACACACCGACTAATCATGGGGGTGGGGGGGATTTTAACTGTGTACAGGACCCACGGACAGACAGGTCGAATCCCAAAACAAGAAAGACCTCCAACATGGCGAAAGAGCTCGGCACATTCATGGAGCAGGTGGGGGCTGTGGACCCATGGTAGTGGTTCACCCACAGTTCTCCTTCTTCTCCCAAGTACACAATGTATATTCACGGATCGACTTCTTTGTAGTGGGGATATCTGTGCTTCCAAGGCTAGTAAGAGCGGAATACTCCGTGATTGTAATCTCCAACCATACTCCACATTATATGGACTTTTCACAGTAACTTCATTTGAAGCTTACTTGTGACAATAAGCGATTTTCATTACATTTCATGTGAGATTGGAGATAGGCTGTGCCCAACGCCCCCTATGGAGGTTGGACACAGCCCTTCTGGCCAATAAAGCTTTCTGTGAGAAAATATCGCAGGCCATAGCCGAGTATTACGAATAACCCTCCATGTTCTGGAAGGCACTGAACGCTGTGATCAGGGGTGAAATTATCGCTTCTAAAGTACGGAGAGATAGGGAAGAGAGGGTGGCTGGGCAGGTACTCGACTCAATACTGGAAGTGGCCGGCGATACTCCAAGACCCCGATCGTAGAGTTCCTGGCGGAGAGGAAAAAGCTACAAATGGACTTTGACCTGCTCTCCACGAGGAAAGCAGTGCGTACCAACTCCGTCAGGCATGGGGGACTCTGTACGAGCAAGGAGACAAACCCAGCCACCTGCTGCCTCACCAGCTGAGAAAGCAGGCAGCCACGGGGGAAATATCGCAGATTAGGGACAACAATGGCAGACTAGTAGCCGAGCCGGAAAAGGTCAACGAGGCATTTGAGACTTTCCACCGGGTGCTGCACCCCCCGAGCCCCCAGCAGGGGACTTGAGGATGAAGCAGTTCCTTGATAGACTGAACATGCCAGTTGTGGGGGAGGATAGGAGATGGGGCCTGGGAGCACCACTAGAACTGGGAGAGATCATGGAGAGTATTAACTCCATGCAGGCGGGGAAGGTGCTGGGACCAGACGGTTTCCCGGCGGACTTCTACAAAAGATGTGCGACGGCAATGGCCCCGCACCTGCGGGAGATGTTCACAAATTCACTGGCGAGGGGCACACTGCCACCTACGCTAGCACAAGCCTCAATCTCGCTGATACACAAGAAAAACAAAGACCCAACAGAATGCAAGTCCTCCAGACCCATCTCGCTGCTGAAAGGCTGGAGGACTGCGTACCAGAGGAGGTAGCAGGATGCCAAATGGGCTTTGTCAAGGGTATACAACTAACATTGAATATCAGGTGCCTGCTGAAGGTGATCATGACCCCACCCGGGAAGAGAACACCTGAGGTGATCGTCTCCCTGGACACAGAAAACGCCTTCGACCGATTCGAATGGAGGTACCTCATAGAGGTACTGGAGCGGTTTGAGCTTGGAACGGGGTTCACCGCCTGGGTGAAATTCCTGTAAGACGCTCCCACAGCGAGGGCACGGACAAATACCACCAGCTCTAAGTACTTCCAGCTGCACAGAGTCACAAGGCAGGGATGCCCGTTGTCCATCTTGCTTTTTGTCTTAGGACGCAAGGATTCCAAAAAGACTACTGCAGAGAGCGAGAACCATTGGGGGCCTAGCCCTCCCAAACCTGCAATATTACCACTGGGTGGCAACTACGGAGAGGGCAAAGGGGTGGATAAAAGACCAAGAAACCGAGTGGGTGCTTTTGGAGGAGGGCTCCTGCAGAGGGACCTCCTTTCGGGCTCTAGCAATAACCACAGGTTCACGCCCGCGACAATGGATGCCACCTTCAAAAGGTGGAGATAGGACAGGGGACAATGACAGATAGGGACTTCTACATGGCCGACAGACTGACGATGCTCGAGGAACTGACAGAGAAGTCCCAGCTGACCGGGGGGGGGGGGGGGGGGGGGGTGGGCGGGGAGGTGAACTAAGATACATGCAGGTCAAAAACTTCTTATGCAGGGAAATGATGTCATACCCATGACCACCACAATAATGACTGCTAAAGGACCTGGTGGACACGGACATCCTGGGGAAGGGGAATTGCGGCGACATGTATGGACAACTACCAAGGAAGGCTAACACCCAACTGCCGTTCCGTCACAGTCTGGCAATTCTTCATTTGGACCATCACAAACAGTGGCTCTCTGCAGGAAATAATTTGCTACTTAAGGGTGTCAGCTGACATTCGGGCAATAAGGGGCGCGATTCTCCACTCCCACGCCGGTTGGGAGAATCGCCTGGGCCGCCAAAATTTCCGGGGACACCGGTGCGACGCCCTCCCGCGATTCTCCCAAGCGGCGGGAACGGCCCGGTCGGTTTTCGCAGGCCGCAGGCCGGAAAATCGCCGGAGACACCCAAAATGGCGATTCTCCGGCACCTCCGCTATTCTGAGGCCCGGATAGGCCGGCGGCCAGGCCAAAACGGCGGGTTCCCCCCGGCGCCATCCACACCTGGTCGCTGCAGTCGTGGGCGGTGCGTGAACGCTGGGGGGGGGGGCGGCCTGTGGAGGGGGTGAGGGGGGTCCTGCACCGGGCTTTACCTGGAATGTGGGGTGGCCCGCGATTGGTGCCCACTGATCGTCGGGCCGTCCTCTCTGAAGGAGGACCTCCTTCCTTCCGCGGCCCCGAAAGATCCGTCCCCCATCTTCTTGCGGGGCGGACTTAGAGAGGACGGCAACCACGCATGCGCAGATGACGTCCGTTATGTGGCGCCGGCCGCGTCATCTATGCGGCGCCGCTTTTTCGCGGGCGACAAGGCCTGGCGCGGGTAGATGATGCGGCCCCGATACTGGCCCATTGTCAGCGCCTGAATCGGTCGGGACCGGGGCCGTTCCGCTCCGTCGTGAACCTCGACGGCGTTCACGACGGCGCGGCCACTTCGGCGTGGGAGTGGAGAATCCCGCCCTAGGTCTTTCCCCCCCACACACAGGCTGAATCAGAGCGGGGGAGGCAGGGAGTAGGTAGGGTTCGTCCCCACACCTCTCACCCAATCAAACCAGCCCCCTGACTCAGAACTTGCCTTCCCACATGGACTGCAACGGTTCAAGAAAACCGCTTACCAATGTCTGTGCAGACTCGATGGGTCGAATGGCCTCCTTCTGCACTGTATGTTCTATGTTCGTCTCATGGGAAATTAAGGGTGTGCGATAAATGCTGGCCTAGCCAGCAAAGCCCACATCCTTTAAATTCATTTAAAATAAAATGGGGAACATTAAATTCTGTCCTTTTGCCTGTGCCCCAGAGAGCAAAGCCACAGATAGTTCTGCTGTAACAACCTCCAGTGAAGACTTTGATGGAGTGGTTGTGAGGCGAGCTGTGGACAAGCGTTCCATGGGCCTGAACAGCGGAGCGTTTGGTTTATTCTTGGGCCTGCCACAGAGCTTGAGAGAATTTCTCCGCGTGTCAGTTCTACATTCCCCACCCATGGGAAATAAGCTCTCAGTGTCTACTTTGTCAAGCACCTTAGTATGTTTCAATGAGATCACCTCTCATTCTTTCCAGAGAATATAGGCCAAATTTACTCAGCCTCTCGTCAGGGGGCAACCTTCTCTTCTCAGGAACCAATCTGATGAACAATTGTACTGAATTCTCAGGGCTCTGTCCATTCACTTCTTTGAAACTAAATGAATGCTTCCCGTTTGAAGCTTCCAAAGCCCATTAAAAAGTCTCTCTTCAGGCATGACTTTGTTTCCCATCCCTGTACGCCCTACCCACCAACCCCACTTCATCCTCTGCTTCCTGCTCCATATTCTCATGGGCTTCCTGGAAAATGCACAAAGTTATGTCACTGTACATGTAATAAATGCATGTCACTCCTCTGTGGATCTGAGGACACAAAAAAAGACTTGTAAAGTTCAGCTGCATTCCAACAGAGGGTGCTAGAACCGTGTTCACTGAAATGCTGAAAGGCTTCAGCTAGATTTTTTGATTATCTTGCTTGGAGCTGGCTAGTTATCCATAACTAAAGACTCTGAAATATTCCCTACATTCGGTAAGCCAACTGGGCAGTCATTACCTGAATTGGCTTTGTCTCCCTTACTAATAACGGGTTCAACATTAGACTTACCTTGTTTTGGCACATGGGGTGGGATTTTCCATGACTCCAGTGGCATGTTTCGTGGCAGGGGATGCAGCGGCCATTAGCCAGTGGCAGGATCTCCTGCCCCCCTCCCCCCACCCGTTGCTTTCCCGCAAAGTGCACTCCCCGCCACTGGGATACCCGAGGTGGCGTTTTGCTGCTGGATGGGGGACTACCAGAAAATTCTGGCCACAGCCATATGAAGGCACCTAGGGTTTCCAACTCTCCAGGGTTGGCTTGGAGTCTCCAGGGATTGAAGATCGATCCCCGGGGCACTGCAATTCCACAAGATAATAGTTTTGCGACGGTGGCCTCTTTTCAATTTTAACAACCGCCTCCTCTTCCACCTTAAGATGTTGTCTCATTCTCCACTCTACATTGGTAATTCCCAATTTGGATTCCACTCCAGCCTCAGGAGCCCGTTCACCATCCTTCACTGGACAGCAAGCATGCACCCTGCCCAGTAATTGGCTTGCAAGTCAGCAATCGCATTTGGCACCAAGCCCTGACGTGGGTTCTGGATTCAGGGGCGAGATTCTCTGACCCCCGCCGGGTCGGAGAATCGCTGGGGGCTGGCGTGAATCCCGCCCCCGCCGGTTGCCAAAGTCTCCGGCACTGGAGATTCGGCGGGGGCGGGAATCGCGCCGCGCCGGTTGGCGGGCCCCCCACGTGATTCTCCGGCCCGCCTGTCCCGCCGGCGTAAATTAAACCACCTACCTTACCGGCGGGACAAGGCGGCGCGGGCGGGCTCCGTGGTCCTGGGGGTGGCGCGGGCGATTTGGCCCCGGGGGGTGCCCCCACGGTGGCCTGGCCTGCGATCGGAGCCCACCGTGGGGGCACTCTTTCCCTTCCGCCTCCGCCATGGTGGAGACCATGGCGGAGGCAGAAGAGACTCCCTCCACTGCGCATGCGTGGGAAGCTGTCAGCGGCCGCTGACGCCCCCGCGCATGCGCCGCCCGGAGATGTAATTTCCGCGCCAGCTGGCGGGGCACCAAAGGCCTTTTCCGCCAGCTGGCCGAGCCCCTTAAGGTTGGGGCTCGGCCCCCAAAGATGCGGAGCATTCCGCACCTTTGGGGCGGCGCGATGCCCGTCTGATTTGCGCCGTTTTGGGCGCCAGTCGGTGGACATCGCGCCGTTTCCGGAGACTTTTGCCCCAGAAATGTACCAAACATTAGGGTTACAACTCCAATCATAAATTAAGCCCATTGCCTCTGTTTTTCCTCTCCACAGACCCTGCCAGACCTATGAGTAACAATTTGCTTGTTCGTTTTGTGCCACTGTTCACTCTGTTGCAGGTCAGGACCAGTTGCAGAATGACTTCCAGCACCTGCACCATAGCCACATTCCCCAGCTGTTAAGACTGCAGGCTGACATTAACTGGTCCTCTCCTCCCACAATTGTAGGCCCCCTGCTGAGGCCGTACTTAGTGCTGGTCGTACAGTATTGCCTATATCTGGAGCAACAGTTTCAGGCTAATTGTGCATCACAATTCCCAAGCCTATTTTTGGAGGCCATGAAATATAACCCCAATTATATCCTGACATATTTATTTCCCATTCTTGACCAATTTGCAGCCTAGCTTCCGTCGATATTATTGTCCTGACCTTCCTGTAAAACAATACCTTCCAGTTCTGGATGTTTATTTCCACATTCCGAGCTGTCTTATTCTGTGATATTTTTAAAGCTTTTGATTTCCCCAACTTTTGTTTGCCTGAACTATCTCTTGGGTCGGATTCTCCCTTCTGGGGACTAAGTCCCCACACCCGCCGGAAGACGGACGGGAATCACTCTGGATTTTTTCCTCGAAGGTCCGGGGTGATTCTCCGTTTTCCAGGGGGCTTGCAGAGCCCTGGCGTGCGTCCCGCTGAGGCCCCCCCGAAGTGAGATACTTCCCCGCCCCCCACCAGGACCACCACCGCGGCCGTGGGTCCCAGCCGGGTGGTACCACATATAAACCATGCCGGCGGGAGTTCGGCCGGTCGACCGCGGCGGGGGCCCGTTCCAACGGCCCCCAACCTGCACCGCGTCGACCGCGCGCGTGTGACTGGTGGGTCCGCAGAGAATCGTGGAAGAACCATTGTGCCGGATTTCCGGCGTGAACGGCTATTCCCCACCCCCGCGCTGGGCCCCATTCCGGCGAGGAGGGTCGGAGAATCCCGCCCCCTATCTTCATTAGTCTTTCACTTGCTTGTGTCAATCCACAGGATATTCATCAATTTCATGTTCCCCTTGGTAGATTTTCTTTCCATAATGCTGTTTGTTTAATGAAGAGTGCAGGAAAGAATAATAATAATAATCGCTTATTGTCACAAGTAGGCTTCAATGAAGTTACTTTGAAAAGCCCCTAGTCGCCACCGTACCGGCCTCCCCGAACAGGCGCCGGAATGTGGCGACTAGGGGCTTTTCACAGTAACTTCATTGAAGCCTACTTGTGACAATAAGCGATTATTATTATTATTATTCTGGCGCCTGTTCGGGGAGGCTGGAACGGGAATTGAACCCGCACTGCTAGTCTTGTTCTGCATTACAAGCCAGCTGTCTTAGCCCACTGTGCTAAACCAACCCCTAAAGAGAGAATGCCAGGACCAGCATCAGGCATACCTAAAACTGAGCTGTCAACCTAATAAAGCTACAACACAGGGCTACTTGCATGCCACACTGAGGAAGCAGCATGCAATCGGACTGAGTTAAGCAAGCCCACAACCAATGGATCGGGTCTAAGTTCTACAGTCCTGCTATATTCAGTCATGAATTATGGTGGACAATTAAACAACTCACTGGAGGAGGATATCCCCATCCTCAGTGATGGGGGAACCCAGCATATCAGTGCAAAACATAAGGCTCTTCAGCCAGAAGTACTGAGTGGATGGTCCATCTCAGTCTCCTCTTGAGGTCATCAGCATCACAGATGTCAGTCTTCAACCAATTAGATTCATTCCACAAGTTATCAAGAAATGGCTGAAGGCACTGGATACAGCAAAGGCTCTGGGCCCTGACAATATTCTGGCAATAGTACTAAAGGCTTGGGTCCCTGAACTAGCTGCACCCCTAGCCAAGCAAGTGCAACTACAACATTGGTATTTACCCAGAAATGTGGAAAGTTGCCCAGGTATATCTTGTGCACAAAAAGCAGGATAATCCCAGCCCAGCTAATTATTGGTCCATCAGTCTACTCACGATTATCAGCAAAATGATGTCCAGTTTGGGTTCCGCCATTATCACTCAGTTCCTGACCTCATTACAGACTTGGTCCGAACATGGGCAAAAAAGCTGAACTTCAGAGGTGAGGCGAGAATGACTGACTACCCTTGACATCAAGGGGTGCAGTTGACTGAGTGTGGCATCATGGAACCCGAGCAAAATTGGAGTATATGGGAATCGGGGGACTGTGCGCTGGTGGTGTTATACCCAGCACAAAGAAAGATGGTTGAGGTCAGTTTCAGGATGTCACTGCAGGAGTTCCTCAGGCTAGTGTCCAACCATCTTCAGCTGCTTCATCGGTGCCCTTCCTTCCATCACAAGATCAGAAGAAGTAGGCATGTTCGCTGATGATTGCACTATGTGCAGCTCCATTCGCCAACAACACATGGGCTGCAGCAGTTCAGGAAGGGGACACATCATCACCTTCTCGAGGACAATTAGGAATGGGCAATAAATGCTGGTCTAGCCAGTGATGCCCACATCCATGATTTTGTGATTGATGAAAGTATCTTAAAATGCATATTAAACACCATTGATCGCAGCCCTTGAATTTGAATAAGATTCCATGTTAATATCTGATATTAAAGATAATTTTAATATTAACAGTATCCTCCCAAATCCTTTGCGCGACCTTTGTGTTTTTTTCTTAAAATAACACTTTTAATCCCAGGTTAATCCCTGAATCTCCACGCTGGCTGCTGTTAAAAGGGAAGGTCCAGGAATCTGAAGCAATACTGAGATATGCTGCAAAGAAAAATCGGGTCACTCTACCGGAGATACTCTTCAGTGATTTTCAGGTATTGGCACACGCACAAGTGTATTTGTTTTTGGTTTGTTTATTTAACCCTTTAAAGGGGCCTGCCCTATAAATGTCAAATTTTCTCAGCCTCTTTCTCTTCTGAAGGTATTGATTCTTTGCTGTGTTACAGTTCTATTGGTGTCAGTCATATCAGGTTGTTTGGCCATCAAGAATCTCAGCTGATTCCTTCATCACCCACAAGCAAATGTACGTGTACTTTCCAGCAGGATCCACCATATAGCCACCAGCGGCAGAACCTTTCCGTGCCCGTTGGTGGGATCTTCTGGTCCCACCACTGTCAACAGGGAAGCCACAGCGGGGGTTCACCATCAGCAGACTGGAAGATCCCAACAGCGGGAAGGGCCGGAAAACTCTGGCCTCGGAGTGAGAATCTGGGCTCTTAAGACAACTACAGTGCCGCCATCTGCATAAAGAGATCAAACAAGGCTTATTTGCTTCATTGCCACAGTACATGCTGCATTGATTCACTGAACTCGTTCCCATACTTTTTTTTATGTTGTTTTGTCCGACAGTCACTAATTCAGCACAGCCCTGGGGCTAAAATTATATGTCTTAACTAAGGTAAAGTCGCCATAGTCCCAGATGACCACAGGCTGCTTTCTCCTTTGAGGGGGAGAGCTGGCTGGTGGTGGTTTAACTGGAGGATCACCACACCTCAGGTGAGGGGCAAGGTTGAGAAGTTAATGAATAACCTCAGCTGGTATGGGAATTGAACCCATGCTGCTGCCCTTGCTCTGCGTCACGAACCAGCTGAATAGCTAAGTGAGTTAAAACGCAGTTATATAGGGCCTTGATGAGGTCACATCTAGAATATTATGTGCAGTTTTGGTCTCCTTTTCTGAGGAAGGGTGTTCTTGCTCTCGAGGGAGTGCAGTGAAAGTTTACTAGACTGATTCCAGGGATGGCGGGACTGTCATATGAGGAGAGGTTGACTAGGTTAGGATTGTTCTCGCTGGAGTTCAGAAGAATGAGGGTGATCTCATACAGACTTTTAAAATTCTAACAGGACTAGACAGGGTAGGTGCAGGGAAGATGTTCCCGAAGGTGGGTGTGTCCAGAACCAAAGGTCACAGTCGGAGGATTCACAGTAAACCATTTCGGACAGAGATGAGGAGACATTTCTTCGCAGAAAGACTGGTCAGCCTGTGGAATTCATTACCACAGGAAATAGTTGATGCTAAAACATTGCATATATTCAAAAGGCGGCTGGATATAGCACTTGGGGAGAATGGGATCAAAGATTATGGGAAGAAAGCAGGATTATGCTATTGAGTTGGATGATCAGCCATGATCGTGATGAATGGCGGAGCAAGCTCAACGGGCCAAAAGGCCTCCTCCTGCTCCTAGCTTCTATATATCTATGTATCTATTCACTGGATAAAATCCTTGAGCCAGTGAGGAATATTTTCTTAATTTCTAAGGATTTGGGGATCAGGTCACATTTGCACTCTTCCATCTGTTCGTAAAGACATATATTTTATTAGTGTCCCCAGATATGATTATATTCTTTGTTTATACTATGCTTTCCTCCCTTTTCAATTCTTTCAATTTTCTTGTGGCTATTTCCTCAATGTCCAGTCGTCTTCTCCAGGTGGTATCTTCGATTATTTGATGGGTAATAATTCCTGGCCCATGCCAAGATTTGGGGTCTTGAGTGCGGGTGAGAATGTAGGCTGCATGTTCCATGTCTAACTGAGACAAAACTGGGATTGAACTTAGTACTGTTGGCGTTATCCTGAACCACATGCTAGATGTTTGACCATCTGAGTTAACTGGCTCCACTCCCCAATATCCATTACTGCAAATCTTGGCCCACAAGTCAATCTGACAAGCAAGCTGATTCCATATTTCCAGCTCCAAAAATTATACTTTTGCATATGCTCAGCATATAAACCAATTCCCCTTTTCACTGTGACTTTCTTTATTGGTATTAACAATCAGTCTTCATTTGTCACCCCAAAAATACCGGCACCTTATAACTGAGCGCGAGGGATCAAGCAGGCAAAGATATATTCAGGGCACCAACAGAACAGTTCGGGCATCGGAACCGCATCTTCAGCAGTCCAATGCACCGCCCAATTACATCACAGGTGTCTGTGGGCCTCATTATAAAGGCTCTCCCATTTGGTCTCAGGCCTCCGCACCGGCGTCACTAGCCAGGACCGCAGCAGGATTCCTTGTCCAATAAGAACCAGCTCAACATCCTGGGGTGGTCCTCGAAGATGCCGGGGATCTCCAAGTGCCCCTGGATGTAGCTGTCATGCACAGTCCAGCATTTGCTGCCCATCCCTAATTGCCCTTGAGAAGATGGCGGTGAGCTGCCTTCTTGAAAAGCTGCAATCCACTTGGTGTAGGAACACCCACAGTGCTGTTAGGGAGTGAGTTCCAGGATTTTGACCCAGTGACAGTGAAGGAATGGCGATATATTTCCAAGTCAGGATGGTAAGTGACTTGGAGAGGACTTCCAAGTGGTGGCGAACTTCCAAGTGGTGGCGTTTCCACATATCTGCTGCCCTTGTCCTTCTAGATGGTAGTGTTTGTGGGTTTAGTAGGTGCTGCCTAAGGAACCTTGGTGAGTTCCTGCAGTACATCTTGTGGATGGTACACACTGCTGCTGTAGTGCGTAGTG
Organism: Scyliorhinus torazame; assembly: GCF_047496885.1. Taxonomy (NCBI): domain Eukaryota; kingdom Metazoa; phylum Chordata; class Chondrichthyes; order Carcharhiniformes; family Scyliorhinidae; genus Scyliorhinus; species Scyliorhinus torazame. Next base: position 273,143,848 of record NC_092713.1, on the reverse strand, counting down.
GTGGAGGAAATGAATATTTGTGGAAGGGGGTGCCAATGAAACAGGCTGCTTTGTCCTGGATGGTGTCAAGCTTCTTGAGTGTTGTTGGAGCTGCCTTATCCTAGCAAGTGGGGAGTATTCTGTTACACTCCTGACTGTGCCTTTTAGATAGTGGAAAGTCTTTGGGGAGTCAAGAGGTGAGTTACTCACCTCAGGTTTCCTATCCTCTGACCTGCTCTTGTAGCCACAGTATTTATATGGTTAGTCAAGTTCAGTTTCCTGTCAATGGGAACCTGCAGGATGTTGATGGGGGATTCAGTGATGGTCATGCCATCGAATGTCAAGGGGTTATGGTTTGATTCTCTTATTGGAAATGGTCATGGCCTGGCACTTTTGTTACTTGCCACTTGTCAACCCAAGTCTGGATGAATGTCATGCTGCATTTTCACGTGGACTGCTTCAGTGTCTGAGGAGTAGCGAATGGTGCTGAACATTGTGCAATCATCAGCGAACATCCCCACATCTGACCTTGTGTTGGAAGAAGGTTATTGATGATGAAGCTGAAGGTGGTTGGGCCTAGGATACTACCCTGAGGAACGTCTGCAGTGATGTCCCGGCACTGAGGATGACTGACCTCCAACAACTACAGCCATTTATTTTTTGAACCATGGTTGGGTTTAATCAACTGGCTCAGTTTTCCAGAGTGGATGGCGCCGGCAATCCCTGTCCTTAAATCTGGTTGGTCAATAAGGATTTTTGGGGACTATAAGCTGACCATAAATCAAGCTGCCCGGGTCACTCGGTATCTGATTCCCGAATTAAAGACGTCTATGCTAAACTGGTGGGTGGGGGTGGGGGGGTGGGGGGGGGGGGGGGGGTGGGGGGGGGGGGGGCCTTTCTTATTCAAAATTGGACCTCAGTCATGCCTACCTGCAACTAGATTTGGATGAGGAGTCTCATCAATACCCACAAAGGCCTCTCCCAGTATAACAGAATGTGAACGGCATTGCTCAGCCTGCGCTATCTTGCAGCACACAATAGAAAATCTCCTCCAGGGAATTCCCATGGTGATGGTTTACCTCGGCTACTTGCTACACAAGAATAACACATGGCCAGCCTAGAGAAGTAATGCAGAGGTTTTGTGATTCAGGCATCCACCTAAAATGGGGAAAATGTACTTTTCAAGCCTCACTAGTGACGCACCTAGGATTTCACGTTGATGCGACAGGGTTGCACTAATTGAAAGAAAAGGTCAAGGTCATACGAGACGACCCTGCACCCAAAATGTCAGCGAGCTTAAAACCTTCCTCGGTATGGTCAATTACTGTGGAAGGTTTATTTCAAATCTAGTCAAGGCATTGGCACCATTTCACTAGCTATTCAGGAAGAATCAGCGGTGATAATGGAGAGAGCCTCAAGAGTTGTGAAGCAAACATTACAGTCTTCAAACGTCTTGGTGTATTTTGATCTGGGGAAACTGACATGTGATGTGTCCCCTAACAGTATAGGGACCATCTTCTCCCACAAGATGCAAGATGGTTCTGAAAGCCCTATGGCCTTTGCCTCAAGGACATTGCTGAAGCAGAATGAAACTACATCCAGATTGAGAGCTTAGCAGTTAGAATCAGTGTGAAGAGATTCCACCACGTGTAGGTCAAGGGTTTGACTTAGCCATTACTGGGCTTGCTTTTTAAGGAACGATAAGCCCAGGGAGGGTGGAGCATGGGCCCTGCTGTCGGCGGATGACAACTATGCCTGAGACATGGGAGACACTGGCACGGGCCCCATCACCTCCTCCTCCCTCGGGTGCCCCTCATACCCCCGAGATACTCCATGGGATGGGGGTGTGAGGGGAGCTATCCCCTGAGGCAGCCCCCCAGCTCGTGTTGCCGGTTCTGGAGGTCCACTCTAGTCTAGAGCAGGCTCTGCATGTTTGGGTGCGGACCATCTCCGTCTGGGACTGCGCCACATTGCCCATTGACTGTGCCACCACTTTCTGTGTCTGTGCCACATCAACTAATGACTGCGCCATCTCACTCTGAGACTGAGCCACCTCCCTCTGCGCCATGTCGGCCAGCGCCTGGGCAATGCCGCAGGCATTCATAGCCATGGCCTGCTGTGACTGGGCCATGCTCAGAAGCGCCGCTGCAATGTCCAATGCTCTGGCAGATGGCTGCCTTTGAGAATGCAGCCCTGACCTGGGCCTCGGCCAGCACCTGCACAGAGTGCCCCAGGCCTTGACCCATAGCCAAAACCCTTGCTTCCAAGGCCTCCACCGTGGATGCCAACAGTGCAGTGTTGCCCTGGGTGGCACACATCATCGGCACCTCCTCCTACTCCTGCACACGGTTGGACTGCTCCAACTTCACCTGCAGGTGCTAGATGTTCGCCGACAACCCCATGTAGCCCCTGGCTCTGCCACTGCATCTCCACTATAAATGGGACTGTCCGTTCCAGAAGCCGAAACCTGTTTGGAGGGCAGCTAGTCCCTGGGGTCGGCCTGCCATCCGACCATCCGCCCCCTCGGGGGTTCCTACCTCCACCTGATGCACTGAAGCAGCTGTGGGTCCTGGGAGTCTCTTCACTAAAGGGTCTGGAATGCACTTCCTGGAAGTGAGGTGGAGGCAGATTTAATTGAGGTATTTAAGAGGACATGAGATGATTACTTGAATGAAAACAACGTACAGGAGTACAGGGAAAAGGCAGGAGAATTACACTGAGTCATGGTTCTTATTTGGAGAGCCAGTTCAGTCACGATGGGCCAAAAGGCCTTCTGTGCCGTAATAATTCTGGGATTCTGGGATCCAACTGTACAAGGGGTTGGCCGAGCATGATGCAAGTTGAAATGTTTTATCAGAATGCCATCTAATTTCGGGATTTTCGCAGTCAGGAACACTTCAGCTGAGAACCTCTAACCCTGGTAAAGGTCATGGGTTGCAAGTCACTCTGAGGTGCCTGTGCGAACATCTCCATTGAAAGGACAATCTGGAACGTCTAAACTCTTACTGCCAGGAAGTATTCACATCCTCCCTGAGCCTTTGCCCTCACCTTGGGTGACCCCTTGAACTCTTTCACCACCTCAGATCACTTTATTACCATGTTTGCAACACGGGGAGTCTCAGACATGTGCCACGATATGTCATTCTTGATAAAATAATAATATAGAGAAATATTATACAGAGACACTTATGACTCACTCAATGTACCAGGTGACATGACAATCGCGAAAGTGTTCTCATGGATTTGGCCACCAGTGCCACACCAGGAAGGATAACCTCCAATCTCTGCCCTAAGCTCTGTGTCAATTTGGAGCTGGGCTTTTCCATACACCTTGTCGGCGACAACAGGCTTTCTATCAGGCCTGCCACTGCATCAAGCAGTTCTGTGTGCCTGTCCGTCAGCCTTTCTTTTTATGTCACGACATCAAGTCCTCATCTCAGTCCTGTGGTCTGTTTCACCATTTCCACTCTTCCTTCTGTTCATAAACTTTTCCACAACGCCTTCCACCAGCTTCTGCAGGCAGAATGCAGCCCGATTTTAAGAAATGCCTTTAGTGGCTCTAACCTTGCATGAACGTGGGGCCACTGCTGAGGTGTGTAGTCACTCAGCAGCAAGTTTAGCACTAAGCCACATGCAGCTATCACAATTAGCAGGCTGCCTGCATAACTTTGGACAGACGTGGTTTAATTATGCGGCATGCTCGGAGGCAATCACGTTTTTAACCCTGTGTGTTTAATGCATTTTCTTTGAACATCTCTTATTTATTAGTTATAAAAAATATTAGAGATTGGAAAGTCCTTTCTGACTGGGCAAGATATTAGAAGGCAGGAGGTTATGAGATGAAATCTCCAAGAATATGTCCAAACAAAATGGTCAATCTTCAGTTTAGCTCTCTGTAAATGATTGCCGGCACTGTGTCATGCATTAAGACATGCTGTGCCCTGTATATAAAGTGAAGGCTGCTACTAGAGAAAAAAACTGGCAAGCATCCAGAAGGCAGGCCTTCTAAAAGGCACGTGATTTACAGGAATAGGCTGAGCCCTGCACAGTTGTCAGGGACTTTCCTCTTAGTAATACATTGCTTTCATACTTTCATACAAATTTGCTAGTGGAGATATATATTTACCTCATACTTTAAGTGTAGTTTATGTGTTTGAATTTAAAGATGCATTTTTCAATCAACTTCACAAATGTTCATTGCAAATAATTTCTCCCAGGGGTACGGAAACTATTTCTTGTCCCCATTATTATCATAGGATCAGCTAAATGACCCAGCGAATGGGGAACCGAGCCTGAGACATTTCTGTTTTTTATGGTTCAGTACTTCACCCAATATGCATTTATCCACTTGGATTTTAGGATAGCTAATTTATTGTTTCAAAAAGAGAAGCAAATTTAGCCTCATGTTTAATGCTATCGTTTATATCATTTTGATAAATAAAAGGTTTTCTGTCTGTTTAATGCCCAGAACAATCCACAACACACACAATGCTGATACTGCATATTTGCAGCTTCAAGATCTTTCTTTCCACATTAATTAACACTATGTCCCCTCTTCCTCTTCCTCCCCTGTAGGATATTTTTTTAAATATAAGTGTCGCATGCTAATATTGTGTTGCTGATCACACCATTACAATATTATCTCAGCAGTTAGAATCACAGAATCACTACAGTGCAGAAGAAGGCCATTTGGCCAATCGCGTCTGCACCGACCATCCGAAAGAGCACCTTACCTAGACCCACCCCCCACCCTATCCCCATCACCTCACTTGACCGACTGATAACACTATTTATCAATCCACATAATCAGCACATCTCTGGGCTGCGGGAGGAAACCGGAGCACCCGGAGGAAACCCACACAGACAAGGGGAGAACGTGCAAACTCCATTCACTCAGCCTAGGCTGGAATTGAACCGGGTCCCTGATGCTGTGAGGCAGCAGTGCTAACCACTGAGCCACCCATAGGTAAATATCATAAAAAGGATGTCACCATGACAACAGAGAACTTTAAACAAATGTCGAAAGTATCCAAAAAATTCCAAATATTCTCAAGCCAGTAAAAATCAAATGCTCCAGCGCCGAAAGGCGGCCCTGCACGGCTGTCACGGGTCCACGCATGCACGCCAGCACATGCGCGGGTTTGCTGTCCCCGCGCAGGTGCATGCGCGTAGTTGCCGTCTCCGTGCTGGCGCGGAGCAACATGTCGGGGACCTAAGAGGGGGCCGCACGGAAGGAGGTAGGCCCCCTCCAGATTGCGGCCGCCCACCGATCAGAAGCCCCCGATCGCAGGCCTGGACCCCGTGGAGGCCCCCCCCCCCATAGTCAGATTCTCCCGCCTCCCCCCCCACCAGGACGTCTACTGCGACTGCAGGTCCGACCGTCCGCCGTGTGGTACCAGGTTGGAACCACGCCAGCGGGACTCAGCGAAATTTGGAGGGAGTGCGGCCGGTCGCCCGCAGAGAATCGCCGCGGGGGCCTATTTCAGCAGCCCCCGACCGGCGCCGCGGCGACTGCCCGGGCGAATTGGCGCTGATTCTCCGGTCGCCAGAGAATCGCGGCCCGGCGTCGGAGCGACAGAGGCTGAAGGAGGAGCTATAATACATAACATCATCACAATTTCTATTACCCATGAAAACATTATACCTACCCAAAGCACACACTAGAGGGCTATGATTTAAATAAGGATTGGACCAGCACCATGAACCTTGACGTGGCACAGCATCTAGAAAATTGAAGTTTTATCATGTTTACACTTAGCCCCCTCTTCTTTTTCTACAGGTGGTTCCGGAAAAGAAAGAAGTGACAATAATGATAATATACACTGCACCATTTTCAATCGGTTGCTAAATTCTAAGCACTGATTCTGATGGCAGAATTTATGGATTTTACACTTTGTCAAAGTTCAGGGGCGTCATTCTCCGACCCCCCGCCGGGTCGGAGAATGGCCGTTGGCCGCCGTGAATCCCGCCCCCGCCCCCGCCGAAGTCTCCGCTCCCGGAGATTGGGCGGGGGCGGGAATCCAGCCGCGCCGGTTGGCGGGACCCCCCGCTGGATTCTCCGGCCCGGATGGGCCGAAGTCCCGCCCAGAAACTGCCTGTCCCGCCGACGTAAATCAAACCTGGTATTTACCGGCGGGACCAGGCAGCGTGGGCGGGCTCCGGGGTCCTGGGGGGGGGCGCGGGGCGATCTGACCCCGGGGGGTGCCCCCACGGTGGCCTGGCCCGCGATCGGGGCCCACCGATCCGCGGGCGGGCCTGTGCCGTGGGGGCACTCTTTCCCTTCCGCCTCCGCTACGGCCTCCACCATGGCGGAGGCGGAAGAGACTCTCCCCACTGCGCATGCGCGGGAAACTTTCGGCGGCCGCTGACGCTCCCGCGCATGCGCGGGGAAACTGACAGCGGCCGCTGACGCTCCCGCGCATGCGCCGCATTTCCGCGCCAGCTGGCGGGGCAACAAACGCCATTTCCGCCAGCTGGCGGGGCGGAAATCCCTCCGGCGTCGGCCTAGCCCCTCAATGTTGGGGCTAGGCCGCCAAAGATGCGGAGACTTCCGCACCTTTTTGCCGGCGCGATGCCCGTCTGATTTGCGCCGGCTTTGGCGCCAGTCGGCGGGCATCCCGCCGTTGGGGGAGAATTTCGCCCCAGATTTTGGATCTGTCCAGAGTCGGTGTTGAATTAAAATGCAAATAAGAGAACATTTAGCTGATTGTATATTCTTCATGACTTGTCATTTTTCCTGATCTGAAGTCTATGATAATATCACACACAACTGACACCGCATTTCCCAAAACATCTTTGCAATGTGCACGGATCATTCCGATAAACCTGGAACCAATTAATTCCCAGAAATAATGTTTCTTTCAGATAGGTTTTCTGGATTATTCATGCCCAAAAGTAAACTAATAACAACAGATAACATTGATATTTTCTAATAATATTGAATATTCTGTTTTTCTTCCAGCTTGAAGATGTAAAGGATAAAAATGTCAAATCTTTTACAGTTACTCGCTTGATAAAAACCCGTAATATCCGAGGCATCACTATTATAAATCTTATAGTGTGGTAAGTATTAGAGCTAAGAAAACCCTTTAAATACATTTCTCAACAAAATAATAATTTTATAACAATCTTTATTGTCACAAGTAGGCTTACATTAACACTGCCATAAAGTTACTGTGAAAAGCCCCTAGTTGCCACACTCCGGCGCCTGTTCGGGTTCACTGATGGAGAAATTAGAATGTCCAATTCACCTAACAGCACGTCTTTCGGGACTTGTGGGAGGAAACCGGAGCACCCGGAGGAAACCCACGCAGACACAGACAGAACGCGCAGACTCCGCACAGACAGTGACCCAAGCTGGAAATTGAACTTGGGACCTTGGCACTGTGAAGCAACAGTGCTACCCACTGTGCTGTAGTGCTGCCCAACATGAACCTCTTACTCATCGTCTTCAGGATGTCATTCGAATTGTACTGGACACCTGGGCTGGGATTCTCCAAGCCCGCGCCGGGTCAAAGAATCACGTTGGCGCCGAAAATTCCCGCCACGCCACTCCGACGCCGGGACGCGATTCTCCGGCGACTGGAGAATCGGCATCAGTCACGCGCACACAGTCGACATGGCGCCGGTCGGGGACCATTAAAAGAGGCCCCCCCCCCCGGCGATTCTCCGCAGTCGACCGGCCGATTTCCCACCGAGTTCCGCCAGCCTAGTTCCCGTATGGTATGGCGGGAGTTCGGACCTGCAGCCGTCCTGGTTGGTGGGGTGGAGGGGGATCAGATGGGGCCTCCACGATGGCCAGGCTCGCGATGAGTGGCTACCGACCAGCGGGCGCATGTGATCTGGGGGGGTGCCTACCTTCTTCCGCGCAGGCCCGCTGTGTCGCTACGCCATGTTGCGCGGCGCCGGCGTGGAAACGGCCACCACGCGCATGCACCAGACCGTGCATGCCCGGACCCGCGCCGGCAGTGCAGGGCCGTGTATCAGCGCCGGAGCTGCGTGGAGCACTCCAGCGCCGTGCTGGCCCCCTGTGAGCCACTGAAATTCTGGGCCAAGAACCCGTTGCCGCCGGCGTGAAACATTCAGGTGTTTACGCCGGCGTCAACCCTTTGCCGGGATTTTGGAGAATTCCGGCCCTGACCTGCAGTCTCTGCCTATCTTTCCATAGATCAGATCAGATTGGTGGGAAATGTGTTGTAGTGATATTATTGACGATAATCGACTGAAGTAAAACCAATGATTGCCTTGATCATCAGCACCAATCCAAGGCCAAAATATGCTATCAAACTCAAAATCAATCTGTAGAATACACAGGTTAATTTTATTTGAAGACAGCTGACCAAATCATCATAGATATCACAGAATTTACAGTGCAGAAGGAGGCCATTCAGCCCATCGGTTCTGCATCTGCCCTTACAAAGAGCACCCTACCTAAGCCCACACCTCCACGCTATCCCCGTAACCCCACCTAACCTTTTATTGGACACTAAGGGCAATTTAGCATGGCCAGTGCACCTAACCTGCACACCTTTGGACTATGGGATGAAACCGGAGCACCCGAAGGAAACCCACGCAGACACGGGGAGAAGGTGAGACTCTGCACAGACAATAATCCAAGGTGGGAATAAAATACGGGTCTCTGGCACTGTGAAGCAACAATGCTAACCACTGTGCGAAGAGTGAAATAATTAAAGCACATTTTGCAATTTTAGATTGTAAACAACTTCATTCCTTTACCTAAGTTGATTATCATAGACAACTTCAGTCTGATCTTATTTTGCACTAACCAATTATATTTTTATCTGTTTCAATTCACTATTTTTGATCTGTTTTATGAAATGACAATGGGGATTTCAATATTTAGAAGTTTACAATAATAACATACCAGGAAGGTCTGACTGACTTAATTTGGGTGGAAGTGCCAACTCTGATTTTGAAGAAGGTCAGGGTTCATGCCTTGGTATCTCTATTTATTCAAATGCTTAATTTCCTCCAGTCCTTCACAGAATAATCCAGCATCAGCAGGCTCACAAATAAATTGACGACATGGTGAAGATTTCACCAAACTCCAAACCAACATGAACCCCAAGGAAGTGTTGGATGAATGGGGGACTCAAAGGCGATGTTAGCTTTCTCCCTGCAAAGGCACAGGATGTACTCTGGGTGGAGGATTTCAATGTCTGTCACAAAATGTGGCTTGGTAGCGCCACAACAGACAAAGCTAGCCAAGTTCCAAAGGATATATCTACTAGGCTGGGCATGCAGCAGGTAGTGAAGGAATGGGAAACAGGGAAACACTTACTTTACCTCAACCTCACAAAACTACCTGTCACAGATTAAACTGCCCAAAATAGTATTGGCGACCACACACAATCCTGAGGAGATAAAACCCCACCTTCACACAGAGGATACCCTCCATCATGTTGGGTGGCACTACCACTGTTCTGAATCCAACAGGTTTGTTTCGAATCACTAGCTTTCAGAGCACTGCTCCTTCCTCAGATGAATGAAGAGGTAAGTTCCAGAAACATAAATATAGACGGAGTCAAAAATGCAAGACGACTCTTTGAACATCTTGCATTTTTGACTTTGTCTATATATATGTTTCCGGAACCTACCTCTTCATTCACCTGAGGAAGGGGCAGTGTTCCGAGAGCTAGTGATTCGAAATAAACGTGTTGGACTTTAACCTGGTGTTGTAAGACTTCTTACTGTCGTCACCCCAGTCCAACGCCAGCATCTCCACATCACTGTTCTGAATGGGATAGATTCGGAACAGACCCTGCAGCTCAAAGCTCAGCATCCAGGTGCTGTGGACCATCAGCAACAGCAGAATTGTATTCAAGCACAATCTGCAACCTCATGTAATCTGCATATCCTTCATTCTGTCATTACATCTAGCCAGGGAATTAACTCAGGTTTTTTTTTACAAACAAAACATCACACCCACACAATTGGTAAGGTACAGCACAATTATTTTACCATATAAATAAAAGAAACACAGCTGAGTCATCTAACCCAGCGTCTTTATGTAAACAAAAATAAAGGGTTGAAGAGACAAAGAATAAAAAAGAGCGAAGGACAAGGGGCACACACCATCAGTATATTAGGGACAGTATTACATATTCTAAATCTGACACCACAGAGCCTGTATATTTAAGATAGGAGTCCAATACATTTTAGAAGAAGTCCAACTTAGATCAAAGTTTAGATTTCATTTGAATACACTCCATAATAATTTTGTGCCAATTATATACAGAAGGTGACCCAAGAATATAAAATATTTTCCCTGATGTAAATGGTAGAATATTATACAACTATACCAATTCTACATTGTAGAAGTATCTTCAGAGGCTAAATGTTGAGCTGATTTCCATGTGCGGGATCCCCACTTAATTTTGGCACAGCTAACACGCAGATTCACGGAGACAAGGGCGGGATTCTCCGAAATGGAGGCAGAGTGTTCGCGCTGTCGTGAATGCCGTCGAGGTTCACGACGGTGCAAAACGGCCCCTATCCCGACCGATTCAGGGCCCGATAATGGGCTAGGAATGACGCCGCGTCATTTACGCACGCCAGGCCTTGGTGCCGCGTAAAGGCGGCGCCGCATAATTGGCGTCACCCGTGCATGCGCGGGTTGGCCGGCGCCAACCCGCGCATGCATGGTTGCCGTCCTCTCCGAGTCCGCCCCGCAAGAAGATGTCAGACAGATCTTGCGGGGCTGCGGAAGAAAGGAGGTCCTCCTTCAGAGAGGCCGGCCCGACGATTGGTGGGCACCGATCGCGGGCCAGACCCCATTTCAGGTCCCCCCCCTCGGTGCAGGATCCACCCCCCCCCCCCCCCCCCCCCCCCCGCAGGCCGCCCCCCCCCCCCAGCGTTCCCGCGCTGTTCCCGCTGGCAGCGACCAGGTGTGGACGGCGCCGGGGGAACCCGCCGTTTTGGGCTGGCCGCTCGGCCCATCCGGGCCTGAGAATAGCAGGGGTGCCGGAATAGTGCCATTTTGGGTGTCCCGGGCGATTCTCTGGCCTGCGCCGCGCGGAACTCGACGGGGCCGTTCTCGCCGCTTGGGAGAATCGCGGGAGGGCGTCGGACCGGCGTCGCAGGAAAATTTGGTGACCCAGGCGATTCTCCCAACCGGCATGGGAGCGGAGAATCGCGCCCAGCAACTCTGGTAAAGACGTTCTTTATTTGCCAACGTATGATGGGAGAGCAATCTGAGGCAGATTGACTCTACCTTACATTGCTTTAGATTCAACAATTATACAATTTCCAAGAATCAGCAACCCTGCCTCAGCTGGTCTTGATCCAATCATGTGGCTGCAGATTACATACATTGACCAATAAAATTGCTTTTGGGCAGCTTGGGGCTGTGTGACCAGCTCATGCTCCTGCGGAGCCTTCCTCATGGTGTTCTGATCTTTCCTAAACCCTTCTTATCCACTGTCCTTGATGTTTTGTATAAACAGTCCTCTTTATCTTCTATCTCTGAATGGTACCATTGTCTAATTAGCTAAGGCTGTTTGGAGCTGGGGATAAGGAATATTCCTGCTGACCTGAAAAGCCTGCATTCTGTATGTGTCCGTTCGTCCTAGGAATATGGTCAAGTCTGGTTGATTTATGTCCCATCATGCTCAGTGCACAATTCACGGTCCTCGGTGCCCATACCCAGAATGTTACTCAGGTTTATGTTTGTTTGCTACTTATCCTGTTGGTCTTGTTTTTTGAGCAATCCAAGTATAAAGGTGTTTGCTGGGTTATGCACTTCTGGGGCGAAATTCTCCCCCAACGGCGGGATGCCCGCCGACTGGCGCCAAAGCCGGCGCAAATCAGACGGGCATCGCGCCGGCAAAAAGGTGCGGAAGTCTCCGCATCTTTGGCGGCCTAGCCCCAACATTGAGGGGCTAGGCCGACGCCGGAGGGATTTCCGCCCCGCCAGCTGGCGGAAATGGCGTTTGTTGCCCCGCCAGCTGGCGCGGAAATGCGGCGCATGCGCGGGAGCGTCAGCGGCCGCTGTCAGTTTCCCCGCGCATGCGCGGGAGCGTCAGCGGCCGCCGAAAGTTTCCCGCGCATGCGCAGTGGGGAGAGTCTCTTCCGCCTCCGCCATGGTGGAGGCCGTAGCGGAGGCGGAAGGGAAAGAGTGCCCCCACGGCACAGGCCCGCCCGCGGATCGGTGGGCCCCGATCGCGGGCCAGGCCACCGTGGGGGCACCCCCCGGGGTCAGATCGCCCCGCGCCCCCCCCCAGGACCCCGGAGCCCGCCCACGCCGCCTGGTCCCGCCGGTAAATACCAGGTTTGATTTACGTCGGCGGGACAGGCAATTCCTGGGCGGGACTTCGGCCCATCCGGGCCGGAGAATCCAGCGGGGGGTCCCGCCAACCGGCGCGGCTGGATTCCCGCCCCCGCCCAATCTCCGGGAGCGGAGACTTCGGCGGGGGCGGGGGCGGGATTCACGGCGGCCAACGGCCATTCTCCGACCCGGCGGGGGGTCGGAGAATGACGCCCCATGTGTCTTACTTACTTTAACCCCTTTTGTACGTTTATCTGAAAGCTCCAGGATAACCCCGGTTTAATGAGGATGCAGGAGAGCAGCACCATGCATACTTAAAAATGAGATCCCAACCATGTCAATCTACAATACATGCATGATAAGCAGCACAGGCAGCATGTAATAGTGCTGAGCAATCTGGCATCAACAGATCAGTTCAAAGGTCAATAATCCTGCCACACCCAGTCATGAATGATGGTGGGCAATCAAACAATCCTATCCTCAATGATAGGGGTACCCAGTGTGTCAGTGCAAAAGACAAAATTGAAGCATTTGCAAATATCTTTAGCCGGAAGGGTCGAGTGGGTGATCCATCCTGAACTTTTCCTAGGTTGTAGGCAGGAGGTACAGACTAGGGTCTGCAATCCCAAAAGTAAGCCAGGAGTGGCATGGCAGCTGCCTGGAGGGCGAGCTCACACTGGTACTTAATGCCAATTCCCTCACTCCTTGTACTGCAGGACAGTGTTGAATGAAATTCAAGAATTTGACCAGTGGAAAGTAACAATCATGCCACACAAGTACGAGGCAATGGCCATCTCCAACGAGGGTAAATCTAATCATCTACCCTTGACATTCATGGCATTACTATTACTGAATCCCCCACTATCAACATCCTGAGTGTTACCAATGACCAGAAATTGAACTGACGCAGCCATATAAATACTGTGGCTACAAAAATAGGTGCGAGGCAAGGAGTTCTGTGAGAAGGAATTCCACTCCTGACCTCTCAAAGTCTGTCCACCAAGGCACAAGCCAGGAGTGTGATGGAATACTGTCAAATTGCCTGGATGAGTGCAGCTCCAACAACACTCTAGAAGCTTGAGACGGGCAAGACAAAACATCCCACTTGACTGGCACCCCATCCACCATCCATTTCAACATTCACTGCCTCCACCATGTATACACAGAAGTGTGTATCATCTACAAGATGCATTGCAGCAACTCACCTAGGGTCCTTCAAATCACCTTCAAAACCCACAACCTCTACCAGCTTAAAGGACAAGGACAGCCATTGCATGGGAACACCACCACTGCAAATTCCCCTCCAAGCCACACACCATCCTGACTTGTAACAACATCGCCATGTTGTTGGACTAGTGGTTCAAGAAGATGCCGCCTCACCACCACCTTCCTCGGGGAAATTAGGGATGGGCAATAAATGCTGCCCTAGCCAGAAATGCCCACATCCCGTCAAATAATTTTAAAAAACCCAGGCCTCATTTTCTTCTGACTCATCCACCACATCTATCTCTGTCCCAGTATTATCACTCCATAAATAACCATTGACATCATTCTCATTCTCCCTCCCAGCCATGGAATTCCATCAGACAGAATTTGTTAGTGATAGTGCGCGTATGGCACCAAGTGCCTCATTGAGCTTGTCAGAACCTGAGCAATGAGAAGTGGGTGCAAAGGTGACACCATCCCAACAGAAACTGCAAAGAAAGAGGTCTCCAACTTTAGAAAAGCAGATATCAAAACTCACTGACACATATCTGTGTTTGTGAAAATGCATACTTATGTGCAGGCTCTGAGGACAATCATCCAGCATGTGCAGTGATCGGCAAGTATAAATCCCAAGTCTACAGCTCCACTTTTCATATCTTGTTCTTGACCCTTCTTTACCTCCTTTGGTTAATCTTTATTCCTGAAATGCTTGATGTGAATTGTTCGTATTACTAAACTGTATGGCTTGTATACCACATGATAATTTACCACCAATTGCATTGAAGGTGCCAGATTAGAATACGTTGCAATAATTAAATAATCAACGTAACAAACAAGAATTGAGGTCTCTGAGCTGGAAGCTTCACCTTATGACGTCAACATTATCTCAGACCATTACAACATACATTGTTAACTAATTCAACCGTGTGGCACTTGAAAACATGTAAACCTGCTGCTCTGTCCAATTGTGACATGTAAGATTTATTTTAATTTTAATATTTTTCATATATACAAAATCATATAATGTACAATGAAATGCTGCAAAACACACAAAACAAAATGAAAAATGATAATTTCCGTGTTTGTGTACTGCCCACATTACACTTCGGAAACAAATTTTGCACCGTAGGTGCTCACTCTCGCTGACAAAAGCTGCTAAATCCATTACAACAAAAATGTGAATTTCATGTCTCGTTCCTCTAATTCAACTGATGGAATGATTAATAATAATTAATTTTAATAATCTTTATTGTCACAAGTAGGCTTACATTAACACTCCAATGAAGTTACTGTGAAAAGCCCCTAGTCGCCACATTCCGGCACCTGTTTGGGTTCACAGGGGGAGAATTCAGAATGTCCAATTCACCCAACAGCACTTCTTTTGCGACTTGTGGCAGGAACCGGAGCACCCGGATGAAACCCACACAGACACAGGGAGAACGTGCAGACTCCACACAGACAGTGACCCAAGCCGGGAATCAAACCTGGGACCCTGGCGCTGTGACTCAACAGTGCTAACCACTGTGCTACCGTGCCGGAATATTCAGTTTGCTACAGTGTTTGCCATGGCAAGTTAGGTCCCCAATCTGTATTCTTGTTTTAATCACTTTCTGTATGGTACATGTAAAAGTTTTAGAATTCAGTTTTCACAGCCGAATGCAAAATGGGATCGCAACACAAATTGAATCCTGAAATTTAATTTAATAAATTTTACTGAACAGCAGTCTTGGTCCTACACATTTTTCAGGGCTGCGTTTTAATTGGACAGTGTTTTATCTTCGGGGCTGTGTCCACCTCTACAAAATATTTTGCAAATTCACATGCAGATTGCCCTGTCCTTGATTGAAGCTTATCTTCAGTTTATCTTCAAACCCATTTGCACTTTGGACCTCATGACAGTATGGGAATCAGAGGAAAAGTGAAGTAAGTAATTGCTTCATTACGTTGCTCTGATCTATCCATATATGTTATTATATCTCAGTTGGCCTTTGAAGCTGGAGTCTCACTGACATTGAAACCTAAATGGCAATATCAGCATTGGCTTTGGGGGGTTTCTGAATCTGACGATATATACAAGTCAGATATCTTCCTATTAAAGCTCTCCAAGTTTTATTCATTTGTTTTCATTGCCAGCCTCAATAACTCCTTGTTACCTGTAATGCACAGCAAGATTACTAACATTCAACATGTAAAAAATGCTATATTTATGAAAATGTTTGTTCATCCTTTCATCACTTGGGGAGACAGAGGAACTGCCCATCATGTTATGATGGCAATCTAGAAATCAAACAATCATGAATTAAATTACAGTTTAATTAATTGTGCTGGTGTAATAAGCAATTTTCTACTAACATTAGGTGATGTAGCTGAAACAGTGTCACAATAGCAAAACATGTGACTGGTCTGCAATTTCTATTCGATGACACTAACATAAATACATTAAAGAGATAATCCAGCAAAATAAAACTGGAGAAAATGGGAAGTAATTCTTAGGAACAGTTTTTACAAGAAGAATTTACAATTTTAATTGCAGGATAATTTTGGCAATTGGATACTATGGTCTGTCTTTGAACACACCCAACCTCCATGGTGATGACTACTTGAATTGCTTCTTCTCTGCTGCCATCGAGATCCCGGCCAACATAGCAGCTTGGCTTTTTCTCCAGAGATATTCCCGCAAGTTCAGCCTCTCGGGCTCACTGTTTCTTTGTGGAATTGTCCTGTTCTTCGTCCAGCTCATCCCTCCAAGTAAATTTTTACAAGTGTATCTGGAATTATCCTCACCTAGCTTTTGTTAACAATCATTTTGAAGCAGTGATTCATGATAAATTTAAATATATAGTTGATTAAAACCCACAAAGGTGGGACAGTATACTTTTGGGCAAACTGCAACAGACTTGTTTGCAAAACAGTGGAGAACTCCTCCACCTTTTCTCACCCATCACGACTTCACTGTTCTTAGCAATGTTGTAAAAATGAGAATAGGGCCAAATTGTCAGCCCACCTGCAGCATCCACAAAATGGTGGGCAATGGCCTGCCCACATCATTATGTGCCCCAGGGCCAATCGCGTGGTAGCCACAAGAGTCAAACATTGGTGCATTTAAAATGGAAATTGGGATCCTATGACATCATTAGGACTCCAAATGTGCCAGTCTGGGATTGAACTGGCTAGAGTGTGTCTCTTTCATGCTCTGACCATTACCTGCAGGCAGCTCAGCTAAAGAGGATCCATGTGAAATAGCTGACACTCACTTTGCCCTTGTTGTAACATGCTTTTTGAAGATGGCATTCATTATGTTGTGCATTTTATCTGTCCTATTTAAATTTACTGATGTATCCACAATTCCCCCAAAGCTGTCTGTGCTATTTATTGTTTCACACCAGTGACTATATGCAGCATCTATTTTTTGAGAGAGTGGAATCCCAAACAATGTGCTCTGACTTCACTGAGTTTCTGAGGACTGATGCTTAAGTGCAGGCGCCACCTTAAGATGCATAAAGCGTTCAGCCAAGTTCGACTGACAGGGATCCTTGCCTGTCAATTTATACATGGCCACAAATAATCTGAGCAGACAGTGTTGTTTCCTGGTTCTCAGCTCCTTCTCCCTATGTACTGTCCCCTTCAAAATTATAATTAATTATAATCTATGATAATTAATATCCCATTTTTAAAAACTCAACAGTAAGCTCTCTGCCCTTGCAGATTACCACGTCATCTTCAACTGCTCTTTTCCTCATCAAATACCTTGAATGTACTGTGACCTCCAGGATTTGCGACTATCTCTCTCCAACTCATGTTTGATTCCATCTAATCCAGTTGGCCGGGATTCTCCTATCTGAGTTTGTCCCGCCACCGCGCTCCCAGCGAGGACGGAGAATTTGGCGCTCAGCCAAAACTCCATTCACTGCAGCGGGATCAGAGAATCCAGCTGGCATGAACGGGTGGAGAATTCCAGCCAAATCTCTGCTACTGCACCATAATTGCCTTAAGCAAAGTCACATTCAATATTCACTGTAAGTGCAACAATGAAGCATTATCCTTCCTTATCCTCAGGCTCTATGCAGTCTTTAATTTAGCCAACCATGCCATTATCCTGCAGCATCTTTCATATGTTATTGAGCTTCATAACCTTGCAAGACCACAAGGTTTAATCCATGCCCCCCTCCACAACACTACCTCATTGTTGATATGCAAATGATGCCAAGCCTCAACCCTGCCACTGTCATTTGGACTGTCAGACTCTTTATTCAATAACTTATCTTGGATGAGTCACAATTTCCTCCAGGTAATTATTAGGATGATCAAAGTAACAATTTTCCTCCCTTATCGCATTTTCATACTATCAGTACTGATCCCACCCTCCATATTGATTGTTATCTCAATCTGAACCACACTGTTCATGCCTTTGATTTCTTAACATCTAGAGCTGAGAGTCTGTCTGAAAACACATTCCTCCATCACAAAGACCAGTTATTTCTATATGTATAATGTTGTTGATCTCTGTTCCAATCTCAGCTCTTCCATCACTGAAACCCTCAGTTGTATTCTTGTCACTGGTAGACTGGTAGACCTTGCTTATAACTCACTTATCTGACAACGTTTTTCCCCTAATCACTCCTTCATCAGCTCGGTGTCTACTTTTTGATACGTCTCTGTGAAGCATCTTGAAGCTTTTTCTTTCTCTTTACAAATTGCTATTTAATTTATGTTGTTGTGGTTACAGTTGTTGTTGAAATCTTGTCAGAAAGGGTGAGGTACTTTTATTCAATGTGGGTCAATTCCACAAGTAATTCTAACACCAGTATTAAGGGACCTGGTTTTATGAACATGCACTTTCATCAAATAGCAGAATGGTTACAGGACAGAAGGAGGCCAATCAGCCCATCAAGTCTGAGCTGTCCCTCTGCAAGAGCAGTTGTGTCAGTCCCAGTCCCTGTACCTTTTTCTGTAACCCTACATTTTAAAAATTCTCAGGTGCGGATCCAATTCCAGTTTGAAAGCCAGCACTTTACCTCCTCCATTAGCAACATATATCAGGAAATTGTGGGTGCTTGCTTTTCCTTTCGTTAATTTTAGTGGATGGGGAGCAACGGTATGAATTCCCAATTTGTATTCCTAGCAAGGTGAAGCTCCATACCAGAAGCATGCATTTGGAAAATCAGCCCATGTTTCCTCAGTGTTTGACAGGCACATACAGACAGGCACTTGTAAATGATGCAACGCTCACCAGGTTTACTGCTTTTTATGGTTTTTCTAGATATTTCAATTCTTGCTACAGTGCTGGTGATGGTTGGAAAATTCGCGAACACGTGTGCGTTTGCCATAATTTATGCCTATACTGCTGAACTCTACCCAACCGTGGTAAGGAACACAGGTGTCGGAGTGAGTTTGATGGTCTCCAGGATCGGCAGCATCATTTCACCATACGTTTTTTTCCTTGGTAAGGTAACAGTTTAACTTCTATGTATAGGTAGAATATAAGGAATTTTTGGCCACAGGGAGTTCCCAAATCATTTGCATATTCTTTTCACCATCTGTTCTGAAATTCTTTCACATGGTCTTCAGGTTCAATTGAATGCACCTATATTTATCGATTCCAAACTCTTACACAGATCGAGATTCCTCGGACTCTAGTGTTCTGTGATTTTATCTATGTGGGTGGTGTTATGGGCCAGGGTTTAGAGAACCCCAAAGTGTATCATGGAGTTCATCTGACCCACAACTTTTAATAGATTGTGGAATGGGGAGCACACGGCCCACTCTACAGGTGTAGTACAGCAGAAATGGAAAAGTATTTTTTAAAGCAATTTATTCTATGAACTCAAGTTAACCTTTTTAAAACATACAGTGAACATCTTAGCAACCATTAATTCAAATACAACCCCCAAAGACCACAACACTAAGTAATCCTTTAAGCTTTCCTTTTAACATCCATAAGTCTTAAAAAAACAAAACCTTTAACAGAAGCACCTCAGGTTTAACTTCACTACTGAGAACAGTTACCACATTGAAATCAGCAAATGGGCATTCATAAGCTTGCTGAGATTCACACACATCCTGCTGTGATTGCAGCTTCTCCAAAACTAAAATGAAACCAAACCCACCCTGCAGCAAAAAGCCTAAAGTGAAAGTAAAAAGCTGACAGACAGCCCAGCTCCACCCACTCTCTGACATCACTGCAGTAATAAACACGCTTTTCTTAAAGGTACTCTCACTACAGATATTTATATACACACCCATTTATAAAAACCCATTTCTTAAATGTACTCTCACATGACAGTGGTGGCCCAGTGGTAGTACTTGCACTTCTGAGTCAGAAGGAGAAAGGTTCATAGTCCCACTCCAGGCACTTGCGCCAGCATTTAAATGCAGCGTTGGCCCTATCCATCGGTTAGAAAGACACCAAACCTCGCCCGATCACAGAAGCGCTGACTGAATTTGACGTTGACCAGGCAGCCACTTGCCTCAAGTCATGTATTTTGCCCCTCTCAGGTAAGATGTCCTACTTCAAAGTACTGTAAGTCAATCAGGTGGCTGGCAGCACTTCAGTATCAGCAACACTACCAGGAATGGTGAGCACTGCTGCAACTGCAGCAATCCTGGACCAGCCATGATTGAGAAGGTCCCAGAATACAAGGAAGTGGGGTTGGGATGCACCAAGACCAATCAGTTAGGACCCGGCTAGTCGGGTGGTTGGTAAGGTGGGTGGTAGACATTCAAGGATCCTTGCCACCAGGAGGACACTACTGGAGCACAGTTTCCACATTTGGTGAAGGGCCCATCCACCTTCTGATAAAATATCAGTGGCGGCAGGACGAAGTATTTCGATTCCCCTTAATTGCCCACTTAAGGGTCTCAATTGGTCAATTGAAACCAAATTGAGCTACTGGCCTATCCTGCCACTGGTAAAATGACAGCAGCAGCAGGTAGGCAACTCAAACCAGGATCACCTGCTTTGCTGCCCAATTGTACTATTACCCCACCTCCCAGAATGCTCCCTTAGGCCCTGTAAAATCTTGTCCTTGAGCACAAAATGTACACTAACTCATTAGTAAAGTGCTGAAGGAGTGCTATACTTTCAGGAATGCTGTCTTCCAGTTGAGACATTAAACTAAGACCCTGGGCGGGATTCTCCGCCGGCAGGATGCTCCATTTTGCCGAGAACAAGGGCATGACTGCATTTGCTCAGCATGCAGGACTGACTCTAGCAAATACTGAAACCTGCGTGTTGGTACCCTAATGGACTCCATCATGAATGACATGATAAGACATGACTTTAATCTTATAACTTCAAAAATATAAATGTACAAAACATTTCCCACTTTATTTGAATGTACCTACATTGAAAATACATTAAAAGGTGATTATTAACTACAGGATTTGTGTTAGTTGTGTGATTTATGTTGATGCACTGATGTTCACCTTACAATGTATACTCTATATTTTCACAGGGGTTTATTATGAGTTTCTGCCTTATATTCTGATGGGGAGTTTGACCGTGTTTTCAGCAACTCTTGTTTTGTTATTGCCTGAAACAGTCAATATTGCACTCCCAGACACCATTGACCAGATGCAGAAAATGAAAGGGTAAGTGCGTAGTCTTTATGATTCCGCTTTCTTTATTCATTTTCTGCCCTGAGCAACAATACAATTCTTTACAGAATCATAGAATCCTTACAGTGCAGAAGGAGGTCATTCGGCCCATTGAGTCTGCACCGACCCTCCGAAAGAGCACCCCACTCAGGCTCACTCCCCTGCCCGATCCCTGTAACCCCACTTAACATTTTGATACTAAGGGGCAATTTAGCACGGCCAACCCACCTAACCTGCACCTCTTTGGACTGTGGGAGGAAACCGGAGCAACTGAAGAAATCCTACGCAGAACCAGGGAGAAAGTGCAAGCTCCACACAGAGAGTCGCCCGAGTTCAGAATCGAACCCGGGATCCTGGTGCTGTGAGGCAGTAGTGCTTACCACCGTTCCACTGTGCAGCCCCTTTAATGTTTCAAATGTCCCAAGCTGTTTCACAGAGACAAAAGAACAAGCATTCATTTTTCATCAGAGGGTGATAGAGTGATGAAAAGACTGGGGAAAAGAGATGTGTTCTAAATATAGGGTGAGAGGCAGATCAGTGGGGTATTTGAGGAGAGAGGGTGTGAGGGATGGGGCGAAAGTAAGTTTTGATAACCAGAGATGGTGAGAGGATACATTGTGTTGGGGAAGATTGAAGAGATACGGTGAAGAGAAACTGGGCAGAGATTTGTTAACAAGGTTGAGAATATTAACGTCAATTTACTAGTGGACAAAGAGCCAATGTATCTCAGCAAGGATGGAAGGTTATGGGTAAATGAGTTGTAGATCAGAACAGAATCCAGGCTGCAGAGCTTGAGATGATTTGGAGTTTATGGTCGGTACATGCAGGGTAGAAGACTGACAAGGACAGCATTGGAAAAGTTGATTATCAAGATCAAATTCTGGACAAGATTTCTGGTGATCATGAGAATTAGGTAGGGCCAGAGGCTTGCAATGTTGCAAAGGTCGAGATAAGCAGTTTTGATGACGGATACGCCAACCCATTTGAAATTCTGTTCTGGGTCAAACAAAATATGAGACTTGTATGCAGTTTGATTCAGTCTGGGCAAGCTGACAGGGAGGAGAATGACATTGATGACAAGCGCAGGCTTTGGTGCTGGAATGTGGGTGGGAGTCTCGAGTCTCACCCATGGCTGGAGCCATTGTGAGCAAGAACAGAAAATTTGGTGTTCCAGTCAAGGCATCAGAAAATCCCTGCCGCGAATAAGGATGGGAGATTTCAGCCAATGTCTTCACTCGGTGCAATGTTTAAATGCAAAGCATTTTTACTTGTGCATGACACAACAGGATAACATCATAATGCAGAGATCGTAGATTTACAAATAGTGATCGAAAAGGAAAACTGGGTGCATCAACATCCACATAGAATCTAACCCCATGTTATGGAAGATATGACAGGGAAAAAGCATGGAAATAAGGAAGAGGAGTGGACCAATAATGGATCCTCAGGAAATTCCAGAGGCGACTGGATAGCAGCTAAAGGAGAAACCATGCGTTGTTTGAACCAGTCCAGGTAGGAGTGTAAATGCTGGAACAAGTACCTGGAAATGGATAATGGAGGGAAGATAACAACAAAGATGACATGATTTATCATGTCAAATAGTGCAGTGAGATTGAAGAATGTGAGGAAGGATAATGCCTCATGATTTAGTTACAGGTGCAGTGACTTTGACCAGGGTGATGTCAGTGAGCACGGAAAACATACTAAAACAAATTAAAAAGGGAATTGTGGGAAAGGTAACCCGCATTGCTGTAAGGTGACACATTTTTGGACAAAGGAATGATTACAATGTCAATGAGCATTGATGCCAGGAAACGTAGTAGGTAGGAGCAAGGTAAGAAAATCATCGAGGGGGCAATAGATGTATCTCATAAAAGAAATTAGCTTCGATGAGACTCCTTGTAACTCCATATAGAGTATGTGTTTACCTTATGCTAACCTGAGTTTCAGAGCTAAATGACCTTTTCTCAAGCCAAGGTAAGAAGTGACAATGAGGTATTTAGCTGTTGGTCCTCACGCAACAACCTCATCTACACTTTCCACTGTGTAGCAATCAGGACCAAGTGCACTGGCTCCCACTTTCTCCCCCACTCGCCGCCACCCCCCCCAGCCACCCCCCCCAACCACCTCCATCACCACTGCCACCATGCCCAGCACCCTCTGCCAAGTGAATCAAGGAAATCCCAATCTGTGAGTCTTAATACCACAACTGACAGTGGATTTACTTGTAGAACAATGTGCATTATCTACTATTGCTGAAACTACGTGCTTTCTGAAATTCTCTTAGTACTGTTCTAAGAAGGAACATGAGCCCAGCACTTCTCACAGCCTGATGTTCCCATGTAGTGTTGAATGCAGATAATTTGTGCTGACATTCCATCTGATTTGAGTTGAGATTTCCTGTCATCCTAAACTTGTTTGATAAGTGCGGGTCACACAGGTGTAAAGTTTGAGTTACCATTTTCCCTCTCAACCCTTGGTGTTTTAAAAATTATTTTCTGGCAATATAATTGAACTTTCTTGATGATAAAGGCACGGTATAAATGCAAGTTGTTGTTGTATTTGAATTTTACTGTTGGAAAAAACCATGGAAACATTGCTGAAAAACAGAATGTGCCAAGATCCTCAATACGAATAAAATCATTAACAATTAAGGTTCTTGGCCACTCACTGCAATGATTCACTTTACAGAGATCATCAGAAACACAAAAGGTATTTATTAATAAGAAAAACTGTACAGCAGAACAGCAGCCACACGGCTTCCCTAGTCCCTACATGTTTACTATCTCAGAGAGGGCAATACCCCCTGGGGTGATTACCCACTCTCAGTCCCAATAGGTCCTCCAAGCCATGTAACCCTTCCTCTGCTGTGTTGCCCTTAAAGGCACAATCACCACAAATTAACACACTGAAGGACACCCGTTTTCAGTATTGCAACTCCACAATGCAGGAAACTTGATCAAAGTGGTTCAGCTCATGATTATTTATTCTTGGGCTGGATTTTACAACCCTACACCAGGGGCGAAATTCTCCGGTATTGGCACGTTGTCCGCCGACCGGCACCAAAAACGGCGCAAATCAGTCGGGCATCGCGCCGCCCCAAATGTGCGGAATGTTCCGCATCTTGGGGGGCCGAGCCCCAACCTTGAGGGGCTAGGCCCGCGCCGGACTAATTTCCGCCCTGCCAGCTGTCGGAAAAGGCCTTTGGTGCCCCGCCAGCTGGCGCGGAAATTACATCTCCGGGCGGCGCATGCGCGGGAGCAAAAGCGGCCGCTCACGGCATCCCCGCGCATGCGCAGTGGAGAGAATCTCTTCCACCTCCGCCATGGTGGAGACCGTGACGAAGGCGGAAGGAAAAGAGTGCCCCCACGGCACAGGCCCGCCCGTGGATCAGTGGGCCCCGATCGCGGGCCAGGCCACCGTGGGGGCACCCCCCGGGGCCAGATCGCCCCGCGCCCCCCCCAGGACCCCGGAGCCCGCCCACGCCACCTTGTCCCGCCGGTAAGGTAGGTGGTTCAATCCACGCCGGCGGGACAGGCATCCTCGCAGCGGGACTTCGGCCCATCCGGGCCGGAGAATCGCGGGGGGGGCCTGCCAACCAGCGCGGCGCGATTCCCGCTCCCGCCAAATCTCCGGTGCCGGAGGACTCGGCAACCGGCGGGGGGCGGGATTCACACCAGCCCCTGGTGATTCTCCGACCCGTCGGGGGGTCGGAGAATCTCGTTCCTGATGTGTTTTCAGCAGGAGGAGGGGGGGGTTACGTAAAATGCAAGGGGTGGCAAGCTCACACCAGCTTCCTTACCAGCTCTGAGCTGTCCCCTATATTACAGTGGGTGAGTCGGCATTGAAATCGGCAGCCCCTTTGCCATTTTAAAATGAATAACTAATGGTTAATTAAACCTGCTACCAATCCAGTTAACTGGAAAATGATGCTGTCTACACCATAATATGATTGGCATGGGCAGGCAGCGGAATTGGGCAGGCTGTTTTTCAAAGATATGTTGTAAAGAAGCAGGAAGGAAGGGGGTGTCCTTCGGGGACACCCTGTGAGGTGCACCGGGGCACGATCGCCCCTCCCCAACCCCACCCCTTAAAGGTTTTACCCTCCCCCCCCATTTTTCCCTCATTACCCGGCCTCCCCCCCCACCCCCCTCCCCCCCCAAACCACTCTATTAGGTGCACCTTCCCACTGCCCCCAGTGAAGCTACCTGAACCCTCCCCACTCTAAAAAGCAAGGGAAATATCTGGTTCCCGGATCCTCTGAGGTTCTGCTAATGAATTCTGGTCTGCTGGGACTACTCGAGCTGTCAACCAATCTGCTGGCTGGCAGCTCTCAAGGGTCCCATTCTCAGCTTGCTGGCAGCACGTTATGACTGCAGGACCGGTTATTTTTAAAAAGTGTGCCAGCTGTTGCTCAACACTCGCACTGGGGGTGGAGGGTGGGGGGTTGGGGGGGGAATGTAGTTTTCCCCCACCCCCGGCACACAAAACCCAGCCCTTATGGTGTGTGTAAGGCCCATCTCCTGGCAACCTGTGTCACACTAAAGTACCAGCGCACTCCATTGTCCTACCTTCTGACATTGAACAATTTTGAATAACTGAAATAAAGTTAATCTGGGAGGAATAAAGTGACTGTATCTACTCAGACAAACTGTGCTATGAAAGTTTCAGTTCATGTGCATTCCTTACAACATTGTTTTTTAAAAATTCTATTGCAGGTTCAAAAGTACTTGCAACAAACACTACTACCTGAATAAAAATGAGACGACTGGAGAAAACAACATGGTGGTGATTAAAACACAGGACATTTGAACTGGTTCTGGTCATGGATCTGCAGTACTTTCTTTCCAGTTTATGCCACAATGTCAACAGTGCCTACTCTTAAAGTACATTTAATATTGCAGCATCGGTACTCAGGGACCACTGATAAATGTTCAAATCACCAGCGTCATTCGATTCTTTAGACAAGGTTTTTGTTTTTTTAAACTTACTGGAAGATTTTCAAGGTCTTGGCCAAAGAGTTTGGGACATTTTTTTCCTAACTTAATCTCTTTACCCAGTGGAAAAGTTCCTCCTCGCAGTGCAATTTTGCTAAAGACAATTGAATCAAACATCAAGCTCCAAAATGTTAATATTCTTCCATTTAACGCATTTTGCTCTTGCTGTCAATTGTTAGTTCCGCCCCATTCAACCAACTTCAGTCCAAACTCCCACAGTTAATATAGAATTAGAAATAGGTCATCAGTTTAGGGAATGTTATTCACCCATTCAGGCCTGTTCCATCAATTAGATGGCCGATGGGTATTTAACTCCATCTAACCACCTGGTAAAATTCCTCTTGCTTATATAAAACCCATAAATTTTAAATTGCCTGGGGTCAACAGTTTCTTGCAGGAGAGACTTCAAGATTGCCATTAATTTTTCTTTCAATCATAGAACATATAGTGCAGAAGGAGGCCATTCGGCCCATCGAGTCTGCACCGACCCACTTAAGCCCTCACTTCCACCCTATCCCTGTAACCCAATAACCCCTCCTAACCTTTTTGGTCACCAAGGGCAATTTATCATGGCCAATCCACCTAACCTGCATGTCTTTGGACTGTGGGAGGAAACCGGAGCACCCGGAGGAAACCCACGCAGACACGGGGAGAACATGCAGACTCCGCACAGGCAGTGACCCAGCAGGGAATCAAACCTGGGACCCTGGCACTGTGAAGCCACAGTGCTATTCATTTGTGCTACCGTGCTGCCCAATCATTTATGATTTTCATGGTGGTACGATGGCACAATGGTTAGCACTTCTGCCTCACGGCGCTGAAGACCCGGCTCTGCGTCACTGTCTGTGTGGAGTTTGCACATTCTCCCCGTGTCTGCGTTGGTCTCACCCCCACAACCCAAAGAAGTGCAGGCTGGTTGGATTGACCACGCTATATTGCGCCTTGGAAAAAAAAATTGGGTACTTTAAATTTCTTTTTTTTTTATTTTGAGTTTCACTAACAAAGCTAACATTTATTCCCCATGTCTAATTCTCCTTGAGAAGGTGCTGGTGAGCCGCTGATCTAAATAATCTGTCCTCATTAGCTCTGCTATATTTACGCTGCCGTTCACATGGTGCAGGTACACCCACAATGCTGTTAGGGAGCGTGTTCTGGGATTTTGACCCACGGAATGGCGAGTTTCCAGCTAAGATGGTATATGACTCAGAGGTATTCCCATGTGTCTGCCCTTGTTTTTCTATGTGGTAAATCCCACATGTTTGGAAGGTGTTGTCGAAGGAGGGTTGTCAAGTTACTGTGGTGCATCCAGTAGATGGTACATTCTGCTGCCATGTCTGCCAATGTTGGAGGGAGTGAATGTTTCAGGTCAACAGCTTAAGGTGTTAATTTAGCGCTCTGCTTTGTCCTGGAGAGTCTCAGGCTTATTAAATATTTCTGCACTCATTCAGGCAAGCGGAGAGTATTCTGTAACAATCCTTACTCGTGCTTTGTAGGTGGTGGACAGGCTTTGGGGAATCAGGAAGTGAGTTACTCGCTGCTGACTCCTCAGCTGTCCTTTGTGAGAAGAGGTTCTTCCTGACATCACAACCTAGCTCTAATTTTAACCTAATACTCCCTTGCCCTGGACTCAGCCACCAGAAGAAATAATTTCTGTCGATCTACGTTATAAAATTATTTCATCATTTTAAACACCTCACTGTGATCACCCCTCAATCTTCTGTACTAAAGAGAATGCAAACCCAGTCAATACAATCTGGCCTCATCATTTCCATGTTTTTAGCTCTGTATATTTATGCTTTGGGCGTCTTTAGATAACTCCCACCAAAGGCTTGCATCTTTTTCTATTCCAAATACTCCCAGAGAGTTTCTACCATCTGTTCACCCTTACTCTTTCTCATGTTGTAATATTTTATCAATTTTGCTGTTCCTTAACTTTTATCAAGTCCTCTGCCCTTTAAAAAATTTTATAACTTGGAATAACTATCTCTTAGTTATGCCCAGCTTGTATCCAGGGGTCTCAGTGATTGCAAGGCTTCAGTGACAGCCACTATATTGTACCCAACGGCTGAATTTATGCTTCTAATGCATCAGTTTTATCCCTTCTGTTGTGTAAATTTGTGTGGTTATTATTTCAGAAATAGATTCTGCTAATTAGCCCTTTTGACCTGGTGCCATTTTTCTCTGAGCTTTCACCATCACAATGAATGCTTTTCACAATTCCTGTTGTATTTTTATCTGTTCTTTTGTTGTCAATTTCTTCACTTTTTTTGAACCTGAACTATGTCTATTACCATTCACACTACTTAGAACCCAAAGTTTGCTTTCACCTAAGCGGCACAGCCGTACAGCCACGTAACAATCTAAAAGTTCCCGGCACAGGTTATTGTGCATGCACGCAGCAAAAAATAATTTGAAAAGGCCTGTGCACTTCAGCAAGAAAAATAAGGTAAGTGGCCTTCATCCCTTTTTCTCATCTTTAGACTATTTTTACTTTACTTCTTTAAAAATAAATTTAGAGTGCCCAATTCATTTTTTCCAATTAAGGGGCAATTTTGCGTGGCCAATCCACCTACCCTGCGCATCTTTGAGTTGTGGGGGCGAAACCCACGCAAACACGGGGAGAATGTGCAAACTCCACACGGACAGTGACCCAGATCAGGATCGAACCTGGGACCTCGGCGCCGTGAGGCAGCAGTGTGGGCTTTTTTTACTTTACTTCTAATCTCTTCCTGAGCCCTCCCTTTATTAGTCCAGATTTTGCAGTCAGTGGCAAAGTGGCAGATTGACCTCGAAGAAAGCTGCACACATTTATCTAGCAATCTCTGTGACATGAATTTCACCTCTTTCCTGCAACCTTGATTTGAATATGGCCACGTTCCAGCAATATCAACAAGCAGAATAAACAACCAATTACACTGAGGAATTCTCACGTACAGCAACCCAGGAAGTAAAATGGACCAATTATTCTTTACTTTTATGAAAATTTCAGAGAGCAAAATAAAGATTGGGTAATGCACCATAGAAGCTGAAATATCATAAACAAGCTTTTTTTGAACAAAATATTGTTTCAACTTTATTTTATAATGGGCAAAAATGCAACCCATTCCCACCAGCGGAATCACCAACGGGAATTAGTCAATATGGGGAACAGCAATTTGTGGGCGGCATGGTGGCACAGTGGTTAGCACTGCTGCCTCATAGTACCGGGGTCCCGGGTTCAATTCCAGTCTTCTTGACTGTGCGGAGTCTGCACGTTCTCCCCTTGTCTGCGTGGGTTTACTCCGGGAACTCCGGTTTCCCCCCACATTCAAAAGATTTGCCATTTAGATGGATTGGCCATGCTAAATTGCACCTTGGTGTCCATCGATGTGCAAGTTAGGTGGGGTTCCGGGGATATGGCGGGGGAGTGGTCCCAGGTAGGGTGTTCGTTCAGAGAGTCAGTGCAGACTCAATGGGCCAATTGGTCTCCTTCTGCACCGTAAGGATTCTATGATAACTCACCCATTGGCTACTTAGGCTAATTATGGAGCCACTTTAAAAGCCTGAGACCACCAGGCTGTAGTAGTTGTCATGATAGGCAGACATGCAGATAATGATATACAGACAGGCAGCTAATGAACACAGAGAACAGGACATGACCAATGAGCAGGCAGGACATTCTGGGATGGTATCTCACTATAAAAGGCACGAGGCATTCACACTCGGCCTCTTTCCACAGACAGACATCTAGAGAGTACATCAGGGTTGATCAGCAGCATCACACCCAGAATATGGCTCAGAGCAGACTGGTTTAGTTAGACTGAGTTACTACAGTTACATTAGCAGGAGAATCGAACTCATTTAAGAACTGTGTTAATAGTTCAATAAACATATTGAACTCATTGCAAAGTCTGGACCTTCCTCTGTCAAAGCATACATCAAGGACGCAGCTTATGCCAGACGAAGAAGCATAACACAACAGTAGTGGCTTAGGAATTAGCCTGAATTCAGATGGGTCTCCCATGTCTCCTGAAGGGTGCCCACCTGTTACATTTGCCGGCGACCTCACAGGGTGTCCCTCTTTCAAAGGCATACAGTGCCCAATTGAGGGACCCTGCACCGTGGCTGAGAGCCACCTCTTTCTCTTTCCTTCAACACCTCTCCCTCCCTTGCTGGCAACCCATTTCTTATGATTCTCAACCTGCCTACTCTCGCCTGTGACAAGGGATCCAGCAATGATCCTTGGTGAAGGTCTGTAATGTAGAGGCCAGCAGTTCTCCGAACATCATTTCCACGCTACTGGGACTTAATTCTGAGAGAGGCTCAATGCTGTCCTGAGTGCACTTAAATAGCGTTGGGCACCCTTTTGAGAGGTGGCGCAGGATTCACACTGCTTTATTACCAGTCAGCTGAACCTTCGTTGCATACTCTTAATTTCACCCAAGATTCTATTGTAAGAGGGGAAATTCACATTCTAAAGAAGTTCACATTTCTAAAGACTCCCATCTATGGGGACTTCAACAGTGCATCCTATAGAGGAGTGGGGAACCTGTGACAGCAGCTGCTGCATTTCTGCATTTAACTAAACGCGTAGAGATGCCAGAAGGTTCTATCAGCTTCGTATGGTATTGATGGGGAATAACCACAATTTCACACCCTATAAAATGCAAAATTTGGGTCAATGTTTTAAAGTCTTTTCTAAAATCCTATTTTTCCTTTTGGCAACCTGTCCAAATAGTACCTCTCCTTCCTACTCTTAGTAATGGAACCCTCTTTCCCACACCAGTCCTTCAGCCACATATTTACTTTGCTGATTTGTTTGTTTCAAAGCCATCTGATTTGGGTACAATCCTAAGATCCTCAAAATCCTACTTTTTGATTTACCTCCAGCTCCTGATATTTCCTTATTAGGGCCTCGTTGTGTTCTTCCTGTATCATTTACTGGATTTTGTCTTTCCAATTCCCTCTGCAGTTATTCTGAGACAGCCTTGACTTAGGCACCAAGTAGGCAAAGCCCTGGACCCTCACTCACAACTGGTGGTATCTCACAAATTTATTAAATCCTTCATGAGTGGAATCTTTCTACTCTGGATGTCTACTCCTCAGAATTCCTCCTGCTCCATTGTGCTACGGTTATAATTCTGCCCTTCTCCCAGCACCGGCCGTATTCCTTACCTTCGCACAATATTGGAGAATTGGAGTAACAATAGATTAAAATATTCTGCCGATGAGACGAAAAGGAACAGAAAAGAGTATATTCATGGATAATGGCATGAAGGTGATCATTCTGGTGAATGGAAGCATGATAATTCTACCTATTCATCTTATGCAAAAAGTTTTGGGTGGAGGTTTGGAGGTTATCTGAGACAAACTGCAAGTTCGAAACTAATATTTATGGTGCATCTCTTTAAACAAAAATCACACCCCAGGACAAGATTTGGACATGCATCTGCAGCCATTATTTGATTATGAATTGTGAATGCATTCATTGATAATGTTCGGTTCATTAATATTGCATTTTACTTAGTTTCCAAACAATTCTTTTGCTATTGATCTCAGAATGATGATTTATTCGCCTTGTTAGGAAGGGTGATTATTAAATATGCAATCATGCATTTATGATTGTAAAGAATTGGGATGTTATCACGTGCTCCAGTTGTTAATCTAAATTATAGGAATGAGACGTAAGCGATGTATGGAATTCATCGAAACCTCTTGATTTTTTTCAGTATGGTATCTAACTTTCTTTATCAATCTGGTCTCAGCAACAATACTAATCGAAGATGACATGAGATTGCTGCAAAGTTAATATTGTCAGAGAATTTGCACGTGAATCCAAAAGCAATCTTAAATTATTTTTAAAATTCTTTCATAGGATATGGGTGCTAGGGCAGCACGGTGGCGCAGTGGGTTAACCCTGCTGCCTCACGGCGCCGAGGTCCCAGGTTCGATCCCGGCTCTGGGTCACTGTCTTTGTGGAGTTTTCACATTCTCCCCGTGTTTGCGTGGGTTTCGCCCCCACAACCCAAAAGATGTGCAGGCTAGGTGGATTGAACATGCTAAATTGCCCCTTAATTGGAAAAAAATAATTGGACACTCTAAATTTAAAAAAAAAGGATATGGATGCTGCTGGCAAGATCAGTATTTGTTGCCCATCTCTAATTGTCCTGGAACAGAGTGACTCACCGCACAATTTCAGAGGGCAGTTAGGATTCAACCACATTGCTGTGGGTCTGGAGTCATATAGACGATGTGGTAAAGATAGCAGATACCCTTGACTAAATTGGTGAACCAGATGTGTTTTTAGAAAGAAATATAGACAATGGTTTCATGGCTACCATTACTGAGATTAGCTTTTCAACTTCAGATTACTAATTGACTTTAAATTCCACCTGGCATTGTGGGATTTTAACCGCATCCCCAGAATGTTGTCCTGGGCCTCTGGATCATTAGACCAATTGCATGACCACCACAGCACCATCTACCCCTAAATAATACTGATTTGGGTGAATAGATTATTTTTTATGTCTCTCCTTTTTTTATTCTGTGTAAGAATATATCATAGTTCTGAGGCAAAATTATACAGCTCATGTAACCATAATAGTGTTTATTCCAAATAATTTCCTCATAAGTGACTGTACCTCCTTTATGAATAGAAACTGAAATCCTTCAATTAAAGTAAATGTGGTTAACCTATAAATGAAGCCTCTTCTTACTTGAGTGAAATTAAACACTGCACAGAAACATTCCCATCTTCATTCCACTTGTGCTAAGCCATTGCTCCGGTTGTTGGTTATGTGCACTCCTGACTCTGCTAATACTAATCTTAGTCATTGCAATACAATTCTTCATTAGTGCCTTTGGGAACCTTCTAATCTGTTCATTAAATTTCACATATGAAAGCAAATTATTCTTTCTGTTCCCACAGTAAGACACTGTGGCCCCAAAGCAATGATGCCATGACCACTGTTCATCAGGTATCAGGTGCACCATGCACCCACATTGCAATGAAGTAGCCTTGTATTATAAGGCAAGGTCAGCTGATTTATATGTCACGGTGCTCGTGGCCTTAGGTGAGTAGGCACTCGGAATGAGCCGCTAGAGTAGCACCCAATCTTATGCCCCCATCCCCCACCTGCCATCCTGCCTCTGGCCGGGGGTGTGGAGAGGGGGATGGTGGGAGTGAGGCCATAAGATTCCATTCAGACGGTCTATTCACATGAGCCCTGAGGTCCCCCTGGCCCTGCACACTTTTTAGAAGTATAGACATATGAGGTCTGTATGATCTCTCCCTATCCCTTCTGCCAAAATGCTTTACATCATGCTTTACTGCATTAAATTCCATCTGCCACTTGCTTGCCCATTTTGGAGTCGATTGATATCATCCTCCTTCAATTTGCTGTACCTCCAAGTTTAGTAGCATTGTTAAATTCTGAAATTTTACTCTGTATTCCAATCTAAAAATATTTATATATAGCATAAAATGCAGAGGTCCATCACTGACCATTGCAGAAAACTACTTCTTACCATTCTCCAGTCTGAAAAACTACCATTGACCACAATTCATTGTTTTCTGCCAGTGAGCCACTTTAAAAAAAATCAAAGCTGACACTGACCAACCAATTCCATTAGCTTCCATTTTCTTATCCAGCCTTTGATGTAGTAAAAGCAAATTACTGCAGGAGCTGAATCTGAATCAAAAACAGAATATACTGGGCAGTCACGGGTAGGCCTGACAGTGAGAATTTGTTTCCCTTCAGTCCGGATGAAATGATCAATCGAACACCAAGTCACTTCAACATACGTTTATTCACGGCCGGGGCTGCACCACCGTATTTCGGAGAGGTACAGTAGCAAGCCAAAGTTAATACATCCGACAGTAGCTTATATACAATATATGACACTGTTTCTGTTCTGAGGACGGCCTCCTTAGAGGAGACCTAAATTACGGCATTCTGTTGTTCTCAGCTTAGTTATAGTTATCTTTAGAGTTAGGAACCATTCCCAAGGCTGTATCTTGTCACTGCAAAATGTCTAGTGCCAAAGCAGAAGCGATTACAAAGCCTTGACATTCCAGTTTACACAAAGCTCTATTTGACATTCCATTTTCCCATCGAGCTCTATTCTATCTTGAGCCAAACTCTCATTCCCCTGTTATCATTTCATGATAACGTCTAATCCATAGCCACTCGTCTCAGTCTCTCCCATTCTATCTGCACTTCTATCATTTTCTTATGTTCCTCTGCATTTTCTTTCACATCCATTAACTCTTCAAGGCTCACTTCATGTTGCTGTACTAACTGTTGGGAAATTACTGCTGCACCGACACTTTTACACAAGCATTTCATTAGGAAGCTAAGCATAATTATTACAAGTATTACAACTACCAGGATTATTAATCCATGCACTAGGTAAGACCCCCATGATCTGGCAAACAACCAATCTAACCACCCATCTCTTGATGCAGTTTCTTAACCTCTTTGCGGATATGATCCACGAGGTGGGTGATGTTCTCCGAACTATCAGGGATGTAGGTGCAACATTCCGAACCGATCACGGCACAAGTCCCACCTTTGTTTGCAAGGAGGTAATCGAGGGCCATTCGGTTTTGTAGGGCTACGGTTCTTATTGCCACCATTTCATTATTTATCTCAGTCAATGCTTCAGTGGTGTCATTTGCTACCTCTTCCAGGATTTTTGTTACCTTCCTTATTTCCTTTATTGCAAGAGCTACCCCGGTAGGGGGAAGCAGGATCCCAAAGTATCGTTGCGTTTCGGTTATTGCTCTCTTTTGTCGCTTCATCATTTGGTAATGGTCGCCTAAATTGGCGAGGTGGTGTATAAAGAGGACTACATACCCCAGATAACAGGATCCCGTACAATTCTCTGGCAGCCAGGGATATGCCTTGTGGCCACAAATAAAGTACGTCCCATTGTATGAAGTGAGTTTGTCCACATCAAACCCTTCAGCCATCAGGGAGTACTTGAAGATACCTGTCCCGTTAGCGTATGGGACGTCCAGTGTACACCCATAAAACTGAGGAGACGTATATACGGGATAGACCTCGGATATGTTGGCCACTACAAATTTG
The DNA here is from genome assembly GCF_047496885.1 of Scyliorhinus torazame. Taxonomy (NCBI): domain Eukaryota; kingdom Metazoa; phylum Chordata; class Chondrichthyes; order Carcharhiniformes; family Scyliorhinidae; genus Scyliorhinus; species Scyliorhinus torazame. The sequence goes on along the minus strand of NC_092713.1, from coordinate 273,108,713 downwards.
TGCTTGTATCGACTAGCACCTACGAATATTCCTTTAACCACATTCCTTACTAAACATATTATTCCCAGTGGTCTTCCCATGTTGGTGGTATTAGTGAGGGTAAGAAACGGAGGCTGGTGGGATCTGTTATAACTTGGTTGGTACCACATCTCAAAGTTGTTCATTGGATAGCCCCCCTCTTTCCAAGGTCTTGGGGATATGGGGAGAAACGATAAACTAGAAGCTGCCCCGCCGTCTGGGTGTCTTACCATAGATACAATTCTTATAGTCCTGGGGGATTGACGAGTACCATCCTGGTAAATATACCATTCTACTGTTTCTGACAGGTTAAGCGGAACAGGTCTGAGGGGGATCCCTCCCTTAGCATGGGTCGGGATATGTGTACATACCCAGCAACCAGAAACATTCATATTCTTTGCGTACACATATGACATATACAGACACGTGTTTACATGTAATTCCCTTTTTTTCCGCAGCCTTACCCTCCCTTGGTCAACGCATCACAAGGGTAAAGTCTTATTTTTGTTTCTGCAGCTATAGTCCCATTTACAGTTGACCCGATGATAGGGTAGGTTGCCCTTCGTCACTCCACTGATGAGTATGGTCTGATTGCATCGTTGTACGTAGGCCGAACATCCGTCCGCAGGGATCGCGTTCCAAGGTCCTTCTCCTGAGCCTTGACTGGTGCATTGTAAGGTGTCTCCTTGAGAGAGGTGATGAGTCCGTCTTCCCTTGGGGCCACAGGTTCTTCGCTTGGCCTCTCCTCCAGTTTCCAAAAGTCCCAGCAGGGTTACGATAATAAGGCTGTCCTTCATCCCGTGAATGATGCTGAAGTTATTACCCAGGGCTTGAAACAGAGGGTTATTTTCTATTGCATTTTCACAACCTTACAATGGTGGATGTGGATCCAGGCATTTCTGCCTTCCACTTTTACAGCAGTGGGAGTAGTGAGAGTAGGACCTGGTGTTGTCCTTCCCATCGGAGTTCTAATCCTTTCCTAACCCAATTACGAATCGGATTAATAGTGATAGAACTGGACAAGGGAGGTATCTCCTCATAAAGCAGCTCATACCCGTGGATGGAGGGCTATCACATAGTTGGCCATTTCAGTGGTCATAATGAAACTGTACTTCCTTAGGTTTCCCTTGATCCCAAGGAGTACTCAAGGGTCTTCCGTATAAAATTTCGGCGGGACTCAGTCATGTCTTTCCAGCTGGGGTTGCACGTATTTGGAAGAGGCAATAGGCAATAATTTGAGCCAAGTGGCTCCAGTCTCTGCCTGTAGTTTTGCCAGTTTCGTTTTTAATGTCTGATTAGTCCTTTCTACCATTCCCGCTGCTTGGGGTCGGTATGCGCAATGTAATTGTTGTTTTATTCCCAGCTGAGTACAAAATTCCTTATTGATCTGTCCCACAAAATGAGGTCCATCATCAGAGCTTAATCGATATGGAATCCCAAATCTAGGAACAATTTCTTGCATCAAAACTTTTACTACCGTGGAAGCTTTGTTATCTAAAGTGGGTTAAGCCTCTATCCATTTACTAAATACATCAACAATACCTAATACATGTTTATAACATTGACATCTTTCCAGCTCAATGTAGTCCATTTGGAGGGTTTCAAAAGGACCCTCCGGTAGCGGGGTTTTACCCATTTCACAGGGTATTGCTTTTCCAGGATTATACTGCTGACATACTAGGCAACGACTGCTAATGTTTTGTGCTATGTCCTGCAGTCTTGGATGCCACCAAGTCTTGAGCAATACATCACCCGTAGCTCGCGCACCACAATGAGTTGCAAAGTGAACACATTCGGTGACCCAGGCTGCTAATGCATCGGGCATGCAAGTTTGCCCTGCCGGGGTGACCCACAATTTGTTTACAGGATCATAACAACATCCCAATTCTTCCCATAGTCTTTTTACACAGGCAGGAGCGTCCTCCTGTAACTGAATGACGTCAGTGATGGTCGGCATTGGCTTTTCAGAGGGAGACTGACCCTTGGAGCTTTTAGTCTGGCTCATCATTTTTGGTACCACCATGTCTTTTAAGCAAGAAGCCTCTTTGGCTTGGTGGTCCGCCTGCCGATTACTCGCGTCCACCGGGGTTTTGCCTGTCGTATGGGCAGCGCACTTTATTATGGCTATTTGTTTAGGGAGCATTAAAGCCTGTAGTAATTGTGTAACTAACTGTTTGTGGGATATCTGAGTGCCTGCAGATATAAGAAATCCCCTGTTCTTCCATAATTGACCGAACTTGTGGGTGACTCCAAATGCGTATCTGGAGTCTGTGTAAATGTTTATTTTCTTATTCTCTCCTAACACGCACGCTCGGATAAGTGCAAATAGCTCGGCTTGTTGAGCGGAGAACGGCGTTTCAAATGCCGCTGCTTCCAGAGTTTCGCCCTGCTGATTAACTATAGCGTACCCTGATAATCTATCCCCCCTTTCGCCGACGGAAGCACTGCCGTCGGTGAAAACAGATAAGTCTGCATTGGGCAGGGGAGTGTCAGTGAGATCATCTCGCCTGGAGGCTTCCTCTCTGAGGAGTGTCAGGCAATCGTGGCCCGGCTGTGAGCATTCCGAGGGTGGTTCGGAGAGAAAACTTGCTGGATTGATGGTGCTGCAGTGGCGAAATTGGAGCTTGGGATTATTCAGGAGATAAATCTCGCATTTGTTCTGCCGAGCCATGGTTAAATGTTGGGTTTGGAGCTGGCCAAGCAGGGCCATGACAGAGTGGGAACTATAAACAACAATGTCCTGCTGGAGGGTAAGGTTAGCCGCCGGCTGGAGGCTGTTGTAAATAGAAGCAAGGATCTGAGTGCAGGCGGGATAGCCGAGTGCCACAGGGTCAAGCTGAGAGGAATAATAGGTGCCGGGACGATGGCGATCTCCGTGTTTCTGGGTGAGGACAGCCGTCGCACAGCCAGAAAGTACGGTACAGTAAAGCTGGAAGGGGTGATCGTACAAGGGCCACCCCAGAACCGGCGCCTTCATCAGGGCGTGCTTGAGCCTTTTAAAAGCCCCTAGAGCCTCTGGGCTTAGCTGAAAGGGTCCCGGGTGGTTCGTGAATGGAGTCAAAAGGCGGGTATCGAGAGCGATATTGGGGATCCACTGGCGACAATAGTTGACCATGCCCAGCCATCGGCGAACGTCCTTAGCAGTAGAAGGGTCTGAAAAATGGCAAATGGGCTGCACACGGCTAGGCCAGTGCTCGTGCATCTGCAGAAAGGAGGATGCCGCTGGATAATCTGCTTAATAAGGGCTTCCAAGGACGGCAAGGCTTGGGGTTTTAAGGGGTATTGACGAATGGAGGGCAGTGTGACATTTTTCTTTAGCAGAACTTGAATGGGTTCAATGTTGACAGTACCAGCCTGATATTGATCTTCAGCCCATATTCGAGTATCCACAGAGTTAAGGGGCCTAGCATGGTGTTGACGGAGTAGAGTGGCGGTGTAACGAGCATCCGTGTAGAATTGGAGCTGCAGCGTCCTGGCAGAATTTGGATATCCGCAGAAGTATGATCTGCGGAATCAAGGGCCATTCTCACCATGGGGCCGAGGTCTTTCGCATGATATGGAAAGTTGACTTTCTTAGTGACATGAGGAGTCGTATACCCAGTCTGTTGCCATAAATGTTCTGGGACTATGGCGGCTTTGGCTTCCCCTTCAGGTCCTGTTACAAAAGCGATTAATTGAATGTCGAAACTGGCTCTCAAAAGTGGTGCGTACAAGTTTTCTAGATGCTTATCCTCGCCTTATCTATCGTAAGCCAGTGTAACGTGCATGAGTCGTTCGTAGTCCAAATGTAACGCCCACCATTGGGGATTAGAGGTGGTATAGTATTGGGCCAGGATCGAAGTCGGTCGGACAACAATACCTTCATCTCCGCACTCTATCTGCAAGCCGAAGGCACATAACAAGTCCCGAGCCATAAGGTTGCAGTTAAGCCCTGTAGTAATAATAAATTGATGTTGGACCTGTTCCCCCTGGAAAGTTACCGCAATGGGTTCGGAGATGGGGTACTGGCAAACCTGGCCTTGAAAGCCGGAGAGTCTCTGTGTTTTCTTAGAGAGTGGGAGCAAGAGAGAAGATTGGACAGAGGACATAGTCACCCCTGTGTCTACTAAAAAGGGGTGAGCATGGCCATGAATGGTGAGGGAAAGGAGAGGCTCTTTTTCGGAGGCCGGCTCGCGGCAGACCAATATTCGGGGTCAGTACTGAAAGGGATTATTCTGTGTAAAGTTGGTGTGACCTCTTCCTCCTCTGTGACCGCGCTGTCCTCCTTGATTTCCCCTCGGGTTCTGGTAACAAACCCTGCTCCAGTGTCCCTGGCGCACGCAGGTGTAACAGGCGTTGTTAGATGAGGCGGGTGGCCCCCCTCCCCGTTGCGTGTATACCAGTTGTTGTGGAGGCTGTGGACCGGGGAACGGGGCATAAGGGAGTCCGTAGGACGGAGTCATGGGTCCGTTAGGATGTGTCACGTATCCTTCACCATGAGCCGTAACCCACCCTGGTACACAAAACTGAGGTTCCATCTGATATCCCACCCGATCCGGTGGTGGCTCGTCATCCTTCTTTGTAACATATTCCGTTTTTATTTTGGATTGGGTTTTTGTGGATTCGCAGCCTGATCTGTCTTGCCAGTAATATTTTACCGCGTGAGCCAGCTGAGTAGGGCTATTATCGGACCAATCCATATTGTTAGTTTTGATAGCATCCGAGACCTGAGTGGGCAAACAACTAAACAACATTGCACAATATTGGGGAGAGTTACCCCCTTCCTGATAGTTAGCGTCTCCGGCTTGGTTTTTATACATTTCTTCGAATCGCTCCAAAAAATCTTCGTTCTTTTTTGGTTTGGCCTCCATTGCTTTAGTGATATCGATGGGTTTCTGCAGAGTAGTGGTGAGGGCGTTATATACGGCAGTTTGCTGAGCCGCACCTTGGGCGATAATTGCCTGGAGGACCGCTAAGGTGGGCGCATTCGCACCTGTTTGCCGGACCAAGTTGTTTAGAAACCTATTGTGTTCCTCGGGTCGTAAGACCTGACGGACTAGTGCCCAAAGGTCCCTTGTTTCAGCACTATAAACTTGAACGGGAGTGGGAAAGAAATCTACAAAAGCCGCCGGTGATTTCTTTCGGTCAGGGACCCCGGTCAAAATTGCCATTAACTCATTAGGTTTCCAAGGTTGATACTTTGATGTTGGATTTCGGCGGGAGCGGTGCACAAGGGCCTTCTGGGAGGTAAGTTTTTACTTTAAAAACACTTACCTTTGCAGGAGCAGGCCTTTGGATTTCGGCGGGAGCGGTGCACACGGGCCTTCTGGGAGGTAAGTCTTTACTTTAAAAACACTTACCTGGTCCCGTTTCTGTTCTTCTTTTCTGGGTTTTTTAAAATATAAGGCGGGAACCGGAGGTTTGACCCGCGGACTTCTGGGAAGGCGCCCCCCGCCCGCCCCCCCGCCCCCCAACCAATAAATTCTGGTGGAGAGGAAACCCGAGACACTACACGTGTAGTGTCTCCCACCCACCCTCCTCCTCTAACCTAATAATAAGACCCATTGGTGTGAGGTAAGTGCCATATTATTATTATATTTATTTATTAACAAGATCTTGGTTGGAGGTTAGAGGGATGGCAGGGAAGGTAGTGCAATGTTCCTCCTGCAGGATGTTTGAGGTGAGGGATGCCGTTAGTGTCCCTGCTGTTTTTACCTGCAGGAAGTGCAGCCATCTCCAGCTCCTCCAAGACCGAGTTAGGGAACTGGAGCTGGAGTTGGATGAACTTCGGATCATTCGGGAGGCAGAGGGGGTCATAGATAGCAGATTCAGGGAATTAGTTACACCAAAGATTGGAGATAGATGGGTAACTGTAAGAGGGACTGGGAAGAAGCAGTCAGTGCAGGGATCCCCTGCAGTCGTTCCCCTGAGTAACAAGTATACCGCTTTGGATACTTGTGGGGGGGGGACTTACCAGGGGTAAGCCATGGGGTACGGGCCTCTGGCATGGAGTCTGTCCCTGTTGCTCAGAAGGGAAGGGGGGAGAGGAGCAGAGCATTAGTAATTGGGGACTCGATAGTCAGGGGCAGAGATATGAGATTATGTGTGAGCGAGAGAGACTCACGTTTGGTATGTTGCCTCCCAGGTGCAAGGGTACGTGATGTCTCGGATCGTGTTTTCCGGGTCCTTAAGGGGGAGGGGGAGCAGCCCCAAGTCGTGGTCCGCATTGGCACTAACGACATAGGTAGGAAAGGGGACAAGGATGTCAGGCAGGCTTTCAGGGAGCTAGGATGGAAGCTCAGAACGAGAACAAACAGAGTTGTTATCTCTGGGTTGTTGCCCGTGCCACGTGATAATGAGATGAGGAATAGGGAGAGAGAGCAATTAAACACGTGGCTACAGGGATGGTGCAGGTGGGAGGGATTCAGATTTCTGGATAACTGGGGCTCTTTCTGGGGAAGGTGGGACCTCTACAGACAGGATGGTCGACATCTGAACCTGAGGGGCACAAATATCCTGGGGGGGAGATTTGCTAATGCTCTTTGGGGGGGTTTAAACTAATGCAGCAGGGGCATGGGAACCTGGATTGTAGTTTTAGGGTATGAGAGATTGAGAGTATAGAGGTCAGGAGCACAGATTTGACTTCGCAGGAGGGGGCCAGGGTTCAGGTAGGTGGTTTGAAGTGTGTCTACTTCAATGCCAGGAGTATACGAAATAAGGTGGGGGAACTGGCAGCATGGGTTGGTACCTGGGGCTTCGATGTTGTGGCCATTTCGGAGACATGGATAGAGCAGGGACAGGAATGGTTGTTGCAGGTTCCGGGGTTTAGGTGTTTTAGTAAGCTCAGAGAAGGAGGCAAAAGAGGGGGAGGCGTGGCGCTGCTAGTCAAAAACGGTATTACGGTGGCGGAGAGGATGCTAGATGGGGACTCTTGTTCCGAGGTAGTATGGGCTGAGGTTAGAAACAGGAAAGGAGAGGTCACCCTGTTGGGAGTTTTCGATAGGCCTCCAAATAGTTCTAGGGATGTAGAGGAAAAAGATGGCGAAGATGATTCTGGATAAGAGCGAAAGTAACAGGGTAGTTATTATGGGAGACTTTAACTTTCCAAATATTGACTGGAAAAGATACAGTTCGAGTACATTAGATGGGTCGTTTTTTGTACAATGTGTGCAGGAGGGTTTCCTGACACAATATGTTGACAGGCCAACAAGAGGAGAGGCCACATTGGATTTGGTTTTGGGTAATGAACCAGGCCAGGTGTTAGATTTGGAGGTAGGTGAGCACTTTGGGGACAGTGACCACAATTCGGTGGCGTTTACGTTAGTGATGGAAAGGGATAAGTATACCCCGCAGGGCAAGAGTTATAGCTGGGGGAAGGGCAATTATGATGCCATTAGACATGACTTGGGGGGGATAGGTTGGAGAAGTAGGCTGCAAGTGTTGGGCACACTGGATATGTGGAGCTTGTTTAAGGAACAGCTACTGCGTGTTCTTGATAAGTATGGACCGGTCAGGCAGGGAGGAAGGCGTCGAGCGAGGGAACCGTGGTTTACCAAAGAAGTGGAATCTCTTGTTAAGAGGAAGAAGGAGGCCTATGTGAAGATGAGGAGTGAAGTTTCAGTTGGGGCGCTTGATAGTTACAAGGTAGCGAGGAAGGATCTAAAGAGAGAGCTAAGATGAGCAAGGAGGGGACATGAGAAGTACTTGGCAGGTAGGATCAAGGAAAACCCAAAAGCTTTCTATAGGTATGTCAGGAATAAAAGAATGACGAGGGTAAGAGTAGGGCCAGTCAAGGACAGGGATGGGAAGTTGTGTGTGGAGTCTGAAGAGATAGGCGAGATACTAAATGAATATTTTTCGTCAGTATTCACTCAGGAAAAAGAGAATGTTGTGGAGGAGAATGCTGAGACCCAGGCTATTAGAATAGATGGCATTGAGGTACGTAGGGAAGAGGTGTTGACAATTCTGGACCGACTGAAAATAGATAAGTCCCCGGGGCCTGATGGGATTTATCCTAGGATTCTCTGGGAGGCCAGGGAATAGATTGCTGGGCCTTTGGCTTTGATTTTTATGTCATCATTGGCTACAGGAATAGTGCCAGAGGACTGGAGGATAGCAAATGTGGTCCCTTTGTTCAAGAAGGGGAGTAGAGACAACCCCGGCAACTATAGACCGGTGAGCCTCACGTCTGTTGTGGGTAAAGTCTTGGAGGGGATTATAAGAGACAAGATTTATAATCATCTAGATAGGAATAATATGATTGGGGATAGTCAGCATGGCTTTGTGAAGGGTAGGTCATGCCTCACAAACCTTATCGAGTTCTTTGAGAAGGTGACTGAACAGGTAGACGAGGGTAGAGCAGTTGATGTGGTGTATATGGATTTCAATAAAGCGTTTGATAAGGTTCCCTACGGTAGGCTATTGCAGAAAATACGGAGGCTGGGGATTGAGGAAGATTTAGAGATGTCGATCAGAAATTGGCTAGCTGAAAGAAGACAGAGGGTGGTGGTTGATGGGAAATGTTCAGAATGGAGTTCAGTTACAAGTGGCGTACCACAAGGATCTGTTCTGGGGCCGTTGCTGTTTGTCATTTTTATCAATGACCTAGAGGAAGGCGCAGAAGGGTGGGTGAGTAAATTTGCAGACGACACTAAAGTCGGTGGTGTTGTCGACAGTGCGGAAGGATGTAGCAGGTTACAGAGGGACATAGATAAGCTGCAGAGCTGGGCTGAGAGGTGGCAAATGGAGTTTAATGTCGAGAAGTGTGAGGTGATTCACTTTGGAAGGAATAACAGGAATGCGGAATATTTGGCTAATGGTAAAGTTCTTGGAAGTGTGGATGAGCAGAGGGATCTAGGTGTCCATGTACATAGATCCCTGAAAGTTGCCACCCAGGTTGATAGGGTTGTGAAGAAGGCCTATGGAGTGTTGGCCTTTATTGGTAGAGGGATTGAGTTCCGGAGTCAGGAGGTCATGTTGCAGCTGTACAAAACTCTGGTACGGCCGCATTTGGAGTATTGCGTACAGTTCTGGTCACCGCATTATAGGAAGGACGTGGAAGCTTTGGAGCGGGTGCAGAGGAGATTTACCAGGATGTTGCCAGGTATGGAGGGAAAATCTTATGAGGAAAGGCTGATGGACTTGAGGTTGTTTTCGTTAGAGAGAAGAAGGTTAAGAGGAGACTTAATAGAGGCATACAAAATGATCAGGGGGTTAGATAGGGTGGACAGTGAGAGCCTTCTCCCGCGGATGGAAATGGCTAGCACGAGGGGACATAGCCTTAAACTGAGGGGTAATAGATATAGGACAGAGGTCAGAGGTAGGTTCTTTACGCAAAGAGTGGTGAGGCCGTGGAATGCCCTACCTGCAACAGTAGTGAACTCGCCAACATTGAGGGCATTTAAAAGTTTATTGGATAAGCATATGGATGATAATGGCATTGTGTAGGTTAGATGTCTTTTGTTTTTTGACTTCCCATGTCGGTGCAACATGGTGGGCCGAAGGGCCTGTACTGCGCTGTGTTGTTCTATATGCCGATTTGTGCCTGGTTGTTGGGCCCCGGGGGGTTGGCAGGGTTGTATGCTATATTGGGAACTTGCCGGATGGGGAACTGGCACCGCGGCTGATAATCGTCTGGGTAATCAGGGAAATCCACCTCTGGTGCCCCCTCTTTTCCCGGGACTAACTCTTGATTCATCTGTGGGAATTGATTAGCACGGGTTTTGGAATGAGTGCGAGTCGCCGGACCTCTTTGCGACGGCGGAGGTGGTGGTAGTGGCGGTGGAAGCTGTGGATAAAGGGATTGAATGTAAGGTGGAGGCGGTGGTAGTGGTGGGGGAACGGTTGGTTGTCCCCTATATTGCCAATTTTCAGGGTCATCCTCATCGTCTCCCTCGGTCAAGGCAAGGCCGGCCATTTGTCCGCACGGTCCCGATTTAGAAATGGGGTTTTTTACAGACTTAGGCCTTTTATGGTGGGCACATTCCTTCTTCAAAACCTCCGCAGTCTTAACAATTCCCCCTTCTGTTAATTCAATACCCAACTTTAAAGCGTTAGCCTGCCAATTAGCCAATAAAGATGTATCTTTTAATTTTTGGCAGTGCTCCCGCCATAACTCGATCAATTTCGTAGCCGTGGAGCTACGGTTATGTCACCAAATAATCTGCTGTGCCTCCATAACCGTGGGCAAATCTTTTGATCCTCCCAGGGGCCATTTTCCCTTTCCCACATTTTTATGCAATTCCCCCAACAACTGCCGCAGCTGCTTAGAACGTTCCGGATACTGTTCGCAAAGAGTGTGAAGCGCGCTTCCACTATCAGAGGTGCTATCCAGAGTATTACCCATTGGCTCCTATCCTCGGATGATCCTTGTGGTTACCTACTTAATTTTGATGGCGATCCTAAATCGCTTATTCAATCAAGAATTTAAACGGGGTTATCCTGCCCCGTTACCCAATCAGGAGGCTTAGGCAATTGTTCGAGTGTTCCGACAGGGTACGCAACGGTGAAACCCTGTTTATTGTGGAGTTTCAGGCGTCATAGCCACCTGATGGGAAGTACTGTATTTTGGACGGAGTTATCGGGCTCCGCTGTAGCCAATAGTCAACCCGGATTGTCGAACAAGTCAAGACACTGGTTGAGACAATCACTTGTTTTAAGGGCAACCTTTTATCGCGAAGGTATCAAGCAACCAGAAGGATCATCATCAGCCAAGCACCTTTCTTCAACCAAGGGCCTCTAACCCGCACACACGGGCCTTTAACCCAAATTCGAAGAGGACTCTAACCCCTTACGGGCCTCTAACCCTGTCTCGGGCCTCTAACCCTGACTCCAACGGGTTCACCGGACTGACCTGGATCTCGTAAGAGTCTCTTCAGAAACAGACGGTAGGACTAGGTCGCGCTCGGTACAGCGGAGGGGGAAACCAAAGTGGTAACAAGGGTACTCGCATTTGGGGGCCCAATCCCTCCTTCGCCTCTGGACACGATCTGTCAGTTACACCGACTGCTCCTGGTGAGGCTCCGTGAGATCCCACCGCTGCCACCAAATGAGAATTTGTTTCCCTTCAGTCCGGATGAAATGATCAATCGAACACCAAGTCACTTCAACATACGTTTATTCACGGCCGGGGCTGCACCACCGTATTTCGGAGAGGTACAGTAGCAAGCCAAAGTTAACACATCCGACAGTAGCTTATATACAATATATGACACTGTTTCTTTTCTGAGGACGGCCCCCTTAGAGGCGACCTAAATTATAGCATTCTGTTGCTCTCAGCTTAGTTATAATTATCTTTAGAATTAGGAACCATTCCCAAGGCTGTATCTTGTCACTGCAAACTGTCTAGTGCCAAAGCAGAAGCGATTACAAAGCCTTGACATTCCAGTTTACACAAAGCTCTATTTGACATTCCATTTACCCATCAAGCTCTATTCTATCTTGAGCCAAACTCTCAACAGCATCTGTGGAGAGAGAAGGGAGCTAACGTTTCGAGTCTGGATGACTCTTTGTCAAAGCTTTGATGTGGTACTTTGCCTAAGGGTTTCTTAAAATCCATACAGACATAGGGAACATGAAATTTCATGGACGGGATTTCCCTGTGGGTCCACGCCTGCCCAGACCTGGTTGTGGTTTTACGTTGGGGTCAGCAGGGCCTCAGACTGGAAGCTCATCCTTTACCCAATTTTCTCACCCATCCTCAATTTTTAGGCTGGCAGCTGGATGGCAGTTCTAGGGGGAAGGCGATAAAAAAATAAAGTTTGATCTCGGACGGGAAGTTGGGGGGCTAGGGGGTGAGGGTTGGCGCCATCAAAAAAAAACTTCTGACTGCCCTCACTTTCTGAGACTGACCCCTTGATCTAGAGGCCCAGCCAGAAGAAACAACATTCCTGCATCCAGTCTGTCCAAGCCACGTCTCATTCTTCTAAATTCTATTTAATACAGAGACACAATCTCCATAAGACCATGGACTTTGGGCAGCACGGTAGCACACGTGGATAGCACTGTGGCTTCACAGCGCCAGGGTCCCGGGTTCGATTCACCGCTGGGTCACTGTCTGTGCAGAGTCTGCATGTTCTCCCCGTGTGTGCGTGGGTTTCCTCTGGGTGCTCCGGTTTCCTCCCACAGTCCAAAGGTGTGCAGGTTAGGTGGATTGGCCATGATAATTTGCCCTTAGTGTCCAAAAAAGGTTAGGAGGGGTTATTGGGTTATGGGGATAGGGTGGAAGTGAGAGCTTAAGTGGGTCGGTGCAGACTCGATGGGCCAAATGGCCTCATTCTGCACTGTATGTTCTATGTATCTATGTCCCATAAGTCATAGGAGCAGGATTAGGCCACTTGGCTCATCGTGTCTGCTCTGCCATTCAATCTTGGCTGATATGTTCCTGATACCCATTCTCCTACCTTTTCCCAATAATCCCTGATCCCTTTATTAATCAAGAACCTATCTACCTCTATCTTACTCAGTGACTTCCCTCCACAGCCTTCTGCGGCAATGAGTTCCACAGATTCACCACCCTCTGACTGAAGAAATTCCCCCCTCATCTCAGTTTTAAAGGATCGTCCCTTCAGTCGGAGGCAGTGGCTTCGGGTCCTAGCTTTTCCTACTAGTGGAAAGATCCTCTCCACGTCCACTCTATCCAGGCCTCACAGTATCCTGTAAGTTTCAATGAGATTCCCCCTCATCCTTCTAAACCTATCCTATTTTAAGATAAAGATAGATAGTTTTTTGAAGAATAAAGGGATTAAGGGTTATGGTGTTCGGGCCGGAAAGTGGAGCTGAGTCCACAAAAGATCAGCCATGATCTCATTGAATGGCGGAGCAGGCTCGAGGGGCCAGATGGCCTACTCCTGCTCCTAGTTCTTATGTTCTTTTTAAACTCCAACGAGAACAGACCCAGAGTCCTCAACCGCTCCTCTTACGACAAGCTCTTCAATCCAGGGATCATTCTGGTGAACCTCTGGACCCTTTCCAAGGCCAAAACATACTTCCTTAGATACGGGACCCAAAACTGCTCACAATGCTCCAAATGGGGACTAACCAGAGCTTACACACCCTCAGAAGTATATCCCTGTTCTTGTATTCTAGCCCTCTCAACATGAATGCTAACATTGCATTTGCCTTCCTAACTGCCACTGAACCTGCACATTAACCTTAAGAGAACATTGCGCTTGGATTCCTCAGTCCCTTTGTGCTTCTGATTTCCTAAGCTTTTTCCCATTTAGAAAATAGTCTATGCCTCCATTCTTCCTACCAAAGTGCATAAACTCAAACTTTTCCACATTGTATTCCACCTGCCACTTCTTTGCCCACTCTCCTAGCCTGTCCATGTCCTTCTGTAGCACCGCCCCCCCCTCCCCCCCCCCACTTCGTTAATACGACCTGTCTCTCTCCAGATCTTTGTATCATCTGTAAACTTAGCAACAGTGACTTCACTTCCTTCTTCCAGATCATCAATGTGCATTGTGAAAAGTTGTGGTCCCAACACTGACACCTGAGGCACACCACTAGTCCCAGGCTGCCATCTTGAAAAAGACCCCTTTGTCCTCACTGTTTGCCTTCTGTCAGTCAGTCAATCCTCTGTCCATGCCAGTATCTTACCCTTAACACCATGGGCTCTTAACTTATTTAACAGCAACCTATACGGCACTTTGTCAAAGGCCGTCTAATTGGATCTCATCCACTGGTTCTCCTTTATCTGACTTCCTTGTTACTCTCCCCACATGACAAACCTGTCACCCCGGGAATTCGTCTGATGAACCTTCTCTGCACTCCCTCTATGGCAAATATATCCTTTCTGAGATATGGAGACCAAAAGTTGCACACAATACCCCAGGTGTGGTCTCACCGAGGCAGGCCCTGTCAAGCTGCAGTAAGACATCTCTGCTCCTCTGCCCAAGTCCTCTCGCAATGAAGGTCAGCATACCATATGTCTCCCTAGTTGCTTGCTGCACCTGCATGCTTGCTTTCAATGACTGCAGTACAAAGATACCCAGGTCCCTTTGTACGTCAACATTTCCCAATCTACCACCATTTAAATAATACTGTTATTCTGTTTCTCCATCCTAGTTCACATTAATCCACGTTGCAATGTATCTGCCATGTAGTTGTCCACTCAGTCAACTTGCTAAATCATTCCCAAGTCTCTTAACATTCTCCTCATGAGTCACATTTCCACCAAGTTTTGTGTCACCAGCAAACTTGGAAATATTACATTTGGTTCCTTCATCCAAGTAATTGATGTACACTGTAAATAGATTTGTCAGCAGCTCTCCAAGGTGGGTCTTCCTCCTGAGTGAGGGCGGAAGTCCTGCCTTAAGGCAGTCAACGTTTGTCACCCTGCTGACCTTTCGGAATGGAGGGCCGATCCCCTGCCATCATAAAAATTCAAGCCTATGTTTCTCCCGTTCCTTTTTCAATCGTTACCTGTAACAATGTAGTTATATATCCATTAGGTGGCAATGGTGTTGTCTGCTAATTTTTTGGTCATGTACTTGTTTCTCCTACTCTGTTGGCATGCTTGCCTATGGTCTCCATATTTTAGAAAGGATATAGGTGCAATAGAGGTAGTGCAGAGAAGGTTCATGCTTGCCTTTCTACTGCCTGCTCAACAGTTGTGCCACCTCGTTCTCAATTCCCCAACCACAGGAAAAGGATTGTCTGGAACTAAGTCGGATAGCTCCTAAAATAGGCAGAAAGATGGTGATGCGCAATTAACCTCTGCTCATTCAATGTAGGCAGTGCAGGAAAATAGTGAGGATCCAAGTCAGGATGGCTCTTGACATTGCCAGCCATCAGAAAAGTTTTCCAGCAATGAGCAGGAGGTGGACAAGGGTGCAGTTCAGCTGCCCATTCCATAGATGCGGGCAGAAAGTTTGCATGATTAAGTGACCAGTGAGGGGTCTTAAGTGAGGCCATTGGTATTTCACCAACACTGGGATGGCCTTTCACCCCAGCGGGAGGCAGCCAACTTCAGGAAAGTGGCCTCTCTTTGGCAGCCTATCCAGCCAATTAGATCTACTCCCTCAAATCATGTTGTCATTTTAAGAATTTTGTTTCGGTCGCCTTCAACCTGGGAATTCAAACCAAGTTTATACAACCTGTCCTCCGAATATAACCCCTTAAGCTCTGGTATTATTCTGATGAATCTGCCCTGTACCTGCTTTATATTTTTCTATGGTGTGGTGCCAAGAACTTTGCACAGTTCTCTTGTTGAAGTCTGATCAAAGTTCTGTACTAATAAAGCATGACCTCCTCCTCTTTTTATTCCAACTCTCTCAAGATAAGAGTCGGCATTTCATTTACCTTTTAGAATACGCTGCACATGTCTCCTCGCTTTTCGTGATCTGTGTGCTTGGACACACAAACTCTTGGTTCTTCCTCAGTTCCTAGTTTGTCACCATTAAGAATATACAGTAAACTACCGCCGTTCGCACGAGTTCCGTTCCCGTGAATTTTCACAATGTGCAAAATTGTGAACGTTGACCTGGCACACGAGCAGAGTTGGCCCATGCACAGTATGCATTTTTTCCATGAGAACGACGTGGGAATCACGTTCAAATTGTGGATGGGTGAAGTTTGGGGGCTGCGAATCACGATTACGTGGACAACCACATTCGCCCAGGTAAACAGATTCGCGATACAAGGGGTTGCGAAAGGCAGGTGTTTACTGAACTCTGATTTGTCTTTCTTGGATCTGAAGTGGATGGCCTTACATTTTTCCACGTTGAATTCCATCTTCCACAGATTTGCCCATTCACCTAATCTGCCTCTGTCCTTTTGTAACATTGTTACTCCCATCTGCTCAACTTATTGTGACACCCACCCAGTGTTACCAACAAACGTGGATATATCGCTCTGTAGCCCTTTATCCAAGTTATTGATAAATATGATGATAGGTTGAGGCATCTGGAAGTCCCTCAAATTAATCACCACGTTTTACATTCTGCCAATCAGAGTGTGCCCCTTTACCTTTATTATCCCCTATCCCCTAAGCATCCCCCAAGTGTTGGGGCAGCAAGGCAGCACAGTGGTTAGTACTGCTGCCTCACAGCGCCAGGGACATGGGTTCAATTCCATCCTTGGACTGGCTGTGTGGAATTTGCACATTCTCCCCATATCTGCGTGGGTTTCCTCCCACAGTCTAAAGATGTGCAGGTTAGGTGGATTGGCCATGCTAAAATTGCCCCTTGCCTAGGGATTTTCAGGTCAATTGGGGTTATGATGAGGGAGTGGGCCTAGGTAGAATGCTCTTTCAGCGGGTCAGTGCAGACTAGATGGGCTGAATGGCCTCCTTCTGCACTGTAGGGATTCTAAGTCATAAGCAACTTTCCAAAGCCCCCAATTCCACGTGCTTTCAATTTTATTAATAATCATTAGTACTAAAACTGCTCTCTGGAAGTTCATATTGGTAACATACACAGACACTCCCTTATACTCTATCAGTGACCTCTTCAATAGATTGTACTAAATTAGTCAGATATGAATCACCTTTCATAATTTTACGTTGGCTTTCCCTGATCAGTTAGTATAAATATGTATTAACTCTTCAGGTAGCCTGAGCAAACTTTGTACCTTTTTAGTTCAATTACTTTTAATAGGATTTGCTTTGATTAACGTGCTTTACCCACAAGTGTGGGTAGCACAATGAACTCTTTCATGGGCATAGAATAGAACCACAGAATTCCTACAGTGCAAAACGAGGCCATTCGGCCCATTGAGCCTACACCGACCCTCTGAAAGGGCTCCCTACCGAGGCCCACTACAACACACTATCCCATAACCTCACCTAATCTGCACATCCCTGGATATTAATGGACAATTTAGCATGGCGAATCCACCTAACCTGCACTTCTTTGGATTGTGGGAGGAAACCGGAGGACTGGGAGGAAACCCACCCAGACATGGGGAGAAATGCAAACCCCACAGACAGTCATCCAAGGCTGGAATTGAAGCCATGTTTCTGATGCTGTGAGGCAGCAGTGCTAACCACTGTGTCACCGTGCTTCCTACATTATGAATTTAAAATCATTAACCTATATAACATATTGTGTATTAAATTATTATGTGCATTAACAAACTTGGAAGTTTTTTTAACCTCAATAACGTTCGGCATCCTTTTTCTGGCTTCCACTGTTGATGACACAGTGAAATCTGCCAGTAGTGAACCATTTATATAGTCCTAGGGATAGCCTTTAGTTTACCCCTCACAACTTCCTGACCCCTCCTCAGAATCCTTCATTCTAAATAATTCAGACATGTTCTATATCTGGTGAGGTTTATAGATGCAGACACTACTACCGGACACACTCAGCAGGTCAGTTAGCATTGGTCATGAAAACAGAAAATTAACATTTCAAGCTCGGAACTTGCATCCGACAGAATGCCTCCACTTGAAAATATTTAACTTACTGGTTCTCTCAACAGATGCTGGCTGACTGCTCAGCTGTGTGTTTCCAGCACCTGTTGACACTTGACTTGTGAAATTCAATTAAACTCCTGCAGAGGGTGCTGTGCCACATTCAATTTAATGTAGCTTTCAGAAAGGTCAGCTAGAATTTCCAATTACTCATGAGGAATGGTTAATTAATCTAGTATTCCAGAACAGGGGCCGGGATTCTCCCCTACTTGGCAGGGTGGGGGGTCCCGGTAGGATGGAGTGGTGGGAACCACTCCGGCGTCGGGCCACCACAAAGGTCCAGACCCTCACCTTGAGGGTCTAGGCCTGCGCTGGAGTGGTTGGCGTGCCGCCGGCCGGCGGGAAAGACCTTTGGCGCCACGCCAGCCGGGGCCTAAAGGACTTCGCCAGCCGGCGGAAGTCCGCGCATGCGCATGAGCGTCAGGGGCTGCTGACGTTATCCCCGCGCATGGGCAGGGGGGGTGTCTCTTACGCGTCGGCCATGGTGAAAACCGTGGCCGAGGCGGAGGTAAAAGAATGCCCCCACGGCACAGGCCCGCCCGCAGATCGGTGGACCCCGATCGCGGGCCAGGCCACTGTGGGGGCACCCCCCAAGGCCAGATCGCCCCGCGCCCCTCCCAGGACCCCGGAGCCCGCCCGCGCCGCCTAGTCCCGCCGGTAAGAGAGGTGGTTTGATTCTCGCCGGCAGGACAGACATTCCAGCAGCGGGACTTTGGCCCATCGCGTGCCGGAGAATCGCCGGGGGTTTGGGGGAGCGCCGACCGGCGCGGCACGATTCCCGCTCCCGCCGAATATCTGGTGCCGGAGAATTCGTCGGCCGGCGGGGGCAGGATTCACGACAGCCCCGGGCGATTCTCCGACCCGGCGGGGGGTTGGAGAATCCAGCCCAGCGTGTTTCATGCCCCAGAGTTTCAAAAGGAAGTGATCAGACATTTATCTTTAGTGTCATGATATGTTGAGTCTGGAGAAGGGGGTGTAGATAGCCTGGGTCACATTGTGATCCAAAAAGACGAGGTGTTGGGTGTCTTAAAAAATATTAAGGTAGATAAGTCCCCAGGGCCTGATGGGATCTACCCCAGAATACTGAAGGAGGCTGGAGAGGAAATTGCTGAGGCCTTGACAGAAATCTTTGGATCCTCGCTGTCTTCAGGGGATGTCCCGGAGGACTGGGGAATAGCCAATGTTGTTCCTCTGTTTAAGAAGGGTAGCAAGGATAATCCCGGGAACTACAGGCCGGTGAGCCTTACGTCAGTGGTAGGGAAATTACTGGAGAGAATTCTTCGAGACAGGATCTACTCCCATTTGGAAGCAAATGGACGTATTAGTGAGAGGCAGCACGGTTTTGTG
Source organism: Scyliorhinus torazame (assembly GCF_047496885.1). Classification (NCBI taxonomy): domain Eukaryota; kingdom Metazoa; phylum Chordata; class Chondrichthyes; order Carcharhiniformes; family Scyliorhinidae; genus Scyliorhinus; species Scyliorhinus torazame. Next base: position 273,089,953 of record NC_092713.1, on the reverse strand, counting down.
AAGGGGAGGTCGTGTCTCACTAACTTGATAGAGTTTTTCGAGGAGGTCACTAAGATGATTGATGCAGGTAGGGCAGTAGATGTTGTCTATATGGACTTCAGTAAGGCCTTTGACAAGGTCCCTCATGGTAGACTAATACAAAAGGTGAAGTCACACGGGATCAGGGGTGAGCTGGCAAGGTGGATACAGAACTGGCTAGGCCATAGAAGGCAGAGAGTAGCAATGGAAGGATGCTTTTCTCATTGGAGGGCTGTGACCAGTGGTGTTCCACAGGGATCAGTGCTGGGACCTTTGCTCTTTGTAGTATATATAAATGATTTGGAGGAAAATGTAACTGGTCTGATTAGTAAGTTTGCAGACGACACAAAGGTTGGTGGAATTGCGGATAGCGATGAGGACTGTCAGAGGATACAGCAGGATTTAGATTGTCTGGAGACTTGGGCGGAGAGATGGCAGATGGAGTTTAATCCGGACAAATGTGAGGTAATGCATTTTGGAAGGTCTAATGCAGGTAGGGAACATACAGTGAATGGTAGAACCCGCAAGAGTATTGAAAGTCAAAGAGATCTAGGAGTACAGGTACACAGGTCATTGAAAGGGGCAACACAGGTGGAGAAGGTAGTCAAGAAGGCATACGGCATGCTTGCCTTCATTGGCCGGGGCATTGAGTATAAGAATTGGCAAGTCATGTTGCAGCTGTATAGAACCTTAGTTAGGCCACACTTGGAGTATAGTGTTCAATTCTGGTCGCCACACTACCAGAAGGATGTGGAGGCTTTAGAGAGGGTGCAGAAGAGATTTACCAGAATGTTGCCTGGTATGGAGGGCATTAGCTATGAGGAGCGATTGAATAAACTCGGTTTGTTCTCACTGGAACAAAGGAGGTTGAGGGGAGACCTGATAGAGGTATACAAAATTATGAGGGGCATAGACAGAGTGGATAGTCAGAGGCTTTTCCCCAGGGTAGAGGGGTCAATTACTAGGGGGCATAGGTTTAAGGTGAGAGGGGCAAGGTTTAGAGTAGATGTACGAGGCAAGTTTTTTACGCAGAGGGTAGTGGGTGCCTGGAACTCGGTACCGGAGGAGGTAGTGGAAGCAGGGACGATAGGGACATTTAAGGGGCATCTTGACAAATATATGAATAGGATGGGAATAGAAGGATACGGACCCAGGAAGTGTAGAAGATTGTAGTTTAGTCGGGCAGCATGGTCGGCACGGGCTTGGAGGGCCGAAGGGCCTGTTCCTGTGCTGTACATTTCTTTGTTCTTTGTTCTTTGTATGATATGCAGACATGCAGATAATGATATACAGACAGGCACAGACAGGCAGCTAATGAACACAGAGAACAGGACATGACCAATGAGCAGGCAGGACACTCAGGGGTGGTATCTCACTATAAAAGGTACGAGGCACTCACACTCCACCTCTTTCCACTGATGAACATCTACAGAGTGAGTCAAGGTGTATGTACAGTATCACACCTCCAGCACATGGCTAAGAGCTAGTCTGGTCCAGTCAGACAGAATAACCACACTTAGGTTAGCAGAGTCGAACTCATAGAGAACTGTGCTAACTGTGCTACTGGTTCAATAAATCAGATTGAACTAACTTCAAGGTCTGGAGTATCTTTTGGTTAAAGCTGCATCCAGTTGCAGCCTGTGTTACCCCAGAGTACATAACACGACATTTAGTATTTGCCGTTGAAAGGAACTTATCCATAGTTCTCTCAACTTTCATATTTTGTTCGCTATTTCTATGTGGAGTGATTTGTGATGTTAATTTTCCCTTGACATTTTCAAAAACAGATTTGTTTTATTTTTCTTTACAATTCACTGTGCCTGATTACAGTGACAGCATCCAGCCCTTCCAGACTTCTGTCAAAAGAACTAGTGATCCGAAAATTATTTCCAGAACATGCCAAAACCCATGGTGAACTTATCCCTTCACACCATGGGCTGGATTGCCCGCCGGCGGGATGCTCCGTTTTGCCGGCAGCCCGGGGGTTTCCTGACGACGTGGTGCTGCCCATTGGCCAGATGGTGTAGCGGAGCATCCCGCCGGCAAGGTGAAACAGAAATGTGGCGCGGCGGGGCAAAGAATCCAGCCCCAGACTTTGTCATTGTCACTTCTGAATCTACTCCTCGATTTAAATACAACTACCGATCTGTCGTTCCATTCTCCCTCTCCACCTGCCCGTTTCCCTGGGGGTTATAGCTGGTCGTCCTGCTCGAGGCGATACCCTTGTTGAGCAGGAACTGACGCAGCTCATCGCTCATGAATGAGGATCCCCTGTCGCTGTGGACGTAGGCGAGGAAGCCGAACAGAGCGAAGATGGTGTTGAGGGCTTTGATGACGATGGCAGACGTCATATCAGGGTATGGGATGGCAAAGGAGAAACTGGAGTACTCATCGACCACACTGAGGAAGTACATGTTACGGTCGGTGGAGGGGAGGGGCCCTTTGAAGTCCACGCTGAGGCGTTCAAAGAGGCAGGAGGCCTTCACCAGGCATGCACGGTCTGGCTGGTAGAAGTGCGGTTTGCACTCCGCACAGACCTGGCAGTCTCTGATGATTGCCCTGACTTCCTCGATGGAGTAGGGCAGATTGCGGGCCTGGATGAAATGGTACAAACGTGTGACTCCCAGGTGACAAATGTTGTCATGCAGAGTCCGGAGTCGGTCCCCCTGTGCGCTGGCACATGTACCTCGGAATAGGGCATCGGGGGGCTCGTTGAGCTTACCGGGGTGATACAAAATCTCATAGTTGTAGGTGGAGAGCTCGATCCTCCACCTCAAGATTTTATTGTTTTTGATCTTGCCCCGCTGTGTGTTGTTAAACATGAAAGCTATGGACTGTTGGTCAGTGAGGAGAGTTAATCTCCTGCTGGCCAGGTAATGTCTCCAATGCAGCACATCTTCAACGATGGCTTGGGCCTCTTTTTCGATGGAGGAGTGCCAAATTTCAGAGGCATGATGGGTTCGTGAAAAGAATGCCACGGGCCTGCCTGCCTGGTTGAGGATGGCAACCAGAGTGACGTCTGATGCATCGCTCTCGACTTGGAAGGGGAGCGTCTCGTCGACTGTGTGCATCGTGGCCTTGGCAATGTCGGCCTTAATACGGTTGAAGGCCTGGTGAGCCTCGGACGTTAGGGGAAAAAGAGTGGGCTGGATGAGTGGGTGGGCCTTGTCCGCATAATTTGGGACCCACTGGGTCTAGTAAGAAAAGAACCCCAGGCAACGTTTGAGGGCCTTGGGGCAGTGGTGGAGGGGGATTTCCATGAAACGGCGCATGCAGTCGGGATCGGGCCCCAGAACTCCGTTCTGGACCACATAGCCGAGGATGGCTAAGCGGTTCGTGCTGAACACACACTTCTCCTTGTTGTAAGTGAGGTTGAGGAGAGTGGCGGTGCGGAGAAATTTGGCAAGGTTGGCATCATGGTTCTGTTGATCGTGGCTGCAGATGGTGACATTGTCCAGGTACGGGAAAGTGGCCTGCAGCCCGTACCGGTCGACCATTCGTTCCATTTCCCGTTGGAAAACCGAGACCCCATTGGTGACGCCGAATGGACCCTGAGAAAGTGGTAAAGTCGGCCATCTGCCTCGAAGGCAGTGTACTGGCGGTCCGCCTTACGGATGGGGAGCTGGTGGTAGGCGGATTTCAGGTCCACAGTTGAGAAGACCCGGTACTGTGCAATCTGATTGACCATATCAGATATGTGTGGGAGGGAGTACGCATTGAGCTGCGTGTACCTATTGATGATCTGGTTATAGTCCACGACCATTCTGTGTTTCTCCCCAGTTTTCACCACTGCCACTCGGGCTCTCCACGGGCTGCTGCTGGCCTCGATGATGCCTTCCTGAAGCAGTCACTGGACTTCGGACCTGATGAAGGTCCTGTCCTAGGTGCTGTACGTCTGCTCCTGGTGGCCATACACTGCCTTCGAGGCAGATGGCCGACTTTACCACTTTCTCAGGGTCCATTCGGCGCCACCAATGGGGTCTCGGTTTTCCAACGCGAGATGGACCGAATGGTTGACCGGTATGGGCTGCGGGCCACTTTCCTGTACCTGGACAATGTCACCATCTGCAGCCACGATCAACAGGACCATGATGCCAACCTTGCCAAATTTCTCCGCAATCTGGGGTTAAGTTTGCAAATAGGGAAGGTGGGTCGACCTTCAGGGTCACGAGGCCGCACACAGTAAGGGGTGGTAGGGGCCCGCTGAATTTCAGTGTTAGGCTCTGGAGGTTGCACTGGAAGTCCAAGCCAAGTAGTAAGGCAGCGCAGAGGTTGGGGAAGACGTAAAGGCGGAAGCCGGTAAACTCCACGTCCTGGACAGTGAGAGTGGCGACGCAGTACCCCCCGGATCGCCACGGAGTGGGACCCGGAGGCCAGGGGGATTCTCTGATTGGCGGGGTGTAATGCGAGGGAGCAGCGGTATCAGGATGAATGAAGGTCTCGGTGCTCCCGGAGTCCAGCAGGCAGGAGATCTCGTGCCCATCGATTTTCACATTTGTAGAGGCGGTTGTGTGGGCGAGACTGGTCAACCGTGACCGAGGCGAGACGCGGCTGATCGTCGATGGTGGCAGACGATGGGGTGCCCGGGGGGCATGGGTCCTGGTAAGATGGCGGTGCCCACGGGCCGCATGTGCCATGTGGGAGATAAGATGGCGGCGCTTGATGTTCCTGGGGAGAACAAGATGGCGGCGCCCGTGGGCAGCACGTGGTGGGGGTTGAACAAGATGGCAGCACCCACGGGCCGCACGTGGTCCGAGGAGGGGAAGGTGGCGGCGCCCACTGGCCATGCGTGGTCCGAGGAGGGGAAGATGGCAGTGCCCACTGGCCGTATGGGGGGGGGGCGGGGAGGGTGGTCGGAACAATAGCGGCGACTGAACGGGCCTGGTACACCGCCGCGAAGTGCCCCTTCTTGCCACAGGCCTTGCAAAGGGCGCTCCGAGCCGGGCAGCGTTGTCGGGGGAGTTTTGGCTGCCCACAGAAGTAACCCCGGGGTTGGTTGGCTGCTGCGCGGCACAGGCGTGGGGTTGGCTGAGTGGGGTCCCCAATGGGGCAGCCGCCTGCGGAGTCCATGATGCGTAGGAGGGGTGGGCCGTGTGGCCGGGGTTGTAGGCCTGGATTTTGAGCAAGGCGACCATCTTCGAGAGCGCAATCTTTTTGGTTGCCGGCAGGTCGGGCGTGGCCCCTTCTAAAAGGCGTTGCCGGATGTAGTCTGACCCTAACCCCATAACAAAAGCGTCCCTCATAAGCACGTTTGAATGTTCCGTGGCCATGAAGGCCTGACAGTCACAGTCTCTGACTAGGGGAATTAGAGCACGCCAGAAGTCTTCTACTGACTCACCAGGGAGTTGACTGCGCGAGGAGAGGATGTGTCTGGTGTAAAGCGTGTTAGTCCGCTGAGCGTAGTTTTCCTTCAGTAGCGCCATGACTTTGTCTTAGTTTGGCGCATCCTGGATAAGCGGAAAGACGTTGGAGCTCAGCCGCGTGTAGAGGATCTGAATCTTTTGAGCTTCCGGAATTGGGTCTGGTGCAGACCTGATGTAAGCTTCGAAACAAGCTAGCCAATGTTCAAAGACCTTTTTGGCGTTGCCTGATTGCGGATCCAGCTGCAGGCAATCCGGCTTGATGCGGAGATCCATCCTCTGAAAACTTTAGTGCAATAAATTGATGCACGATCAATTACACAAAGACGAGAGTTGAATGCAACTCAGACTTTATTACACTAAGATGTGTGGCCTCCGACAGCAGCTGGCGAAATGGCTGCTGTATGGGAGCACACATATTTATACTCCGCCTACTGGGCGGAGCCAGCAGGAAAGAAACTACCCCGTACTTGTAGTACAGGGCTTTACCACAAATCACCTAATATATACATCAGTGGAGACTACCACAGTATCATATCCTAATTTTTTCATGTTCAATAAATGTTTTGTTTTGTTAAAAATAATTAGTGGTCCTGCGACTCTGTTCCTCCACGTTTTATTTAATAAAGGTAAACGTTAGGCGGCGGAATTCTTTGTGTGAGGAACTAAGGGTTGATGCCGGGACTGAACCGGTGGTGTTCCACGACAGCAAAATTGGCGGCGTTCCCAGATCAATCCACCGACCGTTAATTGGGCTTCTGGAAAGGGTGGTCCTGGAATCTCCATAGCAGAGCTGCCGTCTCAGAGCCAGGGACTACATGAGGGAATATCGGCAACCATCCAGCGCCTGCAGGTGCAGTTGCACGAGTCCAACCGCCTGCAGCAGCAGAAGTTGGTGGCGACCATGCGTGCCACCCAGTCCAACACCGCATGGGTCATGTCCGTGGTGCAGGCCTTGGGGAGAGGAGGGAAGGTTTCAGCCATGGATGAGCAAGTCCAAGGCCTGTGCACTATGTGCGGCCGAGGCCCAGGACAGGGCTGCCCTCTCGCACGCAGCCATGTGCAAGGGCCACCTGGACATTGCAGCGGCACTCCAGAGTGTGGCCCAGTCACAGTGGGCCATGGCTGAGAACATTTGCGGCATTGCCCGAGAACTGGCCAGTGTGGCACAGAACCAGAGGGAGGTGGCGCAGTCACTGGCTGATGTGGCACAGACCCAGAAGGTGGTGGCACAGTTGCAGTGGGATGTAGCGCTGTCCCAGAGGGAGGTGGTCCACTCCCTGTGCTCCATGGCCACGAGCATCGCGACCCATGTCGGGGAGGGCGTGGTCCTCCAGGACTGGCAGCGCCAGGTAACGGGGGAGCCTCAGCGGATAGCTTCGCATGCGCCCCCATCGCATGGAGTAGCCTGAAGGCCATCGGGCACCTTAAGGGAGGGAGAGGTTATAGGGCCTGTGCCGTTGGCTCCCATAGGGGAGGTGCCAGAAGAGCACAGCGCCTCGGACTCCCCCCTCCTGTGGGCATCTGATGGGTAGTGGGCAGAACAGGGCAGCACCATGCCACCCGGGACTCCCGAGGAGCAGCCGGGCCCATCTGGGCCAGACGCCCCAGAAGACGGCTCCCAAAGGGACCCAGGTCATAGGGCAGGAATCGCAGCAAGCTGCCTCCACTCATGATGCACCGCCTGGGGATAAGACCAGAAAGATAGACACCAGTTAATTTGACATGGGTACAGAACATAGGATAGCGATAGAGGCTAGGGCACAAAGCTGTATATATATGTTCACTTGTTCACATTAAACACCTGTCCATAATGTTACAACCTGCTTCGGTGCTCTGTCAGGGAATGTGAGGGATGGGCTGATCTGGGTTGGCCCGACAGGGGGCACCGAGGGTGGGGGGGGGGGGGGGGGGGGGGGGGGGGGTGTTGGGGGGGGCGCTGATCAAGTGACCACAGTTCAGCCAGCGCTCAGCGCTCCAGCATCCCAACCCCAACCCACCCCCCAGCCATTCTCCCTGGCACCCACGGCCCATCCCCGTGGCACCCCAGCCAACCCTGCCAGCAACAAGAAAGGCAGCCCACGGTCGCGCCTCTGCTTGTCCTACCTCTTCTCTCTCCCTCATCTGCCACGATGCCTGTTACCTGTTTTTTGAAACCACAAGTGAAATTCGCCGTTGCTGATTCCCTCCGATGAAGGCGGAGCATCGTGGAGGTCCCAGAGAATACTGGGTCGGGCCCGCTAATGATATGGAAATGCCATTTATTGTACGTGCAGAGTAGAACACATTGATGCCACTGTCACGAAGCATGGCCATCTGTTGTGCGCTTGGCACCCGCCATGATTTACACTTCATGACCAATTCTCTGCCGACCGGCCTTTCCCGATTTCGGTGAATCCATTCTGGAATATTCCCATCCAGTTATAACAACAACTGGGATTGTAACATGAGGCTCAGGTACCCTAGTCAGCCTTTACAGGGGGATGAGCCTACCAGCACCCTTCTGATGCAAGTAATCCTGTTGGGTGTCAATGCAGCATTGAGAAGTTGTGAGGATCTGCTCACCAGAACCTCCTGCAGTCAGTTCAAGCCACCCTTTCTGACTCAGAGCACAAATATTGCCACTCAGCCAGAAACTCCAGCCAGACATTAAACCCACGATAATCTCCATGTGACTAGGTTGTCTGACGTGGAACTCAAAACCTTCAACAATAGGCAGGAATACAAACACTAAACTGAAGGTTTTATGTCCAGAAGCACAAAATACAAAGCCAAGGAGGTAATGGTGAATTTGTACAGTAGGCCATATTAAGTTGCATTTTAAATAGTCAGTTGATCTTTCGAGCATCTTTGTCACAGAAAACATATCAATGAAACAATTGTGATGTGTATTTCTTGGGATTTAACCAGGAATGAGGAATTGCAGCTGTGAACAGATTTGAGATGTGAGAGTTTTTTCACTGAAGTTAAGAATGCTAAAGTGCAAGAGAGGTCATCAAGATTATGGATGTTTGTGATAAAATAAAGTGTGACAAGGTATTTCCATTGATAGGCATGACAGTAACTAGACAACACAAAAATACAAAATAAGGGAGAAATAATTAATGGGGAGGTTAAAAGTAGAGATTCCACAGATTCTTTTGGGGGGATGGATGGATGTACAGTGTGAATGAACTTTATCAGCCATTTTCCCTGCATTGATTCAATCCAAAATCCCGACGATGGGGCCATTAGACTATTGGGTCAGAGGTGTTAACATAATAAATGTGTTCAGCCACTGAGGAGGTCAGAGTAGCACCTGGCGAGTCTGAAATGGGGCACTGGAGTTTTAAAGGGGGCTCCAGAAAATAGCCCACTATATTTTTAAATATCCCTCAAATACCAGGGGCGGGATTTAAAAAATTTTCAGCAGAGTGCTACAGTGGGCGGAAAAGATGGCGTGGAAGCTGTCGGCCCCAATCGCGGCTTTTTCTCCGTCGCATCATTCGGCTGATAGTTGAACAAATTGAAGGGGTCGGTCCTATGAACAAACCACCCGAAACTTAAAGATCGGGTTGCCATTTTTGAAGGCCGCCCAGTACGAGAAATGAAACATAGCACACCCATAGCCCGAACATCGGCCCCCAGCACATGTTGCCCGAACATACCACCACCCCGAAAAACCCAAGCATGCAACATACCTCCCCCCCCCTACAACAGCCCTGCCCAATGCAGCACACCCCCTCATGGAACGCCCCCCTTCCTTCCCCAGCCAAACGGCACACACCCTGGCACTGCACCTTGGCACTGCCCAGGCAGTGCCAGGGGCAGTGCTGGGGACAATGCCGGGTGAAGTGCCGGGGACAATGCCGGGTGAAGTCCCAGGGACAATGCCAGGACCAATGCCAGGGGCAGTGCCCGGTCATGACCCTCTCCCACAGCGACATGAAATCACCTGCACTCCTCTGGTGGGCTCCTCCTGCCAGGTGAACACCTTGGGAGACCTGTCGTAATTCACATCAGCGTGCTCTCACGCTGATGTAAATGGATAATATAACGGGCTGGGGGGTGGGCTACGGGGATAACTTGGTGCAGAGGTCTGATAATTAGATGTATTGTACCGAGGTTTATGACGTTGAATATTGGGATTCTCGATTCTCGTTACGTAACTGGCGGGGAGGCAGGGACAATCGCGATGCTCCTTTACGTCGGCACAAAACGCATTTCACGTCTCCCGTCGGATTTTCTCCTCCCATCGCCAACCCTGCCCAAGCAAAATGGGAGCAGAAAATCCCCCCAGAGGTATAGCAATGGAAATATAATCCATCCCAGTTGGAATGATTGCCTTTTTGTTTTCTGCCTATAGGTTTCAGTCGGCCCAGAACTGCTCAGGTTTCAGCTCCACTGAGCTTCTCACTGGGTAGAACTATTGGTGTAACCCAGGATCTAGCTCAGACTGCACCAAGAGTTTCAGTGTAACTGGAGTAGGCATAGAAAGTGCCTGCCCATCAACTGTCTAAGCATAACTCATGAGAAAATGTACGAGGGTAGAAAGCTGGTAGAACTGGGCTCTGCCCCCACATTGCACCCTTGTGAATCAGAATTACACCCCCGCTCCACTCCTCAGATGATAGAATTTCTAGATCCTGCTGCAGCTTGACTTGTTAAAACAGCAGCTTCAACCAATTCAACTTCCAAACCCAATTCCAGTGTTAACCCCATTTGGATTAATGTTAAGGATACAGCCAGTGGTTTGCTGAACAAAATAAAGCCCTCTAGTATAACCTGGTCACTGCAAATATTCAGTATATGAGTGCCAGAAGTTGTGTCATGCCTGGCTGGAGCCACGCTGAGGCAGTGCATACAGCATGAAGGCTGCTACTGGAAAAAAATAAACTGGGCTTGTGTCCAAAAGGCAAGCCTTCTGAAAGACACGTGATTTACAGGAATAGGCTGGGCCCTGCACAGTTTTCAGGGGCTTTCCTCCAGATATAATACATTGCTCTCATACTTTCATGGGAAGTTATTTCTCAATATTCACATGCTCAATCCAATCATTAAAATTGTGGTTTGATGGTGTGAAATTTGTTTTTAATTATGAATTTCCCAATCCATCATTTACACAGAAGTATTATTAAGAAAAATGTATAAATGAGCAAAGACTCAGAACATTGTTATGTAACAGTTGGAAGCCCAGTGCTTCCCCATAGTTGGCCTGGGGTGGTGGTGGGGGGGGGTGCTGACTCACATTGGCATAACATTCCAATTGCAGCATTTGCTCACTTAATGTATTCTTCAAACATAAAGTATGTGTTGGCAGACTATTCAACTGTAGGAACCATCGCAGTCAAAGCTTATCCTATTCTGACCGAAGCTGAGGACGACGCATGTTCCACCAAGCACTCAATAGTGATCAGGAAGAATTTCTCAGCTGGTTCTCCTTGCGCCCTTGCTCAGCATTATTGAAATTAATTATTATTGTCGTTATTATTGTCTTGATTGAAATCTGTTAGTTGACCATAGGATTAGGAATTGAACATGAAGCCTATCGTAATTTGTAAGGCTCAATATTTTTACCAGGTTGTGCTTTTATATGCCTAGTCGTTTGGATAGCAACTCAATATTTAAGAAAAGTTAAGTCTTACATTTAATTCATGCCTATTATCTCACTTAGAAGACCGTGACAAGCAACAGGTTGCATGGTTATTTATAATCTGCAACATAACCATGTCTGCAATGCCACATGTTGACTGCCAGGGCAAATATGCACATACAATGAGGTGTTTCTATATTCATATGTCTGGATGTCAGTTCCGGTTTGATGCCAAGGTTCAATGGCTTCAGCTGACGCAATGTGAATGAGTGTGATGCCAGCAGGAATGGATTTCTCAGGGCCGCAGTTCAATACGTGGGCGACGATCCAATTTGTATGGCCTCGGTCACATTTTGAAACCTGGCACTTCACCACTTGGATCACTTGCCAGGTTATGGTTGGTGATGTCTGCAGTCAAGCAGGAGGTGTGGCATCAAGAGATGGGGCTGTCTTCATTTTGCGGGGTTTGAAGGTGTGGCGTCTACAGGATTTCAGACAAGTGTGTGGAACTTCTTTGAGGCGCTGTGTCACTGGGACTGCTTTAAGGAGATAGATTTTTATCGTCATCACCTATGTGTTAATCTGACAGAAAGGGTCTCTTGCCCTTTACAGGATCTGCCCAAGTTTCACTACATGATCCATTCATGCTATTTGATTGGAAAGGCTAAAATGGAAAGGCCAATTTAGAAATAAATTCTGGGAAATGCCTCTCTGACCACCATCAGGTATCAAACAAGTTGCAGGAGCCTGCAATGGCTGAATTTTTAAAAATATATTCAAATGATGTGGGCTTCGCTGGCTAAGCCAGCATTCATTGCCCATCCCTAATTGCCCTTGAGAATATGGGAGGGGAGCTACCTTCGTGAACTGCTGCAATCCCTGATGTGTGACTACACCCACAGTGTGTTAGGGAGGGAATTCCAGGATTTTAATCCAGCGACACTAAAGGGACGGCAATATATTTCCGTCAGGATGGTGAGTGGTTTGGAGGGATCCACCAGGTGGTGGTGTTCTCAGGTATCTGCTGCCCTTGTCTTTCTAGTTGGTAGTGATCGTGGGTTTGGAATGTGCTCACTAATAGCCTTGGTGAATTTCAGCAGTGCATCTTGTAGATGGTAGAAACTGCTGCTATTATGCGCCAGTAGTGGAGGCAGTTAATGTTTGTAAAAGGGAGGACAATCAAGTGGGCTGCTTTGTCCTGCATGATGTTAAGCTTCTTGAGTGTTGTTGGAGTTGCACCTATCCAGACAACTAGAGAGTATACCATCACATTACTGACTTACATCTTTTAGATTGGGGATAGGCTTTGGGATGTCAGGAGGTGACCTGCTATTGTAGCCACAGTATTTATATGGCTAGTCCAGTTCAGTTTCTGGTCAACGGTAACCCCCAGGATGTTGATAGTGAGGATTCAGTTATGGTCATGCATTTGAATGCCATATGGCATCTCTGATTGAAGATGGTCATTGCCTGGCACTTGTGTGGCATGAATGTTACTTGCCCTCTGTCAACCCAAGTCTGGATATTGTGACGGTCTTGTTACAATTGGACCTGGACTGCTTCAGTATGTGAGGAGTCGCAAATGGTGCTGAACACTGTGAAATCATAAGCGAACATCCTACTTCTGAACTACTTATGATGGAAGGTAGATCATTGATAAAGCAGCTGAAGATGGCTGGGCCAAGGACACTACCCTGAGGAGCTCCTGCAGTGATGTCCCTGGACTGAAATGACTGACCTCCAACAAACACAACCACAGTCCTTTGTGCCAGGTATGACTCCAACCAGTGGAGAGCTTTCCTCTGATTCCCATTGACTCCAGTTTTGCTAGGGCTCCTTGATGCCACATTCAATCAAATGTGGCCATGATGTCAAGGGCAGTCACTCTCACCTCACCTCTGGAGTTCAGATCTTTTGTCTATGTTTAAACCAAGGCTACAATGAGGTCAGGAGCTGAGTGATCCTTGCAGAGCCCAGTCTGAGCGTCAGTGATCAGGTTATTACTAAGCAACTGCTGCTTGATAGCACTGTTGATGACCCCTTCCATCACTTCACTGATGATCGAGAGTAGACTGATGGGCAAGTAACATTCATGCCACGCAATTGGTCAGGTTGGAACTATCCTGCTCTCTGTGTACAGGACATACCTGGGCAATTTTACACATTTCCGCGTAGATGCGAATATTTAAACTGTATTTAAACAGCTTGGCTAGGGGCGCAGCAAGTTCTGGAGCAAAATTCTTCAGTACTATTGCTGAAATATTGTCAGGGCCCAAAGCCTTTGGAATATTCAGTGCCTTCAGTCATTTATTGCTATCACAAGGATTGAATCAAATTAGCTGAAGACTGGTTTCTATGATACTGGGGATTTCACTAGCAGGCTGAGATGCATCATTCACTCGGCACTTCTGGCTGAGGAGTGTTGCAAGTTCTTCAGCCTTATCTTTTGCACAGATGTGCTGTACTTCCCCATCACTGAGGATGGGGATATTTGTGGGGCCTCCTCTTCCAGTGAGTTGTTTACTTGTCCACCACTCTTCATAGCATGATGTAATAGACTGCAGAGCTTTTATCTGACCCATTGGTTATGGAGTTACTTAGATCAGTCTATCACTTGATGCTTATGCTATTTGGCACATAAGTAGTCCTGTGTTATGGCTTCATCAATTTGGCACATTATTTTTATGTATGCCTGGTGCTTCTCTAGGTATGCCCTCCTGCACTCTTAATTGAACCAGGATTGGCCCCCTGGCTTGGTAGGTAATGATAAAGTAGGGGATATGTCGGGCCATGAAGTTGCAGATTGTGTTTGAGTACAATTCTGCTGTTGCTCATGGCCCACAGCGCCACATAGATATCCAGTCTTGAGCTTTCTGATTTGTTCGAAGTCTATCCCATTTAGCATGGTGGTAGTGCCACACAACATGATGGAGGGCTTACACACTGTTAAGACGGGACTTTGTCTCCACATGGACGGTGCGCTGTCACTCATATTGATGCTGTCATGGACAGATACGTCTGCAGCAGGTAGGTTGGTGAGCACAAGGTCAAGTATCTTTTTCCCTCTTATTGGTTCCCTCACCACCTGCTGCAGACCCGATCTAGAAGGTGAGTCCTTTAGGACTTGACAAGCTTCATGTGTGGTGGTGCTACAAAGCCACTGTTTGTGATGAATATTGAAGTTCCCCCCCACCACCACCACCACCCCCCCCCCCACCCCCCCACCCCACCCCACCCCCATCCCCAGAGTACATTCTGCACCCTTGCCACTCTCAGTGCTTGTTCCAAGTGGTGTTCATGGACAAGTACTGAGTCGATCGATGTTGAGGAATCCCTGGCAATTCCCTCCAGGCTGTATATCACTGTGTTGCCACCTCTGCTGGGTCTGTCCTGCCAATAGGACAGGACATATCCAGGAATGCTGGTGTCGGGAGCATTATCTGTAAGGTATGATTCCGCCAGTATGACTTTGTCTAGTCAGTGATGCAGCTCTCCCAATTTTGGCGCAAGCCCCCAGGCGATAGGAAGGAGACGTTTGCAGGGTTGACCGGGCTGGGTTTGTCATTGTCATTTTTGGTGCCTAGCGCGATGTTGGGCAATCCGTCCAGTTTCATTCCTTTTCATATACTTCATAACAGGATATGGGTGGGACGTTTTAGCCCCAACCACCGGTGGGATCATCTGGTCCTGTCAAAGTTGACCTCTCACATCGTTCCCTGCCGGTGGAGCAGGCAAGCCACTCAAAAAACCACCAACTTTGGCGGATCTGGAAGATCCGGCCAGCGGCCAGTGGTTCACTGAACCGCCGTGGCGAGTGGCAGAAAGTTCTGGTCATATTTCCAAATATTCACTTACCTTCTACGTGCAGCAGAAAAAATATTACTGGCAACAAATAGAAATAAAATCTGTTGAATTCTGGTTCTTGTGCTCAAAAAGAACAAATTGTTCATAAATCCTGCATCCCTAACTACTCAGCTCTGAAGAGGATGAAATGGAGCTGCAATACAATTCAGTAAAATGCCCATCAAATCAAAATCTTGTGCATAGCCATTGCAAGTGCCCTTTCCATTCAAGTATTGACCAGGACATATCTGATCTGAAAAATACACCTCTTTGAGGACTAAGTCAGTCTCCTGACTTGTGGCAGAGCAAAGCAAAGAGGAAATAAGAACTATTTTGTTTATACTGAGAGCCACATTTATACTCAATACTCTGTGGGTAGGGCAGTTGCTTGAGCAGACTGTGTAATGCTCCACGTTTATCGCACAGCCACAATTGAAGATTATCTTTGTGTGGAGGTGCATACATGCTGACATGACCGTGCATGTTCAGTAATACGCAAACAATTTTTATTTATCTGCGGGTGGTACAGGGTCAACACAGCAGATTGAAGGAGAAACCAGGATGGAAAGATGCCAAAAATGTGGCAGTATATACTGCACTGTTTTGAAAAAGTTACTCGGTGGGATTCTCCCTTCTGGGGACTAAGTCCCCACGCCGGCGGGAAAACCGGCGCCAACCTCTCCAGCATCAACAGCCCCCGAAAGTGCTGAATTCTCCGCAATTCGGGGGCTAGGTGGACAGCAGAGGGGTTGGCGCCGCTCCAGCCGGCGCGAGTTCGCGCATGCGCGGACTGGCTGGCGTATTTCCATGCATGCGCAGGGGTTCTCTTCTCCACGCCAGTCCCCGGGCAATATGGCAGAGCCCTACAGGAGCCCGGCGCGGAGGAATGAAGTCCCCCTACGGAACCAGCCTGCCCGCAGATCGGTAGGCGCCAATCGCGGGCCAGGCCACCGTGGGGGCCCCCACCCGTGATCGGATCCACCTCCCACCGAGGACCGGTGGGGCGTCAGAGATTCCTGGCCACTATGTCTTAAGCACTTGGCTCCTGAAACAATTTAGGAGAAAAATTAGGGGTGTCAAAAGTGGAGGCAGGGTTCCTCCCAATTTCCCAAATACAATTTGGCAGTTGATCAGAAGCGTTGGAGAAATGGTGTGAGCAGCTGTTTACACCATTTGTGTGTGGTTTCCATCATCTTCCACCAAAGCTATGGAAGGGATTTGGAAAGCTCAGATGGAATGTTACCCCATGGAATTTACACTGCAATTCAAACACCCCAGATTTTAGATCTATGCAGAATCTATATTACATTTAAATGGAAAATTTGATCTGGAGTCTCCAATTCATTGTGAAAGGTAAGGTAAAGTCACCGTAGTCCCAGATGGCCATAGGCTGCTTTCCCCTTTGAGGGGCAGAGCTGACTGGTGGTGATTCAACATGAGGATCACCACACCTCAGGCGAGGGGCAAAATTGAGAAGGCAGGGCCTTAGGTTCATTGTGTATCCTGCATGGAAAACCTCAAAATCCACCAAGTGTGAAATACAATTTTCAGCGAACAGGGGTTGTTGATATTTTTGAGGAAGAGTAAAGAAATTCCTCAGATGCGGAAAAGGACTTCTCACTTTCCCTACTCTGTGGCACAACAACACACATAAGTGACTTAATTTGGTTCAGGGCATCTTCACAATGTAAATGGTGCATTTCTATAAAATTCTACCCAAACAATAACAGATTTAATGATGGCTCTTTCCAAATGTGTTTTCGAGGCCATCCACGCCCAATATGAACGAACATTATTAGTTAATAATACCGATATTTTCTAATATCAGCTATTAGTTGTTGTCCACAAGAATGCACGGTCATAGTTTACCAGGTGGCAGTTATCCCTGAATTCCTATATACTTTGGAGAATTAGACAAACTACAGCAGGCACCTCAAAGCACTGGAGAAGCAGCACCAGCTGTGAGTTCACAATATCTTTGACAAAAAAGGCTGCACAACATCTCTTCCGCCCAAGCCAACATGCCCAGCTTAGAGGTGCTAATCACTCAAAACCAGCTCTGCTCATATGCCTGACAGCAAAGTCTTGGAGCAACTGCTCTACTCAGAACTCAATCACAGATACAGCTTCCAAGAAAGACAATGGAAATGCTTCAGGATGTCCCAAAAGCACCCGTGAGGAGCTCAAATAGCCACACTGACTCATGGGAACCCCTGGCATGTGTCCACCTAAAATGAAAAAGGTTCTTTGGGAAGGCAGTGAATACATTGAAACTGCGCAGGGGACATGTACAGGCAAAGTCGCAGCATCAGAGCAAGGCGGCATATCAAGAAGCTCATCCACTTTCACTTGAGCTGCTATCAGAAACTTCTGAAAATAACCTGGCAGGAGAGAATGACATGCACTGAGGTGCTCACCCAAGGTGACATGCCAAACATTGACACCATATTCAAACCATCACAACTAGGTTGGGCTGATCATGTAGCCAGAATTCCCGGCACTCACTTTGCAAAGCTAATCATCTCTGGAGAGTCTGAGTTTGGGGTGCACTGTCATGGCGGTTACAGGAAGCACTACAAGGACATTCTGAAGGCGGCATATAGGAGTTTTGATTTGCGTTTGAGTTCTGAGAGATGCTCGCCCAGGATCGCTGCACTTGGTGCAACAAAGTAAAATGTGTGCAGACTCCTTTGAAAGCAAGCAAATATCAGAGACAGAGAGAAAATGCAGAGAGAGGAAATCTCAATCCATCAACTCATCTAAAGCCCAATCATTTGCAGTATCCTGTCCTATTTGAAGCAATATCCTCCAGGCACAGATCGGCCTTAGCAGTTACTTACATACCCATTGTAACCCCGCCAAACACCCAGGAGATGAACATAGTCACCTTCACCTTGAAGGATGAATAGGATAATAATCTTATTCTCATTTGAGTAATCAAAGAGATCACCAAACTGTTTCAGATTGCTCCTTCAGTTCAGCACCCATCAATCCAGGAAAGCATTTCGAACGTGACATGTGTTTGGTGCAATGCACTATGTTTATTTGGGTTTTTGTGAATGTGCCTAGCTCAGTGAATCTGATGCTGATGTGACTGTGAAAAACTGATCTTTCATTTGAGAGCTGAGGTTATGATTTGCTCACATTTTACTCTGGGCAGTTTCACCAGAAAAGATTACTACTTTCATGTACTCAAAACACAGAATCACAGAATTCTGCCCTGGCTACTCCACTGCCCTACACCTGTATCATTGGTTATTTCCATTGTTGATAAAGAAGCTAAGTTGTACTGAGAGCCCGAGGGCCATTTGGAATTCTGTTCTGTTGTAGAAACATGGAAACTAGGAATTGGAGTAGGCCATTTAGCCCCTTGATCCTATCTCACCATTCAATTAGGTCATGCTGATCTGGGACCTAACTCCATATAGCAGTCTTTGCCCCACATTCCTGAGTACCTTTGATTGACAAAAATCCATCAATCATAGAGTTAAAACGAACAATTGATCTGGCAATCACCAATGTTAGCAGAAGAGAGTTCCAGGCTTCTACCACCTTTTGCATTTGAAAGTGTTTTCTGGGGCAGTATTGTAAGGCCCAAAGAGTCAGCGGGGAACACACAAGCAGTCCCTAAATTCCAAGTCCTGGACTCCAGGACAGGTAAGTGTGGGGTGTATCATGGCATGGAGGCCAAAGGGTTTGGGGAGGGGATTTGTGGTGGGGGTCTTGATGAAGAGGCTGGAGGGGAGACAGAGTTGCGGGGGCGCAGGGCGGGGGGGGGGAGACATTGTTGAGTTGGGGAGGGTGGTCATGGTGAAAAGGAAGCTGTTGAATTGGGGATGGGGGGGGGGGGGATGCTTCCTCTCCCCCCTGACTGCCAAGCCTGAGCAGGGTGACCTTGCTGAACTCCTCCTGTCTGTTTCAAAATTGAGGCCAGATGGGAAAGGGCCATTAAGTGGTCAATAAGTGCCCATTCAATGTCCTGAATTGGGGAAAAGGTGGGCTGGCCAGCCTAGGCCTTGCTTATTCTACCATAAAATTGCTGAGAGGTTGAGGTGGGTGGGGCCACAGTAGGAAGGCCATCTAGGAAATTTTATGTGTCCTCCCTGCCAGTGGAGGAGCTTAAAATTCAGCCCCTAATTTCATTCCTGAAAGGTCTGGTTCCAATTTCTTGATAGCCCTAGATGCCACAACTAATAGAAATAGGATCTATCCAACCTAGTGCTTCCCCTTAACATCTTCAAAATTTTGAGCAATCACTCCTTAGTCTTCTAAATTCTAGGAAATGCAACCCCAGTTCATTCAATCGCTCCGTCTAATGTAACCGGCGGAATTCCATTTATTTCCTGGAATTTTGGTATCACAAACTAAATGGTCAAGATAAGTTTGGAAGCTACTGTCAAATAAAGCCTTGGTGAATTGTTGCAGTGCATCTTATAGATGATACGCACTGCAGCCATGGTGTATTAGTAGTGGAGGAAGTGAATTAAGGTGGTCAATGAGGTCACAATGCAGAGGGCTACTTTGTCCTGGATGGTGTTGAACTTCTTGAGTGTTGGAGCTGCACTCACCCAGGCAGGTGGAGAGTATTCCATTACACTCCTGACTTGTGCCTGGTAGATAATGGTCAGGCTTTAGGGAGTCAGGGGTGAGTTACAAGCCACAAAATTCCCAGCCCCTGACATGCACAGTATTTATGTGGCTAGTCCTGTTTACATTTTATATCCGAAATGCTGGCAACTGGTGGTATGTGTTCAAAATAATCCACTTCTTTACAAATCAAAAGCAATAGTTTAGCTGAATGAGAAAGCAAGTATCTGATTGCAAATACCATTTTATTTATAATTTATGGGAATCTTCCACTATTTATCTATAGTTAAATGTGCTCTTTCTTTAATGACATGAATAACATTGCGTGTTATCTGTACACATTTGTTGCTATGATAATTACACAATAGACTACTACTCGTAAATAACATTTAAGGTATGCAATCTTTGATGTGTTGAGAAATAGTTTTAAAACGTCAAATCCTCTTCACTGAACTTCTGACATTTAAACCATTTTCAGGTTCTTCAACTTTTTAAATAAATCATAAAAGTCCCACAGTGTAGAAGGAGGCCATTCGGCCCATCGAGCCTGCACCGAACCTTTGACTTTGCACTCTACCCATGTCCACCCCATCCTATCCCCATAACCCTGTAACCTAACCTGCACATCATTGGACTGTGGGAGGAAACCGAAGCACCCAAAGGAAACCCATGCACACACAGGGAGAATGTACAAACTCCACACAGACAGTGATCCATGGCCGGAATTGAACGCTGGTCCCTGGTGCTGTGAGGCAGCAGTGCTAACCACTGTGCCACCATGCCACCCATAAAGCCTCAAGGTGCACCTCATCTGCATGATAGATAAATCAAAACAGGGGGGTTATATTTTATTTGTTCTGCTCGTAGGATGTGAGCATTTCTGGCAAAAGCAGCATTTGTTACTTATCACTAGTTAACCTTGAGAAGGTGATGGCTCCTTGAACTGTTGCAGTCCATGTGGCGCTGATACGCCCACAGGGCAGTCAGGAAGGGTGTTCCAGGATTTTGACCCAACAACAGTGAAAGAATGGCAAAATAGTTCCAAGTCAGGATGGCTTGGAGGGAGCTTGCAAATAGTGGTGTTCCCATGCGTCTGCTGCCCTTGTCTTTCCAGGGTGACAGCAGTCATGGGTTTGGAAGATGCTGTTGAATGATACTTGACGAGCTGCTCAGAGCATCTTGTAGGTGACAGACATAACAGCTACCGTGCGTTGGTGGTGGTGGTTAATCAATTATTAAAACAGCAGATGGGGTGCCAATAAATCAGGCAGCTTTGTCTATTGTTAGAGTTACATTGATCCACAGAACCATATAATTCCTACAGTGTAGAAGGAGGCCACTTCGCCCATCGAGTCTGCACTGATGTAGAAACCAACTATTTTCTAATACACCTGATAGCTAAATAGCTATTTAGCGTAAATATTAAGCTCCAGTCTTTAAATACCCATTTTACATTCACGCATAACCTCAGGCCATCTCAAAACATACAGAGACACAAAACAGCATGAAACAGCATAATTCCATTATAGATTAAAACAGCAATTTTACTGAGCTAACAAATACATTTGCAAGACAGTTTGACACTATACTTGTGCTGTACCATTTATCAGATCAAGGACATAGCAACACCATAGCAATGCCATAGTAATATGAAGGCACCATTGTTCACAATACAGATAAAAGCTAAGTCAGCAGAAGACCAGTTTAAGCTGATCGTGATAACAGCACAGAATCGCATTCCATAACATGCACAAGTATTCAAACATGAAACATTTAAAACTAATGTTGCACATTGAAGATTGACAGCTAACTGTCAAATCAAACCCATTTGATTCTAATCCAAACCAATTAGGATTACATAGGGGTGTAGATAGATGGCTAAAGACTGATATGATTTTGTATAACCGTGTGGGTCCATACGGCTATCTTTATCCGGAATCATCTATACTTTGATCTAAACTATTTGCTGTCTCTATTTTTCATACTTTCACTTTTCCACTCTAACTCTTGAAGTAAATGCAAGCTGTTTTGCCGTAAGCAAGAAACCATTTCTGTATTATTTTGAACGTTAAATTGTGTACAAGTTGCTTCTCTTTAAGTCCTTTTTGCTAGCCGGACTTATTAGAGAATAAGATTTAAGTGACTCTCAATTGTAATCAAATAGAGGCATGATTTGCACCGGAGAAGTTTTAATTCAAATTTCTACTGAGTTTTAGTGTTTGCAAGTGCCACTAAATCTGCATGGTAGATCTCTACAACTGAGCTTCCGAAAGAGTACCCCACTTAGGTTCACACTCCACCCTACCCCTACAAAACCCATAATGCCACCTAACTTGCACATCTTTAGCAACTAAGAGCCTATCTAGCATGGCCAATCCACCTAACCTGCACATCTTTGGACTATAGGAGGAAACGGAAGCACTCGGAGGAAACCCACGCAGATGCAGGGAGAAAGTGCAAACTCCACACAGTCAGTGACCCGAGATGTAATTGAACCCAGGTGCTGTGAGGCAACAGTGCTAACCACTTTGCCACCGTGCCACCTGCCAGGCAAGTGGAGAATGTACCACCACGTTCCTGACTTGTGGAAAGTCAACGGTCTTTGAACAGTCAGATTGTGAATCACTTGCTGCAGAATTCCGAGTCTTTGACCTCGGTTTGTAGCCATAGTATTTATATGGCTCCGTCAGTTAAGTTTCTAATTTAAATAACACCCTGGATGTTGATGATGGGAGATTCAGCAATGATAAGGCCATTGAACATTAAGGGGAGACAGTTAGATCCTCTCTTGTTAGATAGTCAATGCCTGATGCTTCTGTGGCATGAATGTCACTTTCCTTTCATCAGCCCATGCCTGAATTTTGTCCAAGTCCAGCTATAAATGGGCACAGAAAGCTTCAGTATCTGTGGTGACATGAATGATACTGAACATTGTCAATCATCAGTGAACATTCCCGCTTCCGACCTAGTACAAGAGGGAAAGTTATTGGACGTGATTCACCAGAACAATTTCCAAGTCTGGGCGTATCTGGTGGCGTGTTGCTCAGCGACTGCAGTGCTGAGATTGACACCGCCATTCACAGACGGCATTCAGCTGTTTTTTGGGGAGGCCACACTGAGGACGTTTTCCTGAACTGGGGAGCTGAGCTCACCAGCAGGACCGGACCCTCACAGAACGGGTGCCCCGATCTCTACCCACCTCCCCCCCCCCACCCCGTATCCCCCATTTCAGGACCCCCTGCTTTCAGGAACACCCCTTCACTCCCCCAACCTTTCCACGGCCCCCTCAAACCCCACACCCCTCCTTCCACGGGCATGGCCCCCCAGGACCCAGACGTTGGCATGCCAATCTGAGAATCTTGGCACTGCTAGCCTGGCACCCTGGCAGCACCAACACCCAGATGCCTGGGGACTACCAGGGTACTACCCTGTCCTGTCCCCGACCACCCGAGGGGCTTTAATGGCCACCGAGACCCCCCCAAGATGCCATCACGCCTGGTCCACAATTGTTGAAACTAGTGCGAAACAACGCCCGGCTGACACCTTGCAGGCGCGGCCGTCGACTCTCGGGCGCGAGGTGAATACGGAACTAATGCCTTATTAAAATAGCATTATCTAGATCATGCCCAGAAAGGGCCTGACCCAGATCATGGCTGCTGCTGTGAGACAGGTGACTCACACGAGGTTTTGCGCCCAGCACGAAGCCCAATTTGGGGCTCTCCTGTGATTCTCTCATTGTGGGAAAATCGCTCCCATTGATGAAATAGCTGAAAATAGTTGGGCATAGGAAACAATATTGGGAACTCCTGCAGAAGTGTCCTGGGCCTGAGCTATTTGATGTGCAGCAACCACAAGGATCTTGCTTTGTGCTAGGTATGACTCCAGCCAGTGGAGATCACGCCTCCTGATTTATATTGACTTCAATTTTACGAAGGCTGCACGTCACACTTGGCAAATGCTACCCCGATGTCACGGATATTCACTCTCACTTCACCTGTGGTATTCAATTCTTTTGACCATGTTTTGACAAAGGATATAAAGTGGTCTGGAGCCTCATGTCCCTGTTGGAACCCAAACTCAGTATTGATGAGCATATTATTATGCCACTTCAAAGCACCATCAGTGACATCGTCCATCATTTTGCTGATGATCAATAGTTGAACTATTTTTCTTCGGCAGTCTCTCGGGATCGAGGATGACTTGGTGCCACACTGGTTCAATAGGTTCTGAGGTGGTTGGTATCGACAAACATAATCTGCAGTCTTTGCCCCATGTGAGGCAAGTGCTGCTTGGAGGGTCGGGTGGATGAGCTGTTTTGAGCTTTGTGTACATTCTCCAATGCCTCTACTCAGCATGTTCCTAATAAAGCCTCATTTTGAGTTTGGTGCATTCCCAAATAAAACTTGTCCATTTTGGTTGGTCACAAGCTGGCACTCCCACGAGAGAGTAGGGATGTTTGACCTCATCACAGATGATTTGAGGACATCCCAAAAATGTTTCTGCTGCCCTCCTGAGAGTTTTCTGTTGTAGAACATTTGCTTGGAGAATCGTGTCAACGATGCAAATAACGTGCCCTGGTCACTGAAGCTGGTTTTAAATGGTCAGCATCTCAAGCTAGGCGTGTTGGATTGGGAGAGGATGGTACTCATGGACCATCGTTCTTGCCACTGGACTGGGAGGATCTTGCAAATGCAATGCTGATGGTACTTCTCAAATGCTTGAAGTGCCTGCTGTAGATTGTCAAAAGAAAATTCAATCAGCTGAAGACTGAACTGTCACACAAGGGGCTGGTTTAGCACAGGGCTAAATAGCTGGCTTTTAAAGCAGACCAAGGCAGGCCAGCAGCGCGGGTTCAATTCCCGTACCAGCCTCCCCGAACAGGCGCCAGAATGTGGCGACTAGGGGATTTTCACAGTAACTTCATTTGAAGCCTACTTTTGACAATAAGCGATTTTCATTTTTTATTTCACTGAAGTGAAGATGAATTTTGTCCAGATCAACCTTCTGAGGCTCCCAAGATGTGGGAAATGTTCCATACTTTCCTGGATCTCTCCATCGATGGGATGAGGTGTTGTGATGCAGGAGATGGTTGAAAGACAGTCTTCGTTTTCTGAGTTATTAATAAAAGGTCCATGTCCTTACAACTTTTGAAAAGAGGTTGATAATGATCTGGAGCTCAGTTTGTGCATGATCTCACACACCGGAGCTCAATGACT
Source organism: Scyliorhinus torazame (assembly GCF_047496885.1). Classification (NCBI taxonomy): domain Eukaryota; kingdom Metazoa; phylum Chordata; class Chondrichthyes; order Carcharhiniformes; family Scyliorhinidae; genus Scyliorhinus; species Scyliorhinus torazame. The sequence goes on along the minus strand of NC_092713.1, from coordinate 273,065,357 downwards.
GAAGTTGGAATGATTTTGGTTTTGGATTGAAGGCAGCATCGGTGAAAAAAATTCCCATTTGTTCTGTAAATTATCCCCACAGCTGTGGATAATATGCTGGAGGTGAGATGCAGTTTTTCAGTGAGGAAGATGCAGACGAGGTTTGGTGCGGTGACTCAGCTTTGGTTGACCCCAGTCTTCACTGAGGTGGGTCTGTGTTCTGTGTGTCACCTTGGATTCAGCAGAATTAGGTGACAAATAACTGAGGAAAGTCAATTTTGAGAAGGATACTCCATAAGCCTTCACAGTTAACATAATCAAAGGCTTTTGTGAGGAGACTGATTGGGGCACTATTTAACCTGATTCTATTTGTTCTGTTTTCTATGGACAAGATATAACTGGACAGTTATATCTGTCCAGTTATAACATCTGCACATTTGCACATTTGGATAGATGCTAGTGTTGCAGCTATACAGCAATATAGCTTAGTTATCCTCAGTGGGAAGGCAGGATCTCAATTCCACAAGGATTGTGTGATGGTTATTCCTACCAATACTGTTATTTCTAGATGCATCTGCGATAGATAGTTTGATGAGGATGAGTTCAAGCAGGTACTTCCCGTTTGTTGGTTCTCTCACGACCTGTAACAAGCCCCCTCTGACGGAACCCCAGGAACCTCAGGACCTGGCTACATCAGTCAGCAGTGCTGGTGATGGACTCTGAAGTTCCTCACCCTACACTAGAGTACGTTATGTGTCCTTGCTGCCCTCAGCGCTTTTTCCAATTAGTCTTCAACATAGAGGAGCACTAATTCATCAGCTGAGGGAGGGCAGTATGTGGTTTCACTAGGAGGTTTGTTTGCTCATGTTTGCTCATGTTTGGGGTCAATATTGAAGACTCCCAGGGCAACTGCTTCCCAACTTTCCCCCACTCTGCTGTCAACTCTGGTGAGACTATCCTATCAATTGGAGAGGACATATACAGGGATGGTGAGGGAAGAGTCTGGGCAATTGAGATGTGAATATGACTATGCCTGGCTCTTGCTTGGCTAGTCTGTGAGACAACTCCCCCCATTTTGGCTCATGTCCCCAAGTATTGTTGTACATTACTTCGTATGTGATCATATTTTCTTGTTCTCTTTCTCCCTGTGTCTGTGGAAATTGTGTGATAAAATGATTTAAAGATAACAGACAAGAATGTAGAAAGTTACAGTCTTGCTTTTATCTCCCTATACTACTGCATATACCTACCTTTACCCTCAACACACACATACCCACGCAAATAAATGTACTGCAGTCAAATAACTCAGAGATTGAATTTCTTGGTTGAACATGGGTTTCAGTGTCCACCCCAACAGATGTCGAATGCAAGGAGATACTGGTTACTTCAAGACAGTGCCCTCAGAAAAATATCTTTCATCAAGTCTGAGAGGAAGTAATCAGCCAGTCAGATAATGGGACATTAAGGGATAAACTTTGAAGAGACAGATTCACATATCCTACTAAAATTCTAAAGTTCTGGGGCGGGATTCTCCGTTTCTAAGACTGTGTTGATGCCGACGCAGAATTTGTGAACTTTCACGACAGCAAAACTGGTGCTGAACCTGGATCGATTCAGCAACTGTGGAGGGGATAGTACCGGCGCCACGTGGGACACAATCGATTCCAATGTAAAACGATGCGGGATTGGCGGGTCCATGATTGGCACTCGGGAAGCTGACAAGCTGCAGCCGGATATGTACATTGCAATCCCCACACACACTCATCCCAGCCAAAAAGATGGCACTGGTTGTGCTGGAGCGTGCCCATACAGCTGATGGGTCGGCTGGGACATAGGGGGGTGGCCTGGGGGGGACACCTATAGGACCCGTGGCCCTAAGTTTACAGTGGGCTGTGAGCAGCGTGCGCAGCTGCATGGCTGCCTTGCCGGCTGTGACAATGATGTTTCGTGTCTGTCCACCTTGACCCCACAACCCACCTCCTGACCACCTCCCACTACTTCCCCCGGTCCTGCCAGAAGCCCCCCAGCCAGCAGCACAACTGAAAGCAAACTATAGCGATGTTGGACACTTTCCGTATCCCCTCTCTCCCCCTCATCAGCCATGATGCCGCTTTCATGATTTTTAAAAGCACAAGTGAACCGCGCCTTTGGGAACTCGGCCCATCGGAGGCGGAGCATTGTGGAGACCCCGGAGAATACCGGGTCAGGCCCGCTAATGATATGCAAATGGTGTTTACTGTATGTTCCGGACCGCTTTGACGCCGCTGTCAAGGTGATGGAGAATCGCGATTTGGTGCCAAATCGGCACCCGTCGTGATTTTAGCGTTCAAACTTATTCTCCAGCCGATCGTGTTTCGCGATTTCGGTGTCAGCCAACGGAGAATGTATGGAAATTGTTACTATGTTTTCTTTTCAAATTTAGTTGCAATTCGGGCGACACAGTGGCACAGTGGTTAGCACTGCTGCCTCACAGTGCCAGAGACCTGGGTTCGATTCCCACCTTAGGTGACTGTGTGGGGTTTGCATTTTCTCCCCCTTTCTGCGTAGGTTTCCTCAATGTGCTCCAGTTTCTTCCCACAGTCCAAAGGGGTGCAAGTTAGGAGGATTGGCCATGTTGAAATTACCTGTTTGTGTCCAAAGGTTAGGTGGGGTTATAGGGTTTTGGGGATGGGGGTTGGGAAGTGGGCCTGGGTAGGGTGCTCTTTTGGAGAGTCGGTGCAGGCTTGATGGGCTGAATGGCCTCCTTCTGCACTGTAGGGATTCAATGATTCCATACATTTTTCCCTAATTTAGCTTAGATAGAACATTTGTATCAGTTTTTGCAGGGCTCACTTTGTGGACCTCTGTTGCTTGTCATTTATGTAAATGACCTAGATCTTCTTTCTTTCTCTCTTCCTGCCTCTCTCCCTTACTTTCTTTCTCCCCTTATTTCACTCTCTTTCTTTCTTTCTATCTCTTTCATGTTTTCTTTTCCTTCCTCCTTCTTTTTCTGGACTAATTGTAAATTGCAGCCGAGTCAGGAAATGGACACACAAGCAATGTTCTGTGGGTTAAATGCAGAATTGACAGTCTGTATTGTATTACAGGGAGGAAATTTAAGTGATATAAACTGCAAGGGCAATAATTGTTAAATGTGGAGAGACTTGTAGCCACCTAAAATGGCTGATTCCCTATTAATTTGGCCAAAACCCGATTTAAAATGGCTCACCGAAAAGGCTGATGGGAAAAGCAGCCAACAGGACACAAACGGACAGCTGCAGACAGAATAGCGTATTCGGCTCTGGGGAAGTCGGCCCAGATCGATACTCAAGACTATTAGCAGCACATCAACCCAGACATCTGCAGTTTAATCGGCTATTCCCGGGAACAATTGCAACACATTAGCAATTGAATGCCGGGCCAGACCTGTCGGCGCCTGCAGTGGCCGAAACAAAGACAGGTGGACGACCACCCCACGATCGAGGAATCGTCCCGTTATTGGATATATCGAACCCAGTGATTGGGAACAAGTCCAATCACTTGGGACTCAGGGTCAAGGGCCGCCCCGAGAGGCGGGAAGCCCTGGGACCCTATAAAGTGAGGGGCCAAGTTCAGATCGCTCTCTCTCTCCCTTCTTCTCCTGCTCGAGACCTTCCCAAGAACATCCACCAGAAACAGTAAGTTTGACTCCAGCGATCGCTACCCGATAAAGACTCCTAGCCATCGACCCGTATCAGCCTTTTTGAATCCCGCGGGCCAGATCCGATTCGATAAGCCATTCGTTTCCCTGACCTGGTGGGCCCTTCCTAAAGTTAAGTATTGGCCAGTAGTGGTAGGTTTCTATATAGATAGTAGGATTATTGTATAAGCATTACCTGTTGTATATAATAAATGACCGTTGATTTCAATCTTACTAAGCGGTGTGCTGACTTATTAATCATAACTCGAGCTTGAACCACGTGGCAGTATCAGAAAGATACCTGGCGACTCGTGAGCAAAGGTGACATAATCAGAGCTAATAAACTAAGGCTAAAAAGAGCAACAGACTACAGTTGCAGAAGGGAGAGAGTTACTATATTCAAACTATATTTACTCAGTACACAAGCACTTTGCTGGAGGTTTTGTAGGTTTGTTCAGCAGTGCAGGACTGAGGTCGCGTTGTATTGTCAGAGATGTTCTTTCAGATGAGACATTCAATGGAGGTCTCATTTATGCACATAGGTGCGGATAGGAGACCACATGGCACTATTTGAAAGAACCGTAGCAAAGTTTCCATTGGCATACTAATCAATATTTATCTCTCAAACAATATCATCTGGTCATTATCTCATTGTCATTTGTGGGATTGGTTGCTACATTTTCCAACATTACAACAGTGACTAGGGGTTGGATTTTACCAGCCGCCTCAGCACAGACTGGGAGGTGGGGAGAGCCATAAAATGGTGAACCATCTTCCCACCCCCCATGGCATTTACCTTGCACGGTCCCCTGCTCCTGGAACGAATTCATTCCTAAGCAGCTGACGGAAAGCAGCCAGGTATCCCAAAAACAGCTGACGCGGGGTTGCCCCCAGTTGTTTGGCCAATCCTCAGGGTTCTCACCAGCCAAAAAGTTCCAGCCTGACCTTCACAAGTACAGCGTTGGCTGCAACATGCTTTTGAACATCCTGTAATCAAGAAAAGAATGGTATAAATGCCAGTAAGTTCTTTAAACTTGAGATACATAATCTGCAGTATACATGTGCATAGAACAAGGATTTAAATTCAAAAGACAGTTTCTATATTTGAGGTGTATTCATCTCTTTATCAGACCCTCTGGTTGATATCCCTATAGTATTTTTAAAAATGTATTCTTTCCCTCTACTAAAAATGATCGTCCCAAGTCTTTTTCCTAAAGATTGAGCTGGCCTACATACTGCTCTTAAACCAGCCACGGGGATATGTGTGAAGCATAAATCATGGCGATCATCCCTTTGGAAAAGGTCGGAAACCTGAATAATGGACATACTCATATCACACAATGCAACGTTATTCATATTCAGTTGTACTACCTGATGCTAGTTACTAATGCCCAGCACTAAGATAGCCTTAAGCATTGGTGCCTGTACATGCTTGTCTTGAAATCTATGTATAAAACTGCTTGCCTGTGTAATGATATGTATATATGCATACAAGTAAAAGGTTAATTATTACGTCTCAGTGTAATACAAACACTAGAGGGCATCACCAATTCCCACTATAAATATAAGAACTCAGGGAATCTTGGGTAATCAATCAGTTAGTAAGTGCAGCATAGTTAAGACTAGATAGAAGTAGCACGTGTAGTTAATTAGTTGTTATTTAAACATAGATTACTCTATTAACAGTTATAATTCTGTGGAGTGTGCAAACTCAATATAATTTAATCGTTGTTCAAAAAATCAGTTTTGCTTTAAGTTAGATATTGGTGGTTTCTTTATAATCACACCATCAGATCATTCTGGGTTACGAGCCAAAGAGTAACGATATATTATCACTTTGTGCCAATGCATAGCCGAACTCCATAATGCCTGTGGAATTTCTACAATGTGTCATTGATGTTTGTTATTTTCCTGCTCAGGTTGTGCGTGGCAAGTTGTAGCATAAAGGCTGCTGTAACTAAACTTAACAAGTGCCACCCCCACAGATGTATCTTTTGTTTTACTTCAGAACTGCGTAAATCTTTTTCTTGCCGCAAGCTAAATAAACACTACACGTAGAGGTGGTGAGTCTTGTTTTGCACACTGGTGTCTTAATCAAGAAACCATAAGGTTTTCTTTGTCTTCTTCCAACATTTATACTTGATTGGGAGAATTGGGAGTGCATGGCTCTCACAGTCACTATTGTATGTCATCAACTTGCACCTTACTTCACTTGCCCTTGCTTTACATGTGTATCCCAATGCCCATCATTGGCAACCCACCCACCTGACCACCTCCTCCTCCTCTCATTCACCCCAGCTCCTCCCTCCTCCATCTCTGGTCGAACTACCCTCTTTCCCTCATCAGATTGACCACCTTCACCACCAGCCCCTGCGGCTACAGCTATCACTAATTAGCTCACCACTGCACTAGAAACCCAACTTGTCTGTCAGGCTAACCTCCAGGCAGGGAACTGACCATTTACATTAATGGCACTCTGCAGAGTTAAAGCTGTGCATTATGTGTCAAAATCCTGAATTGCAAGATCTCCATAAACATTAACCAATTCAACCCTGCAGGTCAAGTCAGTAAAGATCCTGCCCTTGCTGTCTATTTGATCATGAGGAATACTGAACCTAAAGCAATCTGTTCTCACCCAATAGCCATGTAGGCATTTTTTAAAATCCCATGATTCCTGGGATGACAGGATTGCCATATGAGGTGAGATTGGGATGACTAGGGCTGCATTTACTGGAGTTTACAAGAATGAGAGGGAATCTCTTGAAACGTATAAAATTCCATACAGGTTTGACAGACAGGACTTAGGGATGATATTTCCTCCGGCTGGGACGTCGAGAACAAAGGGTCACCATCTCTGGACACAGGGTAGGTCATTTAGTACTTAGATCAGAAGAAATCTCTTTACTCTGGCAGTAGTAAACCTGTGGAATTCCCTACCACAGAGGGGCAGCACGGTAGCATAGTGGTTAGCACAATTGCTTCACAGCTCCAGGGTCCCAGGTTCGATTCCTGGCTTGGATCACTATCTATGCGGAGTCTGCACGTTCTCCCCGTGTGTGCATGGGTTTCCTCCAGGTGCTCCGGTTTCCTCCCACAGTCCAAAGATGTGCAGGTTAGGTGGATTGACCATGCTAAATTGCCCTTAGTGTCCAAAATTGCCCTTAGTGTTGGGTAGGGTTACTGGGTTATGGAGATAGGGTGGAAGTGTGAGCTTGGGTAGGGTGCTCTTTCCAAGAGCCGGTGCAGACTCGATGGGCCGAATGGCTTCCTTCTGCACTGTAAATTCTATGAAATCAGAGGGTCAGTGCAGACTCGATGGGCCAAGTGGCCTCCTTCTGTACTCTGCACAGTAGGGATTCCATGGTTCTATGAAGGCTTAAGAAGGAAATACTTAAAGGCATCAAGGGCTATGGAGGGAGCGCAAGAGTATGATATTGAGATTAAGGATCAGCCACAATCATATTGAATGATGGAGCAGGCTCAATGTGCCGAATGGCCTACTCCTGCTCCGATTCTCTCTGTTTCTATGCTTCTATTTTCCAACACTTTTTACTTGAAGGGTCTCTGGATTCTATGCAACTTAATCCAGTAAGTAGCTGAGCCAAATAGACAAATCCTTGGTTTAATTCTCAGTTAACACTGAACTAACTAATCTCAACCAAAGTCAGCAATGAAGAACAATCTTTACATTAGGGAACTCCTGATCACTGTCCAGTCATCCCAAATGGGAGTGCATGAGTGTGCATTTAAGACTTAGCTCTGCTTTAGGACGCGATCTAACGGCCTCATCATGCCAGACTCGGGATATGACGAGGCCAGTAAATCTCACGAGAGGCCTCTTACAAGATGTATGATGCTCATTGCGCCTCGTGAGATCTACGAGATCTCCCGAGGCATCGCAGTCTGGATCCCAACCTCAATGGCCGGGATCCAGATTGGTTCATTTAAGTGAGTAAACATAGAAAATAGGTGCAGGAGTAGGCCATTTGGCCTTTCGAGCCTGCACCACCATTCAATATGATGGGTTGATGGGAAATGTTCAGAATGGAGTACAGTCACAAGTGGAGTACCACAAGGATCTGTTCTGGGGCCGTTGCTGTTTGTCATTTTTATCAATGACCTAGAGGAAGGCGCAGAAGGGTGGGTGAGTAAATTTGCAGACGATACTGAAGTCGGTGGTGTTGTCGATAGTGTGGAAGGATGTAGCAGGTTACAGAGGGATATAGATAAGCTGCAGAGCTGGGCTGAGAGGTGGCAAATGGAGTTTAATGTAGAGAAGTGTGAGGTGATTCACTTTGGAAGGAATAACAGGAATGCGGAATATTTGGCTAATGGTAAAGTTCTTGAAAGTGTGGATGAGCAGAGGGATCTAGGTGTCCATGTACATAGATCCCTGAAAGTTGCCACCCAGGTTGATAGGGTTGTGAAGAAGGCCTATGGAGTGTTGGCCTTTATTGGTAGAGGGATTGAGTTCCGGAGTCAGGAGGTCATGTTGCAGCTGTACAGAACTCTGGTTCGGCCGCATTTGGAATATTGCGTACAGTTCTGGTCACCGCATTATAGGAAGGACGTGGAGGCTTTGGAGCGGGTGCAGAGGAGATTTACCAGGATGTTGCCTGGTATGGAGGGAACATCTTATGAGGAAAGGCTGTTGGACTTGAGGTTGTTTTCGTTGGAGAGAAGAAGGTTAAGAGGAGACTTAATAGAGGCATACAAAATGATCAGGGGGTTGGATAGGGTGGACAGTGAGAGCCTTCTCCCGTGGATGGAAATGGCTGGCACGAGGGGACATAACTTTAAACTGAGGGGTAATAGATATAGGACAGAGGTCAGAGGTAGGTTCTTTACGCAAAGAGTAGTGAGGCCGTGGAATGCCCTACCTGCTACAGTAGTGAACTCGCCAACATTGAGGGCATTTAAAAGTTTATTGGATAAACATATGGATGATAATGGCATAGTGTAGGTTAGATGGCTTTTGTTTCGGTGCAACATCGTGGGCCGAAGGGCCTGTACTGCGCTGTATTTTTCTATGTTCTATGTTCTATGTTCTATGATCATAGCTGATGATGCAAATTCAGTATCCCATTCCCGCCTTTTCTCCATACTCCTTAATCCCTTTAGCCGCAAGAGCCACATCCAGCTCCCTCTTGAATATATCCAACGACCTGGTCCCAGCTGCTTTCTATGGTAGAGAATTGCACAAGTTCCCAACTCCCTGAGAGAAAAAGTTCTTCCTCATCTCAGTCCTGAATGGCTTACCCCTTATTCTTAGGCTGTGATCCCTAATTCTGGACAGCCCAACATAGGGAACATTCTTCCAGCATCTAGCCTGTCCAGTCCCATCAGGATTTTGTATGTTTCTATCAGATCCTCTCTCATTCTTCTAAACTCCAGTGAGTACAAGCCCAGTCGATCCAATCTTTCTTCAAAGGTCAGTCCTGCCATCCTGGGAATTAGTCTGGTGAACCTTAGCTGTATACCTTCAATAGCAAGAATGTCCTTCCTCAACATAGGAGACTAAAACTGCACAAAATACTCAAAGTGAGGCCTCACCAAGGCCCTGTATAACTGCAACAAGAAATAACTACTCCTGTACTCCTCTTCTCTTGAAAGGTCTGCACTGGAGTTACCTAAGGCATGTGGCCTAATGGCCTTGCCTCAGAGACCCTGGGCGAAATTCTCCGGTATCGGCGCGATGTCCGCCGACCAGCGCCCAAAACGGCGCAAATCAGTCGGACATCGCGCCGTCCCAAAGGTGCGGAATCCTCCGCATCCTGGGGGGCCGAGCCCCAATCTTAAGGGGCTAGATCCGCGCCGGACTAATTTCCGCCCCGCCAGCTGGCGGAAAAGGCCTTTGGTGCCCCGCAAGCTGGCGCGGAAATGACATCTCCGGGCAGCGCATGCGCGGGAGCGTTAGCAGCCGCTCACAGAATCCCCGCGCATGCGCTGTGGAGGGTGTCTCTTCCGCCTCCGCCATGGTGGAGACCGTGGCGAAGGCGGAAGGAAAAGAGTGCCCCCACGGCACAGGCCCGCCCGCGGATCGGTGGGCCCCGATCGCGGGCCAAGCCACCGTGGGGGCACCCCCCCGGGGCCAGATCGCCCCGCGCCCACCCCAGGACCCCGGAGCCCGCCCACGCCGCCTTGTCCCGCCGGTAAGGTAGGTGGTTTAATAAACGCCGGCGGGACAGGCATTCTAGCAGCGGGACTTCGGCCAATCCGGGCCGGAGAATCGTGGGGGGGCCCCGCCAACCGGCGCAGCGCGATTCCCGCCCCCGCCAAATATCCGGTGCCGGAGAATTCGGCAGCCGGCGGGGGCGGGACTCACGCCCGCCCCCGGCGATTCTCCGACCCGGCGGGGGGTCGGAGAATCTCGCCCCCTAACTGGGTGCCATTTGGCACTGGTTTCCACTATCATGTGGCACTTGGGATGGTCTCCCAGGCCATCGGGAACCCCCGGGTGGTCAGGCTCTCGGCAGAGTGGTGCCCTGGCACTCCCGATGGCACCTGGGCAATGCCAGAATGTCCAGGTGACACTGCCAGGCTGGCAGGGGTACTGCCGGAGTTCCAGGCTGGCAATGCCAAGGTGGCATCCTGCCCATGTCGGCGTCCGGTGTGCAGTTACCTGCTCTTGTGAGGTGGAGTGTAGGGGTCTCAAGGACCCCCTAATTGGGTAAGTTGGGGCATTGGGGGTGAGTTCCAGAGACCGCGGTGGGGGTGAGGGGGGGGGGGTGGGGGGTGCAGAAATCAGAGCGCCATTTTAAAATCACTTCCTACACTGGCAAACTGAGCTCATTAGTGCAGGAAATCAGCCTAAGTGTGGCCTCAGTGGGGCTTTCCTCACTGAGTCCCATTTATTAGCGGGGTCATTCTCGGCCCTGTCAGCGCCGGGAAACACCTCACTAAACCTGCCCAAAACAGGAATCTGTTTCTTTTCCATTACCTCGAGATCACAATCTCCCTTCCAGTTCAATATTTACGGTCAACAAACACACACAACAAGCAGCCACTTAGCTAAGGTACTGTGGTGGTATGTATTAAGGGTAATACGGTACACCATGAATGCCGAGGAGCTATTGGAGGACAGATGCTGGATTCCGATTGGATCCTCCACCTACAGGGCTCCACCCAGATAGGCGGGGTATAAGAACCTGGGTTTAATCCCCGCAGCTGCATTCTGTGACTGAGCTGCTGGGGAACGAGTCTGAACAAGTCTGCTTAATAAAGCCTCGATTGAAGTTCTTTACGTCTCGCCTCGTGTGTAATCGATGGTGCTACAGGTACTGGAGAGGAAGTACTCACAACAACATTAACATAATCAAATATGGAGGAAAGAGAAACTCATGGGCAAATTAAGTGGAAAAGAATCGGTTGATTTTGCACGAGCTTCACATTCCTCAACTTGACAAATTCTTGGGCTGCTTTTGGCCTTCACCACTCCGTTCCTCCCACCTCATAAATACTTGGGGCCTGTAAATCTGACAGGAAATTAGATTCATTCTTATATTTTACTCCTTGACGTAGTATTGCCTGTCACTGGAATGGGTATTCCAGTTGGACCGAGAATCTGTACTTCTCAATGGTGAACAGCAGTGAACCTGTTAACTTGTCATAATTTATTCAGTTTGTTACTGTGATTTATGTGATTTTTTTTTTTGCCATTTAACAATGGTGGAATGCTTCTTATGTCAAATGCTACATGAGTGGCAAGCTTTTTGCCATCCACAAGGGGAAAATTCATTGTGAATTTCCCATCATAAACCGACTTGCAACAGTCAGTCCCTTTTTACCCACTTAAAGAAGGGAACTTTTGCTGAATCTCTCTCCGTTTTCTGCATCCAATCTCAAACTGGTATCCATATCAATTTCCTAACTGTGAGCAGCTAATTTAGTAGGCACGGAAATCAAGGAACCTTCATTCTGTAATATTGTGAGATATCACTGAGGAGATTTCTTATATAACTTTTTTTTTCTTTAATTTAGAGTACCCAATTCATTTTTTCCAATTAAGGGGCAATTTAGTGTGACCAATCCACCTAGCCGGCACATCTTTGGGTTGTGGGGGCAAAACCCACACAAACACAGGGAGAATGTGCAAACTCCACACGGACAGTGACCCAGAGCCGGGATGGAACATGGGACGTCAGCGCCGTGAGGCAACAGGGCTAACCCACTGCGCCACCGTGCTGCCCTGATTTCTTGTAGAACAAAGAGGTTTATTAGAAATGTGGTTTAACTATATACACGCACAGAGGTACAGCATGCAGGTCTTTACCCCTCCAGGATCCACACTGCCTGGGTCTCTGCTCAAAAGGCCCCATGCTTTTTCCCCCATTGGTTGGGGTTTGGGTGCTTCCATGTGATATGCACTGAGCGAATCACGTGGTGCATTAAAGATCGCCCCTTAAAGGGGCCACTCTCTCACAACCCTCCCCCTTGTGTCCCTCAACACATATATACAATACAGGTTATTAACAGAGGGCAGAAACCATGGGGGGCAATGCAGTACAGTCCTTTACAACGTCAATCTATCAGGCTACTCCCATGGATGCAGATGAGCCTCATGCAGCAAAGTTTGCCGCGACTGACAGAAGTCACATTGATGAACCCGAGTCTCGATATCTTGTCAACACCCGACCACCACATGTAGCTCCTGGCCGGCATTTTCATCTTAGCGTGGCTAGGGTGTGCACTGTGTAGCTCCTGCAGCAGTGGCTGTCTTGCTAGGGGTGGTATCATCACCCGGGAACTCCGAAACAATACTCTGTCTTCACAACTGAGTTCATCTTTCCTCAGTTGTTGGGCCTGAGCGGATCTGACTTGCCATCCACTGAGAACCATTAGTGTGACCTTTGAGAGGATCTTGTCACATTGAGTCCGGTTCCTGATGTGGGTTGAGGAGACGGACAGGGTATCCCGAAAATTTAACGCCAGGACAATCCTTGCGGCACAGGTGGCGGTGTCAGACATTTGGGGAGCTGACTCAGTGTATTGCCATTGGAGATCTGCATCCCCGGATGATGTTGAGAATCATAGTTATTAGCCACCAATAGCAAGGCCCACCTTTGCACCTTGGCTAAATAAATAGGTGGAATTGGTTTATCCTCACAGAGTAGCCCTAATAATGGCTTGTGGGCAGTTATAATGGTGAGATGGCGGCCACACATGTACTGATGGAATTTTTGTTTTTTTTAAATAATATTTTATTGAGGTATTTGAAAATTTTTATAACAGTAACATAAACAATGACATCAACATGGTAAAATAAACATTTCCCCCCCAGCCCATTCTTCACCCACTTCAACCATCCAACAACAATCTGCCCCCCCCCCCCCATTGGAATTCTGCACCTGCTGACATTTTAATTTTCCCCGAGAAAGTCGACGGACGGCTGCCTCCTCCAGGTGAACCCTAACATTGACCCTCTTGAGACAAACTTTATTTTCTCAAGACTGAGAAACCCAGCCATGTCTCTAACCCAGGTCTCTACACTCGGGATCTTCGAGTCCCTCCACATTAATAAGTTCCGTCTCCAGGCTACCAGGGAGGCAAAGGCCAAGACGTCAGCCTCTTTCGCCCCCTGTACTCCTGGATCTTCCGACACTCCAAAGATCGCTACCTCCGGACTCGGCGCCACCCGTGTTTTTAGTATCGTGGACATTGCCTTAGCAAAACCCTGCCAAAACCCTCTAAGCTTCGGGCATGCCCAAAATATGTGGACATGATTTGCTGGGCTTCCCGCGCACACCTGTCCTCTACTCCGAAGAACTTACTCATCCTAGCCACTGTCATGTGTGCCCAGTGGATAACCTTAAATGTTATCAGGCTAAGCCTGGCGCATGATGAGGAGGTATTAACCCTGCTTAAGGCATCCGTCCATAGGCCCGCCTCTATCTCTCCTCCTAGCTCGTCCTCCCACTTGCCTTAAGCTCCCCCACCGGGGTTTCCTCCACCTCCGAAAGCTCCTCGTAAATATCCGATGCCTTCCCCTCTCCCACCCAGGTACTGGAAACTACTCTATCCTGTATCCCCTGTGGCGGCAGCAGCGGAATGGCCAGCACCTGTTTTCTCAGGAAGTCTCGCACCTGCAAATACCTAAAACCATTCCCTGCTGGCAGTTTAAATTTATCCTCCAAAGCTTTCAATCTGGGAAAGCTCCCGATTATAAATAGATCCCCCATCCTTCTAATTCCTGCGCTCTGCCAACTCCGGAACCCGCCATCTAGCCTACCCGGTACAAACCTGTGGTTATTATAAATCGGGGTCCAAATCGATGCTCCCTCCACTCTTTTATATCTCCTCCATTGCCCCCAGTTCCTCAGAGCCGCCACGACCACCGGACTTGTGGAGTATTGGGCCGGCGAGAATGGCAGAGGTGCCATGACCAGTGCTCCCAAACTGGTGTCTTTACATGACGCTGCCTCCACCCACACCCATGCTGACCCCTCCCCCACTACTCACTTCCTAATCATGGCTATATTAGCCGCCGAGTAGTAATTGCAGAAGTTCGACAGCGCCAACACACCCTCCTACCGACTGCGCTCCAGCAACACTTTCTTCACTCGTGGGGCTTTACTCGCCCACACAAAGCCCGAAATAACCTTATTCACCTGCTTGAAAAAGGCCTTTGGGTTGAAGATGGGGAGGCACTGAAAGACAAACAGAATCTGGGGAGGACTGTCATTTTCACGGTCTGTACCCTCCCCGCCAGTGATAGCGGGAGCTAGTCCCATCTCTTAAAGTCCCCTTCCATTTGTTCTACCAGCCGAGGACAGGTTTAACTTGTGCAGTACCTCCCATTCCCGGGCCATCTGGATTCCCAGATATCAAAAACTCTTCCCTACCATTCTAAGCGGCAGCTCTCCCAGTCTCATCTCCTGTCCTCTTGCCTGGATCGCAAACATCTCGCTTTTCCCCATGTGCAATTTATACCCCGAAAAGTTGCCAAATTCCCCCAAGATTCGCATTACTTCCCTCATCCCTTCCAACGGGAGCGAAATGTACAAGAGCAGGTAATCTGCATAGAGCGAGACCCGGTGCTCCAACCCCCCCCCCCCGCCCCCCCCCCCCCCCCCCCCCCCCCCAAACCAGCCCTTTCCTGTTCCTAGAGGCTCTTAACGCCATGTTCAATTACTCTATGGCCAGAGCAAACAGTAACGGGGCGAGAGGGTACCCTTGCCTTGTCCCTTGGTGTAGTTTAAAATAGCCCGACCTCAATCGGTTTGTACGCACACTCGCTACTGGTGCCTGATAGAGCAACCACACATAGTCAATAAAGCCCTCACCAAACCCAAACCTTCCCAGCACCTCCCACAGGTAATTCCACTCCACCCGCATCCATCGCTACCACCACCTCCGCTTCCTCTCCTTCTGAGGGCATCATAATAACATTTAGAAGCCTTCGCATATTGGCCTTGAGTTGCCTGCCCTTTACAAATCGCGTCTGGTCTTCCCCTTTCACCCCCGGGACACAGTCCTCTATCCTTGTGGCCAATATCTTAGCCAGCAGTTTGGCATCCACATTCAGTAGAGAATCAGTGAAATCGAGGCCTGCGACATTGTTGGGGGGAGGACTCCTTTCTCTCTTGCTTTGTTAAATGTCCTCACCAGTAGTGGGCTCAATATCTCTGAAAACATCTTATAGAATTCCACCGGGTAGCCGTCAGGCCCCGGGGCCTTGCCCGGCTGCATGCCCTCCAGCCCCTTGATTACTTCCTCAATCTCAATTGGGTCTCCCAGCCCTTACACCAGGACCTCCTCCACCCTCTGGAACCTCAACTGATCCAAAAACTGCCTCATCGCCTCCAGCCCCAGCCAGGGGTTCCCACTCATATAATTTTCTATGAAAGTCCTTCAACACCTCGTTCACCCCCGCTGGGTCCAGGACAGTATTAACATCTCTACTCTTTACTTTACCTATCTCCCTGGCCGCCTCACTTTCCCTAAGCTGGTGCGCCAACATTCTGCTTGCCTTTTCCCCGTAGTCATAGATCGCCCCCCTTGCCTTCCTCAACTGTTCCACTGCTTTCCCTGTTGTCAACAGCTAAAACTCCACCTGTAACCACCGCCGCTCCCTCAGTAGCCCCGTGTCCGAGGCCTCCGAATATCTCCTGTCCACCTAGAGTATCTCCTCAACTAACCTGTCCCTCTCAGCCCGTTCCGCCAGATCTCTGTGGGCCCGTATCGAGATTAATTCCCCTCTGACTACTGCCTTCAAAGCTTCCCAGATTGTCGCTGCAGAGACCTCCTCCGTATCATTTGTTTCCAGGTAGTTCTGGATGGACTTGTTAACCCGCCCACAGATCGCTTCGTTCGCTAGCAACCCCACATCCAGTCTCCACAGCAGGTGTTGCCCTCTCTCCGCAATAACCTGTAGATCCACCCAATGTGGGGCATGATCCGACACTGCAATTGCTGAGTACTCAGTATCCACCACCTTCAGTATTAGCGCCCTGCTCAAAACAAAAAAGTAGATGCGAGAGTATACCTTGTGGACATGTGAAAAAAAGGAAATCTCCTTCGTCCTCGGCCGTGCAAACCTCCATGGGTCTACTCCCCCAATCTGTTCCATAAAACCCTTCAATTCCTTTCCCGCAGCCGGCCTCCTCCCTGTCCTGGATTTTGACCGGTCCAATTACGGATCAATTGAAGTGCCCTCCCATGATCAGGTTATGTGACTCTAAGTCTGGGGTCTTACCTAACACCCACCTCATATATTCCACGTTGTCCCAATTCGGAGCCTATACGTTCACGAGTACCACCCGCACCACGTCCAGCTTCCCACTCACCATTATGTACCTACCCCCCTTGTCTGACACAATTCTCCCTGCCTCGAATGCCACTCGTTTGCTGATCAAGATCGCTACCCCCCTGGTCTTTGAGTCCAGTCCTGAGTGGAACACTTGGCTGACCCACCCCTTCCTCAATCTCATCTGGTCTGCAACTTTAGGTGTGTCTCTTGTAGCATTGCCACGTCCGCCTTCAGCTCCCTCAAATCCGCGAACAGGCGAGCCCTCTTGACCGGCCCATTCAGTCCTCTCATGTTCCATGTGATCAGCCTGGACGGGGAGCTTCCAACCCCCTCCCCCCCACTGCCAACTAGCCATCATCTTTTATAGGCCAGCCTTGAGCTCGCGCCCTCTGCTTCCTCGAGTCCCCACTTGGGGGCTGTCGCCGTTCCCGACCTCCCATTTGTCCCCTAGTAACAGTTCCTCTCCTGTCAGCAAAGCAGCTCCCCCCCCTTCCCCAACTAGCAACAACACTAGAAACCCAATCCCCCAAGCCAAGCTCCAGCTTAACACCTGCTCACCACCCACTGCGCTTCCGAGTGTCAGCTGACCCATGCTGACTCGGTAGCTCCCGCCCCTGGCACCAAGCAGTCAGTCTCCCTATTGTTCTCTCCTCTCTCCCCCCACATGAATAAACATTTTTAAAGCATCACATTCCCCAGTAAACAAACATCAGAAAAAACAGTGAAGAAACAGTCACTTTAGAAAAATAGTCACCCAAAAAGCAGAACCAAATTCAAAGCCCATCCCCCCTCTTAACAAGGTTCCTGCAAGACAAAGCAACCTTTAACTATCCACACAGCCCATTATTTCACATAGAGCTACGTAAATTTATACAATCCAGCACTACAAATCGCCGCCACAGTACTTCTGCAAAGCTTCAGTGACTTTTAATTCGCCTCCAGCTTCATTTCTTTAATAAAGGTCCATCCTTCTTCTGGTGTTTCAAAGTAGAAGTCCCGTTCCTCATGTGTGACCCACAGATGGCCTGGGTACAGCATCCCGAACTTCATCCCCTTCTTTAAAAGGGTCATTTTAGCCCGATTGAACCCAGCTCGTCTCTTGGCCAAATCCGCTCCCAGATCCTGATAGATGTACAATTCACAGTTCTCCCACTTGCTGCTCCGTTCTTTCTTGGCCCACCGCAAAATGAGTTCCTTGTCCATGAAACGGTGAAAACGTACTGCAATGGCCCTCGGCGGCTCGTTCGCTCTGGGCTTCCTCACGAGGGCTCTGTGCGCTCTGTCCAATTCCAGGGGCCGAGGGAACGCCCCAGCCCCCATCAACATCTCCAACATGTCCGTCATATAGGCCCTCACATCCGATCCCTCACTGCCTTCAGGGAGGCCAACAATTCGGAAATCCTGCCTCCTGGACCTATTCTCCAGGTCCTCCAGCTTCTCCTGCATTCTTTTCTGGCAGTCGTTCATCATCCCCACCTTGATTTCCAGCACAGTTATATACTCCTCGTGCTCGGACAACTTTTGTTCAGCTTCCTGGATCGCTCTCCCGTGGGTTTCCTGATTCTGAACCACTTGATCAATCTAAGCCTTATCAGGTCCAGCGTGACCTTCTTCAGCTTGGCGAAGCAATCCTCGAAAAACTTCACCAGCTGCTCCGTCGACTACTGTGCCGCCTCCCCGCGGCCCTGCTGCCCTGCTATGCTGTTCCGCATTACCAGCTCTGCTTGGGTCTCCCTTATAGGACTTTGTCTTCTTACACTTCTGGCCCAATTCTCCATACACCGGAGGGGGATTTCTCCTTACTGTCTCGCTCTTCACCGATTTAGCCCATAAAATCCAAAAAGAAATGGGGGAAAAAGGTCCAAATATCCGTTACAGGCGGGAGCTATCAAATGTGTGACCTACTCCTCCATGGCTGCCACCGGCAGTCCCCTGGTGGAATTTTTTAACACCGTACATCACTCACAGCTATACCCTCTTCAATTTGTGCATTCTTTCATTCTGCGACGGTGAGTGTTCAGGAGGCGAAAGCACTGGATCTGTCAGTGCCACCCTCCATCATGTGGCACAGGAACTGCCCCATCCCAGAAGATGAAGCATTGCAGGTGCAAATTATCACCTGGGTTGAAATGGACCAGCAAGATGCACAACTTTAGGGCCTGTTTGACTTGATGGAAAGCTTCATTTTGTTGGTCTTTTCAAAATCAAAGTTGGTGCTTTTTTAAAAGATGATTTAGCGGCGCTAATGTTGTTGACAAATTAGGGACCGGCCACAGTAATTTCCCATGCCCAGAAACTATTTAAATTCTGCAAAGTTCTTCAGCACAGGGACTTCTTTAATGGTTTTCACCCTATCTTCTAAAGGGTGCAAGCCTTTTGAGTCCACCTTAAAACATAAATACATGACCTCACTGGCCCGAAATGTGCACTGTTCTCTTTTTAATCTGATGTCAACGTCTCTGAACTTTTTAAGGACTTCTTCCGAGATGGCCAGACACTTTTTTGTGTAAAGTCTCTACTAAGATGTCATATAAGTACACCATGACTTTGGGGATTCCTCGTAACAAGTTCTCCATCATCCTCTGAAATATTGCACAAGTAGATGATATCCCAAAAGGCACATATTGGAAAAGTTTCTTGTGCGTATTGATGGTCGCAAATTTCCTGGAGTCCTCATCCAGTTCAAGTTGTAAATAAGCATGACTTAAGTCAAGTTTTGTACACATGAGGCACCCCACCAATAGAGGTCTTCTCTCTGAGGGATCGGATATTTGTCGAGTTGGGCCATTTGGTTCATGTTGAGTTTGTAATCAGCGCAGATTCTGACAGAGTGTTTAGGTTTTAAGACTGGGACGATAGGGGCCACCCATTCAGAGAATTGTACCAGGTTTATGATCATTGATTCTTCCAAGCATGCCAACTCAGCCTTGACGTTCTGGTGTTGGGCATATGGGATGGGCCTAACTCTAATGAATTCAGAGTCGGGGTTCACATAAATTTTTGCCTTTACCCCTCGTATTTGACCAAGCTCATTTTGAAACGCATCTTCATACTTGCACAGGGCTCCTTGGAAAATGTTATCTGATATCCTGAAAATTTCTAGCCAATTTAGCGTCATCTGATGTAGCCAATCTCTCCCATGAGGCTTGACCCCTGTCCTTCCACAATGATCATGGGTAATTGAGCCAAATGTTGTTGGTACGACATCGGTTTCATCATGGTACTTAAAATCATTAAGGTTTCCCCTGTATACATTGCCAACTTAGCAGTCTTGCTGCTTAGATTCAGGGTTGGGCTCATCGAAGGTTCTTGTAGGTTTGTTCACCCATCACTGTGGCCGATGCCCTTGTGTCGACCCCCATGCTCAATGGTCGCCCTTGACCATAAGGACTATCTCTATGGGAGCCTTCTTGCTTACTTTAACCACATTTAACCTGTAAATGCTGATCCGTCTTTACAATTTTTCTCTACTTTATGCACTGGAATCATTTTGCGTTTTTGTTTTAAACTAGGTGCACTACTTCTGGTGCAGCAACATGCCTGAATGTGGCTCTTCTTACTGCACTTGAAGCACACAAACTCTCTGCAATGGCACATCTGTTGGGGTTGGTCTATACCGCATCTGTAACACACATCAAAATTCCTGGGTTGACGGGCCGCTTCTCTTCATTGCTTCTGTCCACGATCCTGCTCCTGGGATCTCTGTTCAGCCTCCTCTGTTCCTGTCACTCAGGGTTCTCGCCTAACAGCTGTTCCACAGCAAAGCTGATTTACCTCACCTTCCTGCATGCACTGTCACTCAGAGGCACCCTTCACCGCTCATTCAGTAGCTTAGGCTGTCTCTATCATTTTATCCACGGTAATTTTTATTTAGGCTAACAATTTCCTGTGTACATTGTTGGTGTTGATGCCACATACCAAACGATCAGGTAGCATGTCACTTAGTGCCACCCCGAATTCGCAGTGTTCAGCTATTTGGTGAAGTCTGGCAAGAAAAGCCAAAATTGTCCCTCCTGGGTCCCTGATGGCCAAATTAAATTTATAGCACTGCAGTCTAATGGAAGGCCTGAGGTTGAAATGCTCTTTCACAAGTGTCATTAGCTGGGCAAATTATTTTGTGTCTGGGAATGTTAAATTCCTAATAAGGTTGTCGGTCTGGGTCCCACAAACCGTTAACAAAATTATCTTTTGCTTATGTTCCCCCACAATCTCATTGACGGTAATAAAGTAGCAGAGCCTCTCGGTGTATCGGCTCCAGTGTTTGTGCCCATGGTTGAACGGATCGTGTTTCCCTATCAGAGGTATTGGGTGGAACTCTCTGATAATGGGGCTATGTCCCACGTCGGCGGGAAAATAGGCACAAATCACTCTGGACTTTCCTGGAGAAAGTCCAGAGTGATTCTCCATTTTGCAGGGGGCTAGCAGGGCTCCTCGCAACTTCGGCTGCCGATACAGGGCCCTGCACTTCCGGCTGCGGGTCCACGCAGGCGCACACCGGCCGCCTGTGCCGGCTGCCCTGCGCAACATGGCGGTCCCACACTACGGGCTAGCCCCGACAATATAGGCCCCCCGAGATCGCGCACCCCTGCCAATCGGTGACCTCCGATCGCAAATTCGGCCGTCCTGGAGGCCCCCACCACCCCACCACCCCGGTGACGGATCCCCGCCGCCCCTCACCAGGGCGGACGCGGACTTATTCCACAGCAGCCACTCTGAGCTCCCGCCGACTGGAACCATGAGTGAACCACGCCAGCAGGAACTCGGCCAGTTGTCGGAGGAGAATCGCCGCGGGGGCCTCTTCCAATGGCCCCTGACCGGCGCCGCGTCGACCGCGCGCGATTGGCGGTGACGGACCTGATCGCGGGTCTGACGCCCATTCTCCGTCCCCACGCCAAGGGAGATTGCGGCGCAGAGGCTCAGAGAACCTCGGCCATTGTTTCTCACTCACTGTTTGTTCTGCCAACCTCATCCTTTCTGTTTCTTGGAAATTTCTGATGCAACCCCTTCCCCCACGAATTTTGAGACTTGCGATCATTGCCTGAATTACTCTCATCGCCAATGTAATAGCGCGAGACATCACACGGAGACATCGTACATAACAAAGAGGTTTATTGGAAACAACAACGAGGTTTAACTATCTACAGGCACAGAGGTATATCACACAGGTCTTCCCTCCTTGACTCGCAGGTCCACACTATCCGGGCCCCTGCTCCCAGGGCCCTGCACTTTTTCCCCATTGGTCGGGTTCGCACGCTTCCACACAATAGTCCCCGAACGGATCACGTGGCCCATGAAAGATCATCCGTTAAAGGGGCCACACTACCACACATTCACGTTTTTTAATAGAAGCTAAATACTGTGGATGCTGGAAAAAAAGTAGAAAATGGTGGATAAACTCAGCAAGTCTGGCAGCATCTGTGGTTAGAGAAACAGCGTTTTGAATTTGTGTGATTCTTCTTCACTGTTTTTAACTTGCTGAGCCCAGATGGTGTAGTTCAATATATTAGCCACTGTGACTGTTAGGAATGTAAATGTGGTCAACGACATTTTTGCTTTGTAAATAAAAAATGATTCATAGACACTATCGATGCGCACGTGACCACAATACTGTAGTCATATTTAAACAGTGTGTGCATGTGTACTTTTTGTGAATTTGTTGGTGAAATGGTAATACGTATTTCTGAGTGCTCATGATCATTATGTGCGCTTTTCTTTCAGTTCTTGCTTTTAGTTTTCTGCTAAAATGGTGTGTAACATGAGTGAAGACCCGGGACTTCAGCACCATGCAAACACCAGTAGCATTGTATGGAGAATGGAGCTATCATTGGGGTCAGCTCAACAAATCAGAATAACCACTTCAGGCCAGCACAAAGCAAGCCAAGCCAATAATGAACAGCTCCGTCGGCACGTGTAATGGTAAATGGCGACCAGCGTCCAGCCAAATTCTGTATGTAGAGCAGTGGCTGTTCAGGCATGCCTACTTGCGTCAGTCAACATACTTGGCTCAACATTCTGATGAAGCTGAAGTGCAACAGCTGGACCTACACGTTGCATGAAGATTGTCTGTGCTCGATAAGGCTGTTGTGTTATGTACTGGTAGAGGGATTGAGTTCCGGAGTCAGGAGGTCATGTTGCAGCTGTACAAAACTCTGGTACGGCCGCATTTGGAGTATTGCGTACAGTTCTGGTCACCGCATTATAGGAAGGACGTGGAAGCTTTGGAGCGGGTGCAGAGGAGATTTACCAGGATGTTGCCTGGTATGGAGGGAAGATCTTATGAGGAAAGGCTGATGGACTTGAGGTTGTTTTCGTTAGAGAGAAGAAGGTTAAGAGGAGACTTAATAGAGGCATACAAAATGATCAGGGGGTTAGATAGGGTGGACAGTGAGAGCCTTCTCCCGCGGATGGAAATGGCTGGCATGAGGGGATATAGCTTTAAACTGAGGGGTAATAGATATAGGACAGAGGTCAGAGGTAGGTTCTTTACGCAAAGAGTAGTGAGGCCGTGGAATGCCCTACCTGCAACAGTAGTGAACTCGCCAACATTGAGGGCATTTAAAAGTTTATTGGATAAACATATGGGTGATAATGGCATAGTGTAGGTTAGATGGCTTTTGTTTTGTGCAACATCGTGGGCCGAAGGGCCTGTACTGCGCTGTACTGTTCTATGTTCTATGTACTCTGGGATAACACAGGCTGCAACTGGATGCAGCTTTAACCAAAAGATACTCCAGACCTTGAAGTTGATTCAATTTGATTTATTGAACCAGTAGCACAGTTAGCACAGTTCTCTATGAGTTGGACTCTCTGCTAATCTAAGTGTGGTTACTCTGTCTGATTGAATCAGACTAGCTCTTAGCCACGTGCTGGAGGTGTGATACTGTAAATACACCCTGACTCACTCTGCAGATGTTCACCAGTGGAAAGAGGCGGAGTGTGAGCGTCTTGTGCCTTTTATAGTGAGATACCACCCCTGAGTGTCCTGCGTGCTCATTGGTCATATCCTGTTCTCTGTGTTCATTAGCTGCCTGTCTGTATATAATTATCTGCATGTCTGCATATCATGACAAAGGCAACTCCAGAATTGCAAATTTTGGCAAGAATGTAAGATTGTAATGAATGACAGTTGATTTGTGGTCAATAAGTATACATGGGAAGTGTAATTTCCTGTATTGTGCCGAAAGTACTTTCTACAAAAATTAGTGCATGTGGCTAAAATGGTGTCATTAGTCAATGACGTCTAGGTCATTGTCATTAACACTGTCTTTGGAAGCAGGGGATGGGAATGATTGATAGGAGAGTAGGGGATTCTTTTGTACTATTATGTTACTCACAGGCCATTTTTCCAAATGCTTACTCATTATGTCACTGATGAATGCACATCAATAGTGAAGTGTAGGAAGTTCCTTGACTATTTCTTTTGACCTATCGTCTATTTATTTGAATAATGTGCACAGTGTAGAATTTAAGGTTGTTGAATGGTAATGAGCATATTTATTTATCTCCAAAGTTTTAGTCATTTATTACTGACTGGCAGATAGTAACAAATGATGTGCGAATGTTAATCTATAAAATAGGAGGACCCTGCCAGGTTAAAGCGACCTGGTGAAAAGGGTGCAGCAGGACCACAGGACCAGCTTGTCTGCATGCTTTCTGTCAACTGGAAACCACATTCACCTGATTTCTGGGAAGAGGCTGCAGAATAATACATCACATTAAAGTGACACAGTATAGTCACTCCCCGCAAAACAAATTGTTGGGCATTATTATCTTTAATTGGATCTCACTATTTATGAAAGAACACAGATTCTTGAAATCTGAGTCATAGGACCAGCCCATTTACAGGAAAAGCAGAAACCTTTTACAATGAAACAGCTCTTTGCACAACAAATGCTACAGAAATGGCCTTTGCACTGGTCAGAACAGACTGAGATTCTGTCAATTCGGCAGAACTCCATCTTGGGCAACACTTGATTTGCCCCTTATTTGCCATGCTCACTCCGAGTCTTTTTTAAGTTTTTAAGTTTTTCCAATTAAGAGGCAATTTAATGTGGCCAATCTGCCTACCCTGCACATTTTGGGTTGTGGGGGTGAGACCCATGCAGACATGGGGCAAATGTGCAAACCCCACACGGACAGTGACCCGGGGCCAGGATCAGACCGGGTCCATGTGGCAACAGAGTTAGCCAGTGCGTCACCATGCCGCCCTCCAGTCACAACTTATGGCCATCTGACATTAACTCCCGTTTTGTTAACATTTGCCCCAGTCGCCTTCAGACGTAAGTTAGGGCCCTCTGACAGAAACTTTATGAGCTTCTGCTTTGATAACATTTGATCTGTTGGGCAGTAAATATAACTCAAAATCAATGAGACTCTGCCTGGAATATTAGAAATCGCAGGGTTTGCATGAAACATGTTCCCCAAATGGCTTAGCTAAATTAGGCCTCCTCTAAACTAAAATACCGGTTGTGATAATCATTGATTTAAGGCCTGAAACCAGGCTAACGAAGCACGACCAGCCACCGTAGGAGTCTCAATCCTTCAAGGTGACTGGACTGCTCACATTTGTTATCAGCAGAAGAAATAATCAACAGGAGATTGTGAGTGTAAGGGAGGAAAGCATAACCACAGATGTTCCTTCCATTAGTTTACCTCAAAAGTATTAAGAATTTGTATTAGAACTAAACTTTGTATCAGTATGTGATTAATTTGAAATAGTACAGTTCTTTAGATCATAGCTATTCAACAGTATGTATATGTTTTAAACAGTGCCTATTGCTAAGCACTTATATTATACCTACTCTGCATAATTTTAAGTGCAACGTAATTTGTAACCTTTCTGTGTTAGTACTGTGTAATATTCTGTAAGTTATAAGCCTTTTCCACACTATCCTTTCTTTGATATGTAAAGTGATTCATTCCAAGTTCCAACACCTACAGTGAGAAGGACTGGGGTCTCACAGTGAGATAGCTGATAAGGGAACGACACACTGATGTATCCTGAACCTAGGTAGCTGGCCTCAGCCGTTGAAGGGGTTAGCAGCTATAAATGCCGAATCAGCAGCTTCAAAGGACCAACAGACTAACAGATGTGCCTGGCGTACGTGACCTTTTTTCATTTCTATAGGTCACAGCAGCCTCCTCGAACATTTGGGATTATAACGTCATCAGCCAAACCTCTGAGGGTCGTGAACAAAGAGTTGGGGCGGGATTCTCCGACTGTGTCCGCCCGGAAACTGGTGAATCTTGGTGAGGTCAATGGATTTCTCCATTGGCCGCCACTCGCACGTGGCGTTCTCGCAGCGGATGGGGTGAAAGAACCCAGCCCTCATTAACGAAAGACTGGGATACAGGAGAGTGGGAGGGGTAACACATATAGAACCTCTGTGTGGTAGTCATCACTGTTGTATTAAATTGTATATATGGGTATTACGGTAAGGCTCCTGTACTACAAGTACGGGGGTAGATCCCTGCCTGCTGGCTCCGCCCAGGAGGCGGAGTATAAATGTGTGTGCTCTCCGAACAGCAGCCATTTTGTAAACTGCTGTATGAGGCCACACATCTCTGTGTAATAAAGCCTCGATTACATTCTACTCTCATCTCATCGTAATTGATAGTGCATCACTCTGCTTTCACACTTGTAAGCCGAGACGAGACTGACCAACTCCTTGAGTGAAGAATAGGCAGGCTCCTCTCCGGGCCGTATAAAATTGCCAATAAAGCTTTTGAACAGAACTAACTATGCCTGATCCTTGACTACTTTCTTGAGCGTAACAAAGTCTGTTGCAGTTAATGATGACTGGCATTGTTGTTAACTCCTCCAGTCACAAAGGGCAATAGCATTCATTGTAAAATATCTTACAGACCCGGGCTGGAATCTTCTGGCTGTTCTCGCCGATGGGATCTTCCAGTCCCAACAACGCAACCCCGCACTGCAGGTTTCCCTGCGGCTGGGCATGCACAGAGTGGGAAACCCCGTTGACAGCGGCGAGTCTGACATGAAATGGAGCATTGGGAGGGGTATTCAGTATCTGAACTAACTTGGCAGGGGGTGAGACATGAGTGGAAGTCTAGTAGAGGGTTATGCACAGCCAAGTGTAGAAGAAAACCAAGTCAGCCTGGAAGGCAGAGTGAAGATAGGCATGTTAAGGCACAAGGAAGTAGTATGGCAAGGCTGGATGACATTTAATTTAATACAAGGAATCTTATGAGTAAGGCAGATGAATTGAAGGCAATGATAAACACCTGTGAGTATGTTATTATTGCGTGGTTGAGAGCGGAGTGGGTGTCGTAAAAGAGGAGGTGGATCACATTATCTTGTGGGGGGGGGGGGGGGATGGGGGGAGGGGGTGCGATTCTTTATGTTCATCCAAGAGAGCTTTTTGAACTAGCATGTAGAAACTCCAACAAGAGAGGGGGCGGTCTGTGCAGTCTGGTTGTTGCCCAGCCAAGCCTGCTCACTTTCAGCCCTGCCTCGGTGGCCCTTTGGCTCAGGTCAAGCTGCCCCGCTCCAACTGACCACTGCTCCTCGATTTCCCGAGACTCAAATCTGGAACTTCTTTGGCCTTCCTCGCATCTCCCAACTGCTTCTTTGCTCACCTCTCAGCGCTCGCTCGGGTGGCCAGGCCTCGAACCTCGGCGGACGCGTGTGCTCCTGGCTGACTGCCTGGCTGCTGGCTATCTGGCCTGGTTTGTTTTGGTTGGTTGCCCGCCCACCCTCCTCAGCCCTGGCCTAGACATCAAGAGTCACCCCACCGCTCCCCTCAACGGATGATGTCCAGTGCTTTTTCCTCATCTCACTGAAGGCTTTGCAACAGAGGCGGACCTACACCTTTAGGTGTAAATACAGCCCCCTCTCAGTATGGGGTCCTCCCAGTGACCAGGGCCCTGTTTTGCAGCACTGTGTGTTTCCTTGTCAGTCCGCCCTCACACGGTGCTTACGACACATCAGAAAACCTCCAAAGTGTAGAAAGTAAACTCTTATAAAAAGGATTGTGAATAGCCTTTTTAAAAAATAATCTTCATCATCACAAGTAGGCTTACATTAACCCTGCAATGAAGTTACTGTGAAAAGCCCCTAGTCACCACACTCTTGCGCCTGTTTGGGTACACAGACGGAGAATTCCAAATGGCCAATTCACCTAACAGCACGCCTTTCGGGACTTGTGGGAGGAAACCGGAGCACCGGGAGGAAACCCACGCAGACACTGGGAGAACATGCGGACTCCACACAGACAGTGACCCAAGCCAGGAATCGAACCTGGGACTCTGGAGCTGTGAAGCAACAGTGCTAACCACTGTGCTACCATGCCACCCACTAGTAAATAAGAAAGGAGCTGTGAGCACTGAATATTGCAGAGTTTTTGTGAGATTGATTCAGCGTCTTCAAGTGTCATTATCTTGTCAACTTGTTTTCACTGGGGAGTTTCAGGAAGTGCAGGAAAACTGTGGACAATTCTGTTAAATCTAAAAGTCTTTTGAACTGTCCCTCCAATTGAGCAATTCACAGATGCGACTCAGCACCCTGCCTTTCTCAAGGTCTAATGGGCTCCAGTTAAATATAGAAGTCAATGAATTGGGGTTGGCTTTGACGGTTTTAGTAGCCCAAATTGAACGGCAGCACAAATAGGATATTGGTAAGTCCTGAGGCAGCCAGCGGCATTCATAAAAACCATGGTTGCGTGCAGCCTAATTGGTGCCTCATAGAAGGTCTTAAACACCAGTGTAAAATAGAATAAGTAACTCATTACCCTTAATGATACAGTATTCATTATGATTGGATTCAAAAAGTTGAATATGATTTGATGAGCTAGTCACAGTTCATAATTTAAATGTTGAAAAATGAGATCAATGCGGATTGGCAGTATTTTCTGATGCAGTGAAGCAAAACCCTGCCTCATTTCTTCAATGGGTGAGTGGCTGGCCGGCACCCTCTCATTCTTCTGGTACTAACCTGCTTCGTAAAGGTTATAGGAATTTGTTTCAGCAGCCCAGCCAGCAACGCTCATGTCCCGTAAATAAATAAAAAGATAACTGCTTTCCAGTGAATTATTCTCCCTAACCACAAGGAAGCAGTGTTGCTGCCAGAATTTGTGCTACTGTCCTGCGCAACACAGCTCAGGAATATCACCAGGGCCTGACTTTTACCTTCAGGGTACACCCAAGGTCAATGTAGCCAGAAGTGGATCTCAAACCTGCTCCCGTCTGAGATGGCATTGCTCACACAATGTTACGTTGACTGGCCAATTAAGGCCCGCCCAGCGTCAAACTCTATGGCCTGTTGGCTTTCCAATGTGTGCAGGGATGGGAACGTGTCAGTCTCCGGGTCCAACAGGGACTCAGCGGTGGGGTTTCAAAACTGCAGAGACAGCTTCCCGAAGGCTGCCAGAGTTATGGAGAATCTGAGAAAGGCATTTTGAAGTTTTGCAATAACTGTCCCTGGTGTCTTGTCATGGCGTCAGCTTCTGATGGTCATGGAAGGGGAGAGGGCAAGTCAGATGGGTACTCTAACACCCCCTCCCCCATTTCTCTGATAGATATCTGGGAGTCCTGGTTGAGGAGGTCAATGCCAGGCAGAAAATCCTCATGTCAAGGGGCAAAGGATTCAATGACCTTCTGCAGTCAGCAAGCATAAGTGCAGAGCTGGCATGGACCTGTGCAATGAAGTGTAGTCGGATGCCCGTTCCTCAGGGCACTTAGAGGTGTAAGAGCATGTATGTCAATTGGCACTGAAGCATGCTCTGCCAAGGCTGGGATGTCAGCATGCTTGGCCTCTGTGCATTGCAGGGTGCTGTGTGCCACTGTGAGACAACCCACTAACTGCTGGGGTGGGAGGAGGGAGAGGTAAGAATTGTAAACTGGAATGGAAATTCAGGGAGATGGAGCACTAATAATAAATTCTAGTTTACCCTGTCAGGAGAAGAGAAGCCATAATGCTGTAGAGCGATGAGGAAAGGGTGGTCACGTCCTTAACCTGTATAACCTCACCAAACATGAGAGCTGGAGTCCACAGGCCAGCACGCTCCTCCGGTTGGGGGTGGTGGGTGTTAGTAGGGGGCGGGCTGGGCGGGGGTGTGTGTTGTCAGATGAAATTGAAAGTGCATTTTACAGATTCTTGTGCGCAGGGTACTGCAAATATCGTGGGGTCCTCTCAGCTGAAATGGAGGTATCTCAGCAAGAGTGCCCATTGATCCTCCAATGCATGTGGCGCCATGCTGCAGGTCTCCATTGTCACCTCAGCCTGCCCAGCACGCATTTTTAAAAATTCATTCATGGGGTGTGGGCACTCACAGTGCTGAGAGGGAGGGGGTTTCAGCATTTTTACCCAATGGCAGTGAAGGAATAGTGATATATTTCCAAGTCAGGATGGTGAGTGACTTAGGGGGAAAATCCAAGTGGCGGTGTTCCCATGTATCTGCTACCCTTGTACTTCTCGATGGTAGTGGTCATGGGTTTAGAAAGTGATACCTAAGGAAACTTGGTGAGTTCCTGCAGTGCAACTTATAGATGGTCCACACAGCAGCCACTGTTCACCGGTAGTGGAGGAATTGAATGTTTGTGGTAGCAATTCAGCAGGCTGCTTTGCCCTGGATGGTATCTAGCTTCTTGAGTTTTGTTGTAGCTGCCTGCACTCATCCAGGCAAGCGGAAAGTATTCCAATACGCTCCTCACTTGTGTCTTGTAGATGGTGGATAGGCTTTAGGAAGTCAGGAGGTGAGTTACTCGCTGCAGGATTCCTAGCCTCAGACATGTTCTTGTAGCCACAGTATTTATACGGCTAGTCCAGTTCAGTTTCTGATTAATGGTAACCCCAGGATGTTGATAGTGGCCGATTCAGTGACAGTAATACCTTTGAATGTCAAGCGGTGAAGGTTAAATCCTGTCTTGTAGGAGATGGTCATTGCCTGGCACTTGTGTGGCACGAATGTAACTTACCACTTGCCAGCTCAAGCCTGGATATTTCCAGGCCTTGCTGCATTTGGACATGAACTCCTGACTATGATGTCTGAAAGTACTGGTATCTTCTCTTCCTCTTGCAGATGTGTTGTCTCTAGGAGTCGACGACAATCTCAAGGAACCTTCATTAAACTCTGAGGAAGACTTTGCACCTGCACTAGCGTCACACCGTCTTTGGGAACCAGGCACAAGCGCAGATTCTCACATGTCGGTGGGCATTAGGTCATCAGCTCCACAGGTAATGCACTTGTGTGAGGAGCTGGCAGAGGCAGAGAAATCTCAGGGCACTAACAGTGAGAGCACAGCTGGAGATCAGGACCGTGCTAGGTCCAAGGCAGATGGCAAACTTCTGGAGATGTCCATCAGGCAGCAGATGGTGGATGTCCAGTGGGATGTGTGGGGAGATTTGGCAGAGATCCAAGAGGAATTGTGTGCCATAGTGTGTGTCACGGAGGAGTCCATGCAGAGCATGAGTACTGCATTGACCCTGAGCAACAAGTACAGCCACCCATTAGGAAAACAAAAGTAGTTTTAAGGGAATTAGATTTGCATTGGCAAATATTAAAAATAAGGTGTAATTTTAAGTGGGTTTAATTTAAAGTTTCTGGAAGAGTAAAACCTATAGTTAGATTCATGCTGGACAAAGGGGTTTGTATGTGTGGGGGTTGGTTAAGTTCCAACTGTGTTTCTATTGTGCATAGAGAGAGCTACAGCGTGAAGAATAACCAGACGCATCCTGGAATCCCACACATGATCCTGTCCAGATGATATTGGAAAATGTCCGTGGCTTACGGAAACCCCGAATGGTAATCTTTGGAAACAGAATCTTCCAAAAGGAATGCGGAAAGTCATTATCTCCTGGGATGTCTTCTCCAGATGTTGCAGCCATTTTTTGACATTGAGATTAGAAAATAATTTGGCAGTTGCAAATTGGGGTACAGCTCTTCAAGTGTGGGAATTTTATGAAAGTATCACTAGATCCGTGTTCTGATGTTTTGGGTCTAACCAAATATGTATAGAACAACCTTTCTTAATGAGACTCACAAAGGAGTTGACACCAGTCTGTGCAGGGTTGGCCTTCTCAGGCAAAGCCATTTCTCTGTTTATTTTGATTTTTGTACATGATTTGATATTGGATTTGTTATTTCACATTATATTTCTTGGTTCAGACTCTGCCCTGTGCAGTTCAGTCTAGTTGGTTAAGGAGATGCAAAACATTTTCTTTCACATAGGTCCCAGATCCCTGTTGAGCTTGCTGCAACCTTTCAGCCTCCCATTTACGACAAGGTGTTGTGTCAATTCAGACGGTAATTAAACAGGCAAAAGCAAGTCTAACAAACAGCAGGTGCCATTTATTTACTGTAAATTATGGCCCCGTGACTTTGCTTTCTCCAATATTTACTGGAATAGATTCTGATTTCCCCAAGTCTGAGGAGCAGACAAGTAGTCTGGTGGCACAGAGACAGTGGATGGAGTCAAGGAAGGCAACAGAGAGCTAGTTGGAGCTGGAAACTTCCATGTTGCTTGTAAGTGACAGCAGGCTTTTTGGCAGGTCAAAAGCCAGCCATGACTTCCTGGTGAAAGGTACAAGCAAGGGTACACAGCTGATAAAGAAGCAGCATCACTTGATCTGCCGCTGGCAGCTACTAGCTGGGATATAGGCAGTGTGTAGTTTAGAGAGTAGTACAGAAACAGAAATTACCCGGCTAATGTGGGCCGCAGCCAGGCCAGGGGGAAAGGGTGGCTTGTGTGTGTGCCAACTCTCCAGGGGATGAGGCTGCAGAGAGATCCTGGTACAGACGATCCAGATGAAGACTTTGATGAGGCATGCTGATGAGAGATTTAAAAATCCAACATTAAAAGTTCAGCAATAGAAAAGTTTATTGATGTGGGTAAAGACAAGCCGAGTGAGACGGACAAGGGCAGTCAGTTTAATGGTAACAGCCCATCAGAGAGTAAGGTCCACGTAGGGAATAGCAGCAAAAAAAAAACTGAAGTCACTATCTGAATGTGTGGAGCATCCACAACAAGATACATAAACTAATGGCACAAATGGAGATAAGTGGTTCAGATCTGACTGCCTTTAGGGCGAAATAGTTGAAAGGTGACCAAGGTTGGGAAATAAATATTCCAGGGTGCACAGGATGGGCAGAATGAAAAAGAAAGGGGGCTATAAAAACATAATGACATAAAGACATCAGTGAGGGGATTCTGGTGACAGGGATGCCTTGAGAAGTTGCACATCAGGTGATTCTCCTCCCCCGAACCTGGAAAATAGGCAATTTTTGCCTGAAAATGCCTGCAAACAAAGCAAATGATCACCACACCACCAACAAAACAAAGACAGAAGGAAAGATGCCAAATAACAGCCAGTCCAGAGGGCGAATGGAGACAAGAGTGGGAAGAGCCTGGACAAACAGCAATCGGCCGAGCCGACCAGTGCAGAGGCAGCTGGACTCAGACTTCGCCATAGCAAGAGGAACCGACCCGCCGCGCGAGAAGCCCCCCCCTCACCAGGGGATGGATGGAGGACGTTCCACTCAAGAGAGTTGAGGGAACACCGAGATGAGACAAAAGCAGGCGTACAAGCTGAGGTGAAGGGTGCGGTGACCGAATCTCTGGCGAACATGCAGGTGTGCCCTGGACAAAGCTGAAAAGTGACTGGAGGCCCAGGAGGTAACAATTAAAGATCTGGAAAGGGCCGCAAGGGACCAGAACGACCGGATTGTCGCCTTGGAAAAGGTAGTGGCAAGGCTTGTAGTGACACAATGCAACCTGAGAGGAAAGGTTGAGCATTAGGAGAACTGGTTGAGGAGGAAGAATCTACGGTATCGTGGGCCTACCGGAGCGGATCGAAGATAGGAACCCCACAGACTATGTGGCCCAAGTGCTGGGTAATCTGGTGGGAAGGGACAGCTTCCCCAATGATGCACTATCAATTACCACAAAGATGAGAATAGTGGAACAATCGAGGCTTTATTGAGCAAGATGTTGTGCCTCAGGTAGCTGGAACCAGAATGGCTGCTGCACAGGAGAGCACACACTTTTATACGCCGCCTACTGGGTGGACCCAGCAGGCAGGGATTTACCCTTCTACCTATAATATACGGGCAGTGCTGTAATACATGTAATATACTACTAGTGGTGACTACCACATTCACCCCCTGTTAAAAAAAGAGTCCGGCGTGGGTGGTGGAAAATATTACAGGTTATGTCTGTCGGGGGTCTTGACCCTCCTCTGCTATCGTCTCAGTCCTGGTGGTGATGTGGGCGCCGACCTGGTCACCTGCGACTCCTGGAGCGTGTTGTCCTCGTCTTCGTCACCCCTGAGTGGAACCAGTGGGAGGACGGATCCTGCTGGGGTGGGGGCTGCGCTGAGGTTCGCTGGAGGGAGTGGTGCAGGGGTGAAAGAGGCAACCGGGGTGGGGGGGGTGGTGTCAGGTCGGGGGTCGTGGGTGGGGATCCAGCGGGTGCCAGGTCCCGGAGGGAGACTGTGTCCTGGCGCCCGTCGGGGTGTGCCACCTAGGTGTATTGCGGGTTAGCATGTAAGAGGTGGACTTTTTCGACCAAGGGGCCTGATTTATGGGTCCGCATATGCTTCCGAAGGAGGACGGGTCTAGGAACTGTCAGCCATGTTGGGAGCGAGACCCCGGGGGTGGACTTCCTGGGGAAGGCAAACACACGTTCGTGAGGGGTCTCATTAGTCACAGTGCGGAAGAGCGATCGGATGGAGTGGAGTGCGTCGGGGAGGACCTCCTGCCAGCGGGAGACCGGGAGATCTTTAGACTGCAGGGCCTGCAGGACGGCCTTCCAGACCGTCCCATTCTACCTCTTCACCTGCCCATTTCCCCGGGAGTTGTAGCTGGTAGTCCTGCTCGAGGCGATGCCCTTGCTGAGCAGGGACTGACGCAGCTCATCGCGCATAAAAGAGGATTCCCGATCGCTATGGATGTAGGTGGGGGAACCGAACAGAGTGAAGATGCTGTGCAGGGCTTTGATTATCGTGGCAGAAGTCATATCGGAGCATGGGATCGGGCAGAAGGGAACCGGGAGTACTCATCAATCACGTTCAGAAAGTACGCGTTGCGGTCGGTGGAGGGGAGGGGCCCTTTGAAGTCCACGCTGAGGCGTTCAAAAGGGCGGGAGGCCTTCACCAGGTGCGCTCGATCTGGCCGGTAGAAGTGCAGCTTGCACTCTGCGCAGACTTGGCAGTCTCTGGTGACGGTCCTGACCTCCTCAATGGAGTAGGGCAGGTTGCGGGCCTTGATGAAATGGAAGAACCGGGTGACCCCCAGGTGGCAGAGGTCATAGTGGAGAGCCCGGACTCGGTCCACTTGTGCGCTGGCACATGTATTGCGGGATAGGGCATCAGGGTGCGCGTTAAGCTTCCCCGGGCGATACAAAATCTCGTAATTATAGGTGGAGAGCTCGATCCTCCACCTCAAGATCTTGTCACTTTTGATCTTGTCCCGCTGTGTATTATTAAACATGAAGGCAACCGACCATTGGTCAGTGAGGAGAGTGAATCTCCTGCCGGCCAGGTAATGCCTCCAATGTCGCACAGCTTCAACAATGGCTTGGGCCTCCTTTTCGACAGTGGAGTGCCGGATTTCGGAGGCATGGAGTGTGCGGGAAAAGAAGGCCACGGGCCTGCCCGCCTGGTTGAGGGTGGCGGCCAGAACTACGTCCGGTGCATTGCTCTCCACCTGGAAGGGGAGGGACTCGACGACTGCATGCATCGTAGCCTTGGCGATGTCTGCCTTGATGTGGTTGAAAGCCTGACGGACCTCAGCCGCCAGGGAGAAAACTGTGGACTGAATGAGTGGGCGGGCCTTGTCTGCATAATTAGGGACCCACTGAGCGTGATAGGAGAAAAACCCCAGGCTTCGTTTCAGGGCCTTGGGGCAGTGGGGGAGAGGGAGTTCCAGGAGGGGGCGCATGTGGTCGGGGTCAGGCCCTAGGACTCCATTTTCCATGACATAGCCAAGGATGGCTAAGCGGTTGGTGTGGAACACGCATTTTCCTTATTGTATGTGAGATTAAGGAGTTTGGAGGTCTGGAGGAATTTTTGGAGGTTAGCGTCATGGTCCTGCTGATCGTGGCCGCAGATGGTGATGTTATCTAGGTACGGGAAGGTGGCCCGCAGTCCGTACTGGTCAACCATTTGGTCCATCTCTCGCTGGAAGACCGAGACTCCATTAGTGACGCCGAAGGGAACCCTAAGGAAGTGATAGAGGCGGCCATCTGCTTCGAACGCAGTGTATTGGCGGTCCTCCGGGCGGATGGGGAGCTGGTGGTAGGCGGACTTCAAGTCCACTGTGGAAAAGACTCGATACTGCGCAATCTGATTGACAATGTCAGATATGCGTGGGAGGGAGCACATGTCGAGCTGCGTGTACCGATTGATTGTCTGGCTGTAGTCAACAACCATCCTGTGCTTCTCCCCAGTCTTTACTACCACCACTGGAGCTCTCCAGGGGCTGTTGCTGGCCTCAATGACCCCTTCCCGCAGAAGCCTTTGGACCTCCGACCTGATGAAGGTCCTGTCCTGGGCACTGGACTGTCTGTTCCTGGTGGCGACGGGTTTGCAATCCGGGGTGAGGTTTGCAAACAGGGAAGGTGGATCGACCTTAAGGGTCGTGAGGCCGCAAATGGCGAGGGGAGATAGGGGTCCGCTGAATTTTAAAGTTAGGCTTTGGAGATGGTACTGAAAATCCAGGCCGAGTAACAGGGCAACACAGAGATGGGGGAGGACGTAGAGCCGGAAGTTGTTGAACTCTATGCCTTTGACGGCGAGGGTCGCAATGCAGTACCCCCGGATTTCCGCAGAATGGGATCCGGAGGACAGGGAGATTTTCTGGGTGACGGGGTGTACTGGGAGGGAGCAGCGCCTTACCATAGTGCGGTGGATGAAGCTCTCTGTGCTCCCGGAGTCAAAAAGGCAGGTTGTCTCGTGCCCATCGATCTTCACCGTCGTCGTCGCGGTCGCGAGGTTGCGGGCCCGGGACTGATCCAGGATGATTGAGGCGAGCTGCGGCAGATGCTGGGAGGTCCCGGGCTGGTCAGTGGTGGTGGAGGTAGCGGCAGGCGATGAACGGCCAGACGAGCAGGGGTCCTATGACACGTCCAAAATGGCGCCAAAGATGCCGGCGCCCACGGGACGCACATGGCGGGCGGCATCAAAGATAGCGGTGCCCACGGGTCATACGTGGTTTGCGATGAGGAAGATGGCGGCGCCCACGGGCCGCACGTGGGGGTGATGGAACACAGGGCCTGGAAACAGCGGCAACCGACCGGGCCTGGCAAACAGAAGCAAAGTGTCCTTTCTTCCCACACCAGTTGCAGGTCGCGCTCCGCGCCGGGCAGCGCTGCCTGGGGTGTTTGTTTTGCCCACAAAAATAACACTTGGGCCCCCCAGAGTTGGCTGGCTACCGCGCGACACAGGCTTGCAGTGAGCTGGAATCGGCAGCTGGTGAGGCCCACGAGGGTGCCGTGCGGTCGGGGGCGTAGGACTGAACGTTACGAGAGGCCACTTCTAAGGAGTTAGCGAGCTGCCTAGTTCCCGCAAGATCGCGCGTACCCCTTCCAGTAGCCGTTGGTGGACGTAGGCAGATCTCATGCCCATGACGTAAGCATCTCTAATTAAAAGATCTGTGTGCTGGACTGCCGAAACTGCGTGGCAGTCACAGTTCCGACCTAGGATCTGCAGGGCACGCCAGAAATCGTCCAGAGACTTCCCGGGGAGCTGCTGTCTCATGGCCCAAAGGTGCCTGGCGTATACTTGATTGACTGGTCGAACGTAATGTCCCTTCAGGAGCTCTATCGCTTCGGAGTAGGTGGGCGCATCCCGGATGAGGGGAAAAATGTCAGGGCTCACCCGTGAATAGAGGATTTGGAGCTTCTGCGAGTCCGCGGGCTTCTCAGCGGCTGTACGGAGGTAGCTTTCGAAGCAGGCTAGCCAGTGGTCAAAGGCGGACATAGCGTTGGCTGCTTGAGGGCTCACGCTGGGCGGGACAGTCCACAAACTGCAGCTGGGAAGTTCACAAGATCCAGATCTGCCAGGACATTGCGGCTGACCTGGCTACGCCCCGGGCATAATTTAACAAAGCAAAGGCCGCGCTGTACAGCAACGGTGTAAAGTTCGGAATGCTGTATCCAGCCAAGCTCTGGGTCAAATATCAAGGCAGGGAGCACTTTTTCACGGTCCTTGCGGACTCTGACATGTTTGTCACAGAGAATGGCCTGGAGAACCGGCAGCAGGGGCAGCGATGAAGAGCCCGCAGAATGAGACTTTGATAATGCAACGATTAACAAAAACAGTTCTCTCCCTTTTACAGTCTGTACAGCCAACAGTAGACCATTGTCACAGCGACCGCTTTTCACGGACAACACTGCCTCGTTTTGGAGACGAGACCAGCAAGAGGGGGAGGGATGACGTAAGCACAGGTAAACACAGGGTAAGGTATGAGAAATGGCAGACAGGGAGCCCAGAGATTGGGCAATGGGAGATAGTGCTACAACTCCCAGGAGGGAGGGCCAACACACTAGCGAGGTAGCTAGCACCGGAATTCAGGAGGAAGAAAGAGGCCGCGGCGGATCCCCAGCAAGGGGCAGGGCGTCTGGCAGAGAGGGGGGGTGCAGATAACGGATACGGGGGGGAAATTGGAAGAAGAAACAGGGGCAAGAGGTTTAGCTACTAGATGGGGGGGGGGAAGAAAGTGGGGGGGGGGGGGGGAAAGGGAGGGAGAGCACCGTAAGGGAGAAATAGGTAAAGAATGATGGAGGGCGTTAGACTGACCACAACAGGCCGCATGTGGTGACTCGGAAGAAAATGGCACTGCAAGCAACCACTTGGGAAGGTCCTTGGACAGCTTTACCAAGGTTCTATACAACTGTAGCATGACTTGCCAGTTTTTATCCTCGATGCCCCATCCAATTAAGTCTTACAAGACCAGGTTAAAGTCCAACAGGTTTGTTTTGAATCACTAGCTTTCGGAGCACTGCTCCTTCCTCAGGTGCTCAGGCCAGATGGTGGGGGGTGAATATAATGCAACATGAATCCAAGGCCATGATGTGGAGATGCCGGCGTTGAACTGGGGTGAGCACAGCCTGGGCTTGCGAAATCCTACCAACTGTCCTGGCTTGAGACAATTCACACCTCTTTACCCTGTGATTATCTCTCTCTCCAGTTGCTCCGTTTGGACCTGCAAAGACTTAATTTCCTGCAAAGACTCGCATTCAAAGGATCGTCTTACATCTTTGACTTTGTCTATATATATGTTTCCGGAACTTACCTCTTAATTCACCTGAGGAAGGAGCACTGCTCCGAAAGCTAGTGATTCAAAACAAACCTGTTGGACTTTAACCTGGTGTTGTAAGACTTCTTACTGTGCTCACCCCAGTCCAACGCCGGGATCTCCACATCATGGCCATCCAATGAAGGCAAGCATTGACTGAAGGGGGGGTTCAGCGATGATACCTCTTAAAACTGAATAGTTAGCATGCTACTAGAGTAGTTTTACATAAGTTACTTTATTAAGGATGCTAACTATTCAGTTTTAAGAGGTATCATCGCTGAACCCCCCTTCATTGACGACCTTATCCACTTGTGTTGCCACCTACAAACTGGTTTGCAGAATTACATTATTTCAAAGTCTAAATAATTCTTGATCGTTTTAAAATTGTCTGATCTTTCTCCGACACTGACCCTGCATTCTGAAAGCGTCTCCGACACTGACCCTGCACTCTGAAAGCGTCTCCGACACTGACCCTGCACTCTGAAAGCGTCTCCGACACTGACCCTGCACTCTGAAAGCGTCTCCGACACTGACCCTGCACTCTGAAAGCGTCTCCGACACTGACCCTGCACTCTGAAAGCGTCTCCGACACTGACCCTGCACTCTGAAAGCGTCTCCGACACTGACCCTGCACTCTGAAAGCGTCTCCGACACTGACCCTGCACTCTGAAAGCGTCTCCGACACTGACCCTGCACTCTGAAAGGGTCTCCGACACTGACCCTGCACTCTGAAAGCGTCTCCGACACTGACCCTGCACTCTGAAAGCGTCCCCGACACTGACCCTGCACTCTGAAAGCGTCTCCGACACTGACCCTGCACTCTGAAAGCGTCTCCGACACTGACCCTGCTCTCTGAAAGCGTCTCCGACACTGACCCTGCACTCTAAAAGCCTCTCCGACACTGACCCTGCACTCTGAAAGCGTCTCCGACACTGACCCTGCACTCTGAAAGCGTCTCCGACACTGACCCTGCTCTCTGAAAGCGTCTCCGACACTGACCCTGCACTCTGAAAGCATCTCCGACACGGACCCTGCACTCTGAAAGCGTCTCCGACACTGACCCTGCACTCTGAAAGCGTCTCCGACACTGACCCTGCACTCTGAAAGCGTCTCCGACACTGACCCTGCACTCTGAAAGCATCTCCGACACTGACCCTGCACTCTGAAAGTGTCTCCGACACTGACCCTGGATTCTGAAAGCGTCTCCGGCACTGACCCTGCACTCTGAAAGCGTCCCGACACTGACCCTGCACTCTGAAAGCGTCCCGACACTGACCCTGCACTCTGAAAGCGTCTCCGACACTGGCCCTGCACTCTGAAAGCGTCTCCGACACTGACCCTGCACTCTGAAAGCGTCTCCGACACTGACCCTGCACTCTGAAAGCGTCCCGACACTGACCCTGCACTCTGAAAGCGTCTCCGACACTGACCCTGCACTCTGAAAGCGTCTCCGACACTGACCCTGCACTCTGAAAGCGTCTCCGACACTGACCCAGCACTCTGAAAGCGTCTCCGACACTGACCCTGCATTCTGAAAGCGTCTCCGACACTGACCCTGCACTCTGAAAGCGTCTCCGACACTGACCCTGCACTCTGAAAGCGTCTCCGACACTGACCCTGCACTCTGAAAGCCTCTCCGACACTGACCCTGCACTCTGAAAGCGTCTCCGTCACTGACCCTGCACTCTGAAAGCGTCTCCGACACTGGCCCTGCACTCTGAAAGCATCTCCGACACGGACCCTGCACTCTGAAAGCGTCCCGACACTGACCCTGCACTCTGAAAGCGTCTCCGACACTGACCCTGCACTCTGAAAGCGTCCCGACACTGACCCTGTACTCTGAAAGCGTCTCCGACACTGACCCTGCATTCTGAAAGCGTCTCCGACACTGACCCTGCACTCTGAAAGCGTCTCCGACACTGACCCTGCACTCTGAAAGCCTCTCCGACACTGACCCTGCACTCTGAAAGCGTCTCCGACACTGACCCTGCACTCTGAAAGCGTCTCCGACACTGACCCTGCTCTCTGAAAGCGTCTCCGACACTGACCCTGCACTCTGAAAGCATCTCCGACACGGACCCTGCACTCTGAAAGCGTCTCCGACACTGACCCTGCACTCTGAAAGCGTCTCCGACACTGACCCTGCACTCTGAAAGCGTCTCCGACACTGACCCTGCACTCTGAAAGCGTCTCCGACACTGACCCTGCACTCTGAAAGTGTCTCCGACACTGACCCTGGATTCTGAAAGCGTCTCCGGCACTGACCCTGCACTCTGAAAGCGTCCCGACACTGACCCTGCACTCTGAAAGCGTCCCGACACTGACCCTGCACTCTGAAAGCGTCTCCGACACTGGCCCTGCACTCTGAAAGCGTCTCCGACACTGACCCTGCACTCTGAAAGCGTCTCCGACACTGACCCTGCACTCTGAAAGCGTCCCGACACTGACCCTGCACTCTGAAAGCGTCTCCGACACTGACCCTGCACTCTGAAAGCGTCTCCGACACTGACCCTGCACTCTGAAAGCGTCTCCGACACTGACCCAGCACTCTGAAAGCGTCTCCGACACTGACCCTGCATTCTGAAAGCGTCTCCGACACTGACCCTGCACTCTGAAAGCGTCTCCGACACTGACCCTGCACTCTGAAAGCCTCTCCGACACTGACCCTGCACTCTGAAAGCGTCTCCGTCACTGACCCTGCACTCTGAAAGCGTCTCCGACACTGGCCCTGCACTCTGAAAGCATCTCCGACACGGACCCTGCACTCTGAAAGCGTCCCGACACTGACCCTGCACTCTGAAAGCGTCTCCGACACTGACCCTGCACTCTGAAAGCGTCCCGACACTGACCCTGCACTCTGAAAGCGTCCCGACACTGACCCTGTACTCTGAAAGCGTCTCCGACACTGACCCTGCATTCTGAAAGCGTCTCCGACACTGACCCTGCACTCTGAAAGCGTCTCCGACACTGACCCTGCACTCTGAAAGCCTCTCCGACACTGACCCTGCACTCTGAAAGCGTCTCCGGCACTGACCCTGCACTCTGAAAGCGTCTCCGACACTGACCCTGCACTCTGAAAGCGTCTCCGACACTGACCCTGCACTCTGAAAGCGTCTCCGACACTGACCCTGCACTCTGAAAGCGTCTCCGACACTGACCCTGCACTCTGAAAGCATCCCGACACTGACCCTGCACTCTGAAAGCGTCTCCGACACTGACCCTGCACTCTGAAAACGTCTCCGACACTGACCCTGCACACTGAAAGCGTCTCCGACACTGACCCTGCACTCTGAAAGCGTCTCCAACACTGACCCTGCACTCTGAAAGCGTCTCCGACACTGACCCTGCACTCTGAAAGCGTCTCCGACACTGACCCTGCATTCTGAAAGCGTCTCCGACACTGACCCTGCACTCTGAAAGCATCTCCGACACTGACCCTGCACTCTGAAAGCGTCTCCGACACTGACCCTGCACTCTGAAAGCGTCTCCGGCACTGACCCTGCACTCTGAAAGCGTCCCGACACTGACCCTGCACTCTGAAAGCGTCTCCGACACTGACCCTGCACTCTGAAAGCGTCCCGACACTGACCCTGCACTCTGAAAGCGTCCCGACACTGACCCTGTACTCTGAAAGCGTCTCCGACACTGACCCTGCATTCTGAAAGCGTCTCCGACACTGACCCTGCACTCTGAAAGCGTCTCCGACACTGACCCTGCACTCTGAAAGCGTCCCGACACTGACGCTGCACTCTGAAAGCGTCTCCGACACTGACCCTGCACTCTGAAAGCGTCCCGACACTGACCCTGCACTCTGAAAGCGTCTCCGACACTGACCCTGCACTCTGAAAGCGTCCCGACACTGACCCTGCACTCTGAAAGCGTCTCCGACACTGACCCTGCACTCTGAAAGCGTCTCCGACACTGACCCTGCACTCTGAAAGCGTCCCGACACTGACCCTGCACTCTGAAAGCGTCTCCGACACTGACCCTGCACTCTGAAAGCGTCTCCGACACTGACCCTGCACTCTGAAAGCGTCCCGACACTGACCCTGCACTCTGAAAGCGTCTCCGACACTGACCCTGCACTCTGAAAGCGTCTCCGACACTGACCCTGCATTCTGAAAGCGTCTCCGACACTGACCCTGCTCTCTGAAAGCGTCTCCGACACTGACCCTGCACTCTGAAAGCATCTCCGACACGGACCCTGCACTCTGAAAGCGTCTCCGACACTGACCCTGCACTCTGAAAGCGTCTCCGACACTGACCCTGCACTCAGAAAGCGTCTCCGACACTGACCCTGCACTCTGAAAGCATCTCCGACACTGACCCTGCACTCTGAAAGTGTCTCCGACACTGACCCTGGATTCTGAAAGCGTCTCCGGCACTGACCCTGCACTCTGAAAGCGTCCCGACACTGACCCTGCACTCTGAAAGCGTCCCGACACTGACCCTGCACTCTGAAAGCGTCTCCGACACTGGCCCTGCACTCTGAAAGCGTCTCCGACACTGACCCTGCACTCTGAAAGCGTCTCCGACACTGACCCTGCACTCTGAAAGCGTCCCGACACTGACCCTGCACTCTGAAAGCGTCTCCGACACTGACCCTGCACTCTGAAAGCGTCTCCGACACTGACCCTGCACTCTGAAAGCGTCTCCGACACTGACCCAGCACTCTGAAAGCGTCTCCGACACTGACCCTGCATTCTGAAAGCGTCTCCGACACTGACCTTGCACTCTGAAAGCGTCTCCGACACTGACCCTGCACTCTGAAAGCCTCTCCGACACTGACCCTGCACTCTGAAAGCGTCTCCGTCACTGACCCTGCACTCTGAAAGCGTCTCCGACACTGGCCCTGCACTCTGAAAGCATCTCCGACACGGACCCTGCACTCTGAAAGCGTCCCGACACTGACCCTGCACTCTGAAAGCGTCTCCGACACTGACCCTGCACTCTGAAAGCGTCCCGACACTGACCCTGCACTCTGAAAGCGTCCCGACACTGACCCTGTACTCTGAAAGCGTCTCCGACACTGACCCTGCATTCTGAAAGCGTCTCCGACACTGACCCTGCACTCTGAGAGCGTCTCCGACACTGACCCTGCACTCTGAAAGCCTCTCCGACACTGACCCTGCACTCTGAAAGCGTCTCCGGCACTGACCCTGCACTCTGAAAGCGTCTCCGACACTGACCCTGCACTCTGAAAGCGTCTCCGACACTGACCCTGCACTCTGAAAGCGTCTCCGACACTGACCCTGCACTCTGAAAGCGTCTCCGACACTGACCCTGCACTCTGAAAGCATCCCGACACTGACCCTGCACTCTGAAAGCGTCTCCGACACTGACCCTGCACTCTGAAAACGTCTCCGACACTGACCCTGCACACTGAAAGCGTCTCCGACACTGACCCTGCACTCTGAAAGCGTCTCCAACACTGACCCTGCACTCTGAAAGCGTCTCCGA
This sequence comes from Scyliorhinus torazame, assembly GCF_047496885.1. Lineage (NCBI taxonomy): Eukaryota > Metazoa > Chordata > Chondrichthyes > Carcharhiniformes > Scyliorhinidae > Scyliorhinus > Scyliorhinus torazame. The sequence goes on along the minus strand of NC_092713.1, from coordinate 273,021,259 downwards.
CACTGACCCTGCACTCTGAAAGCGTCTCCGACACTGACCCTGCATTCTGAAAGCGTCTCCGACACTGACCCTGCACTCTGAAAGCATCTCCGACACTGACCCTGCACTCTGAAAGCGTCTCCGACACTGACCCTGCACTCTGAAAGCGTCTCCGGCACTGACCCTGCACTCTGAAAGCGTCCCGACACTGACCCTGCACTCTGAAAGCGTCTCCGACACTGACCCTGCACTCTGAAAGCGTCCCGACACTGACCCTGCACTCTGAAAGCGTCCCGACACTGACCCTGCACTCTGAAAGCGTCTCCGACACTGACCCTGCATTCTGAAAGCGTCTCCGACACTGACCCTGCACTCTGAAAGCGTCTCCGACACTGACCCTGCACTCTGAAAGCGTCCCGACACTGACGCTGCACTCTGAAAGCGTCTCCGACACTGACCCTGCACTCTGAAAGCGTCCCGACACTGACCCTGCACTCTGAAAGCGTCTCCGACACTGACCCTGCACTCTGAAAGCGTCCCGACACTGACCCTGCACTCTGAAAGCGTCTCCGACACTGACCCTGCACTCTGAAAGCGTCTCCGACACTGACCCTGCACTCTGAAAGCGTCCCGACACTGACCCTGCACTCTGAAAGCGTCTCCGACACTGACCCTGCACTCTGAAAGCGTCTCCGACACTGACCCTGCACTCTGAAAGCGTCTCCGACACTGACCCTGCACTCTGAAAGCGTCCCGACACTGACCCTGCACTCTGAAAGCGTCTCCGACACTGACCCTGCACTCTGAAAGCGTCTCCGACACTGACCCTGCATTCTGAAAGCGTCTCCGACACTGACCCTGCACTCTGAAAGCGTCTCCGACACTGACCCTGCACTCTGAAAGCATCTCCGACACTGACCCTGCACTCTGAAAGCGTCTCCGTCACTGACCCTGCACTCTGAAAGCGTCTCCGACACTGACCCTGCACTCTGAAAGCGTCTCCGACACTGACCCTGCACTCTGAAAGCGTCTCCGACACTGACCCTGCACTCTGAAAGCGTCCCGACACTGACCCTGCACTCTGAAAACGTCTCCGACACTGACCCTGCACTCTGAAAGCGTCCCGACACTGACCCTGCACTCTGAAAGCGTCTCCGACACTGACCCTGCACTCTGAAAGCGTCTCCGACACTGACCCTGCATTCTGAAAGCGTCTCCGACACTGACCCTGCACTCTGAAAGCGTCTCCGACACTGACCCTGCACTCTGAAAGCGTCCCGACCCTGACCCTGCACTCTGAAAGCGTCTCCGACACTGACCCTGCACTCTGAAAGCGTCCCGACACTGACCCTGCACTCTGAAAGCGTCTCCGACACTGACCCTGCACTCTGAAAGCGTCCCGACCCTGACCCTGCACTCTGAAAGCGTCTCCGACACTGACCCTGCACTCTGAAAGCGTCCCGACACTGACCCTGTACTCTGAAAGCGTCCCGACCCTGACCCTGCACTCTGAAAGCGTCTCCGACACTGACCCTGCACTCTGAAAGCGTCCCGTCACTGACCCTGCACTCTGAAAGCGTCTCCGACACTGACCCTGCACTCTGAAAGCGTGTCCGACACTGTCCCTGCACTCTGAAAGCGTCTCCGACACTGACCCTGCACTCTGAAAGCGTCTCCGGCACTGACCCTGCACTCTGAAAGCGTCCCGACACTGACCCTGCACTCTGAAAGCGTCTCCAACACTGACCCTGCACTCTGAAAGCGTCCCGACACTGACCCTGCACTCTGAAAGCGTCTCCGACACTGACCCTGCACTCTGAAAGCGTCCCGACACTGACCCTGCACTCTGAAAGCGTCCCGACACTGACCCTGTACTCTGAAAGCGTCTCCGACACTGACCCTGCATTCTGAAAGCGTCTCCGACACTGACCCTGCACTCTGAAAGCGTCTCCGACACTGACCCTGCACTCTGAAAGCGTCCCGACACTGACGCTGCACTCTGAAAGCGTCTCCGACACTGACCCTGCACTCTGAAAGCGTCCCGACACTGACCCTGCACTCTGAAAGCGTCTCCGACACTGACCCTGCACTCTGAAAGCGTCCCGACACTGACCCTGCACTCTGAAAGCGTCTCCGACACTGACCCTGCACTCTGAAAGCGTCCCGACACTGACCCTGCACTCTGAAAACGTCTCCGACACTGACCCTGCATTCTGAAAGCGTCTCCGACACTGACCCTGCACTCTGAAAGCATCTCCGACACTGACCCTGCACTCTGAAAGCGTCTCCGACACTGACCCTGCATTCTGAAAGCGTCTCCGACACTGACCCTGCACTCTGAAAGCGTCTCCGACACTGACCCTGCACTCTGAAAGCGTCCCGACCCTGACCCTGCACTCTGAAAGCGTCTCCGACACTGACCCTGCACTCTGAAAGCGTCCCGACACTGACCCTGCACTCTGAAAGCGTCTCCGACACTGACCCTGCACTCTGAAAGCGTCCCGACCCTGACCCTGCACTCTGAAAGCGTCTCCGACACTGACCCTGCACTCTGAAAGCGTCCCGACACTGACCCTGTACTCTGAAAGCGTCCCGACCCTGACCCTGCACTCTGAAAGCGTCTCCGACACTGACCCTGCACTCTGAAAGCGTCCCGACACTGACCCTGCACTCTGAAAGCGTCTCCGACACTGACCCTGCACTCTGAAAGCGTGTCCGACACTGTCCCTGCACTCTGAAAGCGTCTCCGACACTGACCCTGCACTCTGAAAGCGTCTCCGGCACTGACCCTGCACTCTGAAAGCGTCCCGACACTGACCCTGCACTCTGAAAGCGTCTCCGACACTGACCCTGCACTCTGAAAGCGTCCCGACACTGACCCTGCACTCTGAAAGCGTCCCGACACTGACCCTGCACTCTGAAAGCGTCCCGACACTGACCCTGCACTCTGAAAGCATCTCCGACACTGACCCTGCACTCTGAAAGCGTCTCCGACACTGACCCTGCACTCTGAAAGCGTCTCCGACACTGACCCTGCACTCTGAAAGCATCTCCGACACTGACCCTGCACTCTGAAAGCGTCTCCGACACTGACCCTGCACTCTGAAAGCGTCTCCGACACTGACCCTGCATTCTGAAAGCGTCTCCGTCACTGACCCTGCACTCTGAAAGCGTCCCGACACTGACCCTGCACTCTGAAAGCGTCTCCGACACTGACCCTGCATTCTGAAATCGTCTCCGACACTGACCCTGCACTCTGAAAGCGTCTCCGACACTGACCCTGCACTCTGAAAGCATCTCCGACACTGACCCTGCACTCTGAAAGCGTCTCCGACACTGACCCTGCATTCTGAAAGCGTCTCCGTCACTGACCCTGCACTCTGAAAGCGTCCCGACACTGACCCTGCACTCTGAAAGCGTCTCCGACACTGACCCTGCATTCTGAAATCGTCTCCGACACTGACCCTGCACTCTGAAAGCGTCTCCGACACTGACCCTGCACTCTGAAAGCGTCCCGACACTGACCCTGCATTCTGAAAGCGTCTCCGACACTGACCCTGCACTCTGAAAGCGTCCCGACACTGACCCTGCACTCTGAAAGCGTCTCCGACACTGACCCTGCATTCTGAAAGCGTCTCCGACACTGACCCTGCACTCTGAAAGCGTCCCGACACTGACCCTGCACTCTGAAAGCGTCTCCGACACTGACCCTGCATTCTGAAAGCGTCTCCGACACTGACCCTGCACTCTAAAAGCGTCCCGACACTGACCCTGCACTCTGAAAGCGTCTCCGACACTGACCCTGCACTCTGAAAGCGTCCCGACACTGACCCTGCACTCTGAAAGCGTCTCCGACACTGACCCTGCACTCTGAAAGCGTCTCCGACACTGACCCTGCACTCTGAAAGCGTCTCCGACACTGACCCTGCACTCTGAAAGCGTCTCCGACACTGACCCTGCACTCTGAAAGCGTACCGACACTGACCCTGCACTCTGAAAGCGTCCCGACACTGACCCTGCACTCTGAAAGCGTCTCCGACATTGACCCTGCACTCTGAAAGCGTCTCCGACACTGACCCTGCACTCTGAAAGCGTCTCCGACACTGACCCTGCACTCTGAAAGCGTCTCCGACACTGACCCTGCACTCTGAAAGCGTCCCGACACTGACCCTGCATTCTGAAAGCGTCTCCGACACTGACCCTGCACTCTGAAAGCGTCCCGACACTGACCCTGCACTCTGAAAGCGTCTCCGACACTGACCCTGCACTCTGAAAGCGTCTCCGACACTGACCCTGCACTCTGAAAGCGTCCCGACACTGACCCTGAACTCTGAAAGCGTCTCTGACATTGACCCTGCACTCTGAAAGCGTCCCGACACTGACCCTGCACTCTGAAAGCGTCCCGACACTGACCCTGCATTCTGAAAGCGTCCCGACACTGACCCTGAACTCTGAAAGCGTCTCTGACACTGACCCTGCATTCTGAAAGCGTCCCGACACTGACCCTGCACTCTGAAAGCGTCTCCGACACTGACCCTGCACTCTGAAAGCGTCTCCGACACTGACCCTGCACTCTGAAAGCGTCTCCAACACTGACCCTGCACTCTGAAAGCGTCCCGACACTGACCCTGCACTCTGAAAGCATCCCGACACTGACCCTGCACTCTGAAAGCGTCTCCGACACTGACCCTGCACTCTGAAAGCGTCTCCGACACTGACCCTGCCCTCTGAAAGCGTCTCCAACACTGACCCTGCACTCTGAAAGCGTCTCCAACACTGACCCTGCACTCTGAAAGCGTCTCCGACACTGACCCTGCACTCTGAAAGCGTCTCCGACACTGACCCTGCATTCTGAAAGCGTCTCCGACACTGACCCTGCACTCTGAAAGCGTCTCCGACACTGACCCTGCACTCTGAAAGCGTCCCGACACTGACCCTGCACTCTGAAAGCGTCTCCAACACTGACCCTGCACTCTGAAAGCGTGTTCATTGAAAGTGATGTTAAAAACGCTGTTCGGTTAAGTGTTTGTTTCATTAAATGTGTGTTTCATAGAATCCCTGCAGTGCAGAAGGAGGCCATTCGGCCCATCGAGTCTGCACTGACCCTTCAAATGTGCTCTCTACCCATATCCACTCACCCAACCACCCCTCCCTACCCCCCTAGCCCCATAACCCCACAACCTAACCTGTACATCACTGGATACTAAGGGGAAATTTATCATGGCCAATCCACCTACCACACACCTTTGGACTTTGGGAGGAAACCGGGGCAACCAGAGGAAACCCACGCAGACACAGGGAGAATGTATAAACACCCACAGGCAGTGACCCAAGACCGGAATTGAACCCTGGTCCCTGGCGCTGTGACATAGCAGTGCTAACCACTGTGCCACCTCCCTCCGGGCCCTAGGCACTCACATCCCACCTAATAAATATCCAACAAGCCCAGTGATGGTAGCAACACTCCAGTCATGGAACCAACTGCGACAGCATTCGGGCCAACCAAAATGCCCGATAAAGCCCCCATCTGCAACAACCACAGGTTCTCGCCGGCGACCATGGATGCCTCCTTCAAAGGGTGAAGACAGTTAGGGAGTTATACGCCAACAATGGGTTAACAACGCTTGAAGAGCTGACAGAAAGATTTCAGCTGACAGGGGGCAATGAACTTAGATACCTACAACTCAAGTACTTCCTACAAAAAGAAACAAGGACGTACCCACGATCACCACGACAGCCACTGCTAGAGGACCAGCTGGACATGGACATCTTAGGAAAAGGGAACTGTGGTGACATGTACTGATGACTGCTAAGGTGGGGCAACACCCAACTGGACAAAACAAGAGCAAAGTGGGAGGTGGACTTGGGGTTTGAAATAGGGTGGGGACTCTGGAGCGAAGCACTGCACAGGATCAACTCCAGCTCCACACGCGCAAGACTTAGCCTAATGCAGCTAAAAGTGGTACACAGATCACACTTAACCAGAACCCGAACGAGCAGGTTCTTCCAGGAGGTGGAGGACAGATGTGAACGGTGTCAAGGAGGCCTGGCCAACCACGCCCACATGTTCTGGTCTTGCCTCAGATTCATTCACTGGTTACAGGACAGCCTTCTCTGAGGCAATGTCCAAAGTGGTGGGGATGAGGGTGGAGCCATGCCCGAAGGTGGCAGTCCTCGGGGTATCAGAACAGCCAGATCTCTTCATGGGGAGGAGGGCCGACACCCTTGCCTTTGTCACCCTAATCGCCCACTGGAGAATCCTGCTCGGCTGGGGAACAACAACCCGAACAAACGGAGGAAAAGCAAAGGGAAAACGGGTGGGGAGCGTAATGCAGGGGACCACAATTACCATGGCAAACACTGGCAGGAAGGAATAAAAGGAAAGGAAGGGAAACTGCAATGTATTTATGTAAATAGTCAAAACCGACCTTGGTGTAAATAGTTCTAGTTTACTTCTTATATATTTTCCTGTTTAACTCCGACTATTTGTTCATAATTATATTTGTTTTTATACTAAAAGCTCAATAAATAGCACTTAAAAAAATACATTAGTGAGTAAGGATCAGGAAGTAAAACCAGTATGGAATATTAGGAATTGCTAGAGTCAGAAAGCACGTGTGGGAAAAGCTCATAGGCTCCCGAGCAGTAATTATGCCAATCAGCATAACATTAATCAACAAATTATTGAAATTTATGTCAAAGGCAATGTAATAGTTGTTGGGGGCTCTAATCCTCAATTAGACCCAGCCTAACATTAGATGTGATTCCACAACTGGACAACACTTGCTGAACAATCCCAAATGTGTTAAGAATTATGCAAATAACCAATTTAAGATTATTCGTAGGTCTCACAATGTGACTCATTTATGCTTTCTGGAAGCTATGATTATTCCTTTGCAGGGACCTATATTTTGCAGCCAAAAGGAACATGTCCAGGCATTGCACCTTCTTTGAATTTGGAGACAATGTTACCTGGTCCAAATTCCATGGCAACGCCTCAACCTAACAGCCTTGACTTAGCAAACAACCAGCACCCTTCTAATGCAGTATAAATTGTTGTCCCCTTTGCAATATAGCATTCTTGCATCTGTCTGATGAGTGCAAGATAAAAATCTTCAATGACATGTCTTTCTTTAGAAATACTTATGTTCTGTACTACAATTGTGCCTATCCAAATGTAGCAAGGCCTGGACAATATCCAGGCATGGGCTGACAAGTGGCAAGTTACATTTGCACCACATACGTGCCAGGCAATGACCATCTCCTACAAGAGAGGATCTAACCAACACCCCTTGACATTCAATTGCTTTACCATTGCTGAATCCCCCACAATCAACATCCCGGGGGTTACCATTGATCAGAAACTGAACTGGACTAACCACATTAATACTGTGGCTACCAGAGCAGGTCAAAGGCTAGGAATACTACGGCGATTAACTCACCTCCTGACCCCTCAAAGCCTGTCCACCATCTACAAGGCACAAGTCAAGCGTGTAATGGAATACTCTCAACTTGCCTGGATGAGTGCAGCTCCAACAACACTCAAGAAACTCAACACCATATGGGTGGCACGGTGGCACAGTGGTTAGCACTGCTGCCTCATGGCACCGAGGGCCCCGGTTCAATCCCAGCCCCGGGTCACTGTCCATGTGGAGTTTGCATATTCTCCCCGTGTCTGCATGGATCTCAACCCCACAACCCAAAAAGGTGTGCAGGGTAGGTGGATTGGTCTCTAAATTGTCTCTTAATTGGGAAAAAAGAATTGAGTACTCTAAATTTATAAAAGAAAAAAAACCCTCAACATCATCCAGGATAAAGCAGCCCACTTGATTGCTACCCCTTCCACAAACATTCAATCCCTCCATCACCGGTGAACTGTGGCAGCCATGTGTACCATCTACGCGATCCACCGCAGGAACTCACCAAGGTTCCTCAGGCAGCACCTTCCAAACCCATGACCACTAACATTTAAAAGGACAAGAGCAGCAGATACCTGGCAATCCCACCACCTGGAGGTTCCCCCTCAAGTCACTCACTATTCCGACTTGGAAATATAGTGCCGTTCCTTCACTGTTGTTTGGTCAAAGTTCTGGAATTCCCTCCCTAACAGTCCTTAACTACACCTCCGGGACTGCAGTGAGTCAAGAAGGCAACTCACCACCACCTCCTGAAGGGCAACGAGAGAGGCAATAAATGCTGGCCTAACCAGAGATGCCCACATCCCATAAATCAATTTATCAATTCTCCATACGAGAGCTGGAGCTGCTCAAGGAGGAGGAAGCTGCCGCAGCCGAGCGGGCAGCAGCAGAACAGAAGGGAGCTGCTGAGGATAGAGAGCCATCCTCCCAACAGGCTGAGGAGGAGGTGCAAAGGAGACGCCGCATGAGGCCTTGCGTGTACTGGCAGCACCTGGCATCGAGGACCTGTCGGGACGAACATGCCATCGAAGACTCCGGCTGAGCGGGGGGGACTCCGGCTGAGCTGTGGGACAGTGTGACATATCTGCCAGATGATGGTGCACCTGCCATCGCGGGGGTATGGGGGAGGATACCTGCTCCCAGTGGCCATCAAGATGATGGTCGCCCTGAACCTCTATGCCACGGGGTCCTGCCTGGCGCCAAGTGGGGAACTATCAGAGATCTCACAGAGATCGGTGCACAGGTGCATCCGCACCATCACGGAGGCCCTATATGCCCAGCTGGCTCAATACATCCATTTCAATGTGGACAGAGCCCACCAGGATACTCGGGCAGTGAGGTTTGCCGCCATCACCGACATCCAAGGGTTGATAGACAGGATGCATGTCGCCCTATGAGCACCTGCAGATGACAGGCCACTCTACGCAAATCAAAAGGGCTTCCACTCGCTGAATGTGTAGCTAATATGGGACCATCAGATGCACATCATGCACGTCTGCACGTGATACCAGAGCAGTTTGCACGACGCCTTCATCCTGGCACACTCGACAATTCCGGTTCTCTTCAAGACGGCACCCCGGCTGGGGTTTTGGCTCCTGGGTGACAGGGGTTATCCACTGCGGTTGTGGCTGATGTCATCTATCCAAAGGCCACTGACCGACACAGAGACCAGCTACAACGATGCCAATGCAGCGACCATGGGCATGATCGAGCGACGCTTCAGCATCCTGAAGATGGCCAGGGGCACGGGCACCGCATCCCACGCCCACACCCCCCCTCCCCCAGCCATCCCCCCACTTGCAACCGCCTGCCGCACTATGGGGTTGTGGACCCTGGGTTGGCAGTAACAGCGGGTCTGGTCCATGGGATGGAGGATGATGACAACCCGCTCTGCGATGAGCTCTGGTGCTCCGCATTGTTCATCAATGCCTGACTCCTGCCCACGGGTAGCACTTTCCACCGTCCACCTGGGTGGTCCCTGCATGCCCGTTGGCCAATCCCTCACACGGTCCCATCGGATCCCTGGGGTGGCGGAGATGGGAATGGTGAGGGGGGGGGGACTTTGGGGAGCCCAGCTCACCCACAATGTCTGCCCATTCCCCCCGCCCCGTGCCCCTGTCTGGCCAGCCCAGCCCAGCCCAGCCCTCACACCCTTCTGACAGAGCACCGAGGCAGGTTGCAACAGTGTGAGCAGGTGTTTAATGTGAACAAATATATATAGAGTCATGCCCTAGCCACTATAACTACACTGTACATTGCTCCATGGGATGGGGGTGTGAGCAGAACTATCCCCTGAGGCCCCCCCTGCCACCTGCCGCTGCCAGTCCAAGAACTCACTCTCATCTCAGCCAGGGTCTGCATGCTCGCGGCCATGGAGCACAGGGAGTGGACCATTGCCGCCTGGGACTGTGCCACATCATGCTGTGATTGTGCCACCACTTTCTGGATCTGTGCCACATCAGCCAGTGACTGCGCCATCTCTCTCTGAGACTGGGCCACCTCCCTCTGTGCCTGTGCCACGTCGGCCGGCGCCTGGGCAATGCTGCCGACACTCTCAGCCATGACCCTCTGTGACTAGGCCACGCTCAGGAGCGCCGCTGCAATGTCCAGGTGGCTCTGGCTCAGGGGTGCCTGTAAAAGGGCAGCCTGAGATATGACAGCCTTGTCCTAGGCCTTGGCTACTGCCTGCACAGAGTCCCCCAGGCCTTGGACATACTTATCCATAGCCAAAATACTCGCCCCCAAGGTCCCCACTGCAGATACCACCGGTGCGCTTTTGGCCTGGATGGCATCTACTACTCCTGCATGCGGTTAGATTCCTCCACCTGCACATGAAAGTGCTGGATGCTCGTCGACAACCCCTTATGTAGTCCCTGGCTCTGTGACGGCATCTCCACAATGGAGGGGACTGTCCGTTCCAGAAGCCCAAAATCCAGCGGGACAGCAGCTAGCCCCTGGGGTCAGCCTGCCCTCGACTGGAGCAGCTGTGTGCGGTGCACCGGAGAGTGTCCCAGGAGCCTTTTCACTAAAGTGCCCAACCAAAGTGAGTGTGTCTGGGATGGTGGTGTGGGGGTGGTGTGGGGTGAGGGTAGTGTGGGGGTGAGGGTGGTGGTGAGGGTGGTGTGGTGGTGAGGGTGGTGGGGGGGTGAGGGTGATGGTGAGGGTAGTGTGAAGGTGAGGGTGGTGGTGGTGGGAGGGTTGACACACGTGGCATGGGGGGACCGCAACTCAGCGTGCTCTCACTTCCTCGCCCGTGGCCGGACTCCACCCCGGTGACCTCCCTTTCCTCAGGCCCGCCAACCACGTCCAGGGCCCGCTGATCTGCCACGGTGAGGGGCCACAGGTCCGGCGGTCCCCCTCTAGTTTTCTCCCACTCCCTATGGTTCTGGGTGGCCACCCCCTGGGTAGGGGGTGGGGGGTGGGGCTGGTGGGGCGGGGGGAGGGGTTGGCTGGGGGGGCAGAAAGACAGAAATCGTACAATGTTAGACAGTCCGACACATGCAACCCGATGGTGTGGCAGGTGGCTTCAGTGGCCAGGACACCTAGACAAGGCGGACGGTATGGGTGCTGTCATGTGGTGCTGAATGGGGGATTCGGCCATCCTCCTGGTGGGGGGGTGGGATTACGGGAGTGTGGGACGGGGGTTGGTGCCACAGTGCCGCCTACTCCCCCTGGCCTCTCTGAGGCAGTTGTGCAGTTTCCTCCAGCACTGCAGGCAGATCAGGTGCTCACGGTGCTGACCGCCATTGCCACCTGTGCCCGGGCATGGTGAACGGTGGTGGTTGGAAGCCTCCTTCGAGGGCGGGGGTACAGTGTTGCCTGCCGCTCCTCCACGGCGTCCAGGAGAGTCTCTCAGCGTCCGTAAATCATGTGGTCATGTCTCTCGCTGACATCTTGTTGGCTGGGATGGTGTGTGTGGGGAGTGAAGTGTGTATATGCGGCTGCAGCTTGTCAGCTTCCTGAGTGCCAATCGCGAACCTGGCGAATCCGGCACCAGCTCTCATTAGAATAAATTGTGTTCCACGTGGTGCACCACGGTGCTAGCCCCTTAACAGTCGCTGAATCGGTCCAGGTGCGAAGCCAGTTTTGCTGTCGTGGAAGTCCACGAATCCTGCCCTGGGAATCCTGCCATTGATCTTTCAGGGAATCGAGGGATATATAGATTGTACAGTAAAGTGGAATTGAAGGCCAAGGTCAGCCATGGCAATATTGAATGACAATGCAGGCTCGACAGGCTATGTGGTCTTCTCCTGCTCCTGGTTATGTTTCAATGGAATGCCTGGTGGCCAATGTCTCAGTTTCCCTTGCACCACAGGCAGAAGGCACACAGCATCTGAGTGCTGCAGTGGAAGCTCAGCCTGGGGTCAGAAGATTCATGCTAGTTCCAATGCAAAACCAGCTGATCGTGCAGGCTCAGTCTCCTGCCATTATGGCTGTGGATGCCAGTGATCAAAAACGCAGGGAAGGTTTCAATCCAGCTTTCTGTATTTTAGCAGATTTCAAGGATTGTTCAGGTACCACCACCCCGGGACAGTGACTTCATGATACTAACCTACTGCCAGTAGGTCAGGATGACAGAATTCATGTTCCCACTGTTGCTAACTTTTGGTTGGCTCTTAAATGTTGCTCATTGTGTCTTTACTTAATTTGCTGTTTCTATAACCTTTGCTCTAGAGTCGCCAGGTATCTTTATGATACCACCACGAGGTTCAAGTTCAAGTACTGATCAATAACTCTACACACCAATTAGTAAGATTCAAATCAAAACACATTTATTATACACAGTCAATCACTACTCATGCATAAAACTCTACTTACTAGGCTATCTCTATCACTAAAAGGCCTATACTTAGCTTGGAACTGGCCCACCAGGTCAGGGGAACAAATGGCCTTTTGTTCGATTCTGAGCCTGCAGGATTCAAAAGCTGGTATGGACTGGTAGCTAGGAGCGCCTATCTCATAGCGTGCGTTGACTGGAGACTTACTTGGTTGATGTGGCAGCTTAGGCAGTTCACTGTCAAGGGTTGGTTCGCTGCTGAGTGACCCTGCCAAGAAGACCGATTTGAACTTGGGAGCTCTACTTTATAGTCCCCAGGGGCTTCCTGCCATTCGGGCCGGACCCGTACCTGGTTCCAAGTGATTGGACTGCGTTTCGATCACTTGGATCGATTTCTCCAATACTGGAGTTGTTCCCTGATCGCTGGGCGGTCCCTGAGTGTCCGTTGGCCTTCCTTTGTCTTGGCTCCTGCTGGCGCCGAGGAGTCTGGCTTGGCCTTGTTCACCTGAAGTGTATCAATTGTGCCTGGGAATCGCTCATTACTATGCAGATGGCTGCTGGTTTCAGTGCTGTCTGTTTTTTTGCAAGTTCCAATACACAGGATTTCTGCACTTGCTCGTTTTTGCCTGTGTTGGCTGAATTTCCGTTTAGTCTTTGCAGTTCTCCATTTTAAGTCGGGAAGTGGCCAACCCAGGTGGCTACACACCCTCCTTGTGATCCTTAATGCGAAGCGTGAAGGATCACATAACTGCGTTGTCTTCATTCCCTGGCCCAGTGAGCACTCTTCCATGGCCTCAACACTGACCACAACTATGCAGTAAAAATGTTAACTAACAATTTCTAAGTGGCGCTATGTCAGACAGGGACATGCATTACAACACAGAAAAAACGGTACCTCTAACTGTCCTCAATAAACTACACTCACTAAAACATTCAGTCATATTAACTTCCTAAACAATACAAAATAATACCAGCATTCACATTTTTCCCCTGGCTTGGCAGTCAAGCACAGGGGTGTACAATATTTCCATTTCTTTATTTATAAAAGATGCAACACAAATGGTCTTTATTGTAGATCAAGCGGTTCGGGGGCCTGGTGAAAACTGAAAATAGGGGATCTCATTCTGTATACCGGGGTGCTAGCACGGTCGGCTCTCTTTCGCCATTTCCTCATGCGGATAGTCTGCACGATGCTGCAGAGTATCGCCAACACTAATAGGGATTCGACTACGTCGGAAAGGGAGTACCATGTTATGAGCTTATCACACCATGATGGTGTGGTGTTGCCTGTTACTGGGCTCTGGGTGCTATGGGGAAGTGAATCATTAACGGCCGGGGGGGGTTGGGGTCAGGGGGTTCGCGTTCGCGCGCAACCGAATACACATCATAATGGTGGTGATCAACACGGAGGATGTCGAAAAGAATAAATAGGGTGGTCAATAGGACTTTAAACTAAAGATTGGGGGGGAAGGGAAAGTCAGGGAACCAAGAGTTGAAGTAATCAGCGGGGAGCATAGCTGCTTAGGAATACAAAAAAAGCACAAAAAGACAAAACTCAGGAGAGGTTACGATAGTCCCCATCCCACAAGATATGACACAGTGTATGGAAAGGCTCAGTAAACCAAGGTCCACCACACTAAGAAAACAAAAAGGGATGGTCAACAGAGAATTAAAGGTGCTATATTTAAATGAGCGCAGTGTACGGAACAAGGTAGATGAGCTTGTGGCCCAGATTGTGACTGGCAGGTATGATGTGGTAGGCATCACAGAGCCGTGGTTGCAGGGGGTTCAGGACTGGCATTTAAACATCCAGGGATTCACAACCTATCGAAAAGACAGAGAGGTGGGCAGAGGGGGCGGGGTTGCCTTGTTAATTAGGAATGAAATTCAATCAATAGCACTAAACGACATAGGGTCAGATGATGTGGAGTCTGTGTGGGTAGAGTTGAGGAACCACAAAGGCAAAAAAAACATAATGGGAGTTATGTACAGGCCTCCTAACAGTGGTCAGGACCAGGGGCACAAAATGCACCACGAAATAGAAAGTGCATGTCAGAAAGGCAAGGTCACAGTGATCATGGGGGACTTCAATATGCAGGTGGACTGGGTAAATAATTGTTATAACCTGCCTACTGACGATTGGCTGGGGACTAATGATTATCCCACAATCCTATGGGAGTATGAACTTCCCCAATGAGGGGGGCGGAGAAACTCCTACTATAAATAAGCTGGCCAGTCCAGGAACCAGGAGGAAGGAGAAGGTAGCAAGGGAAGTTACTGCTACTGCTATGTATATATTGTTATAGTGAATAAACGTTATTATTTTGTATCCTTAAAACTCGTGCTGGATTCTTTGGGGCCCTTACAAAACTGGCGACGAAGGTAAAAGTGAATAGCTGTCTACACTGCTGAAGCCACCTCCCTGGATTTTTGTTGGATACAGGTTGGAAGTTGTTTTCTATTATACCATGCCTCTGTACGGACGTTTGGATGTTTTTGATGCTGCGCTGGAAAGCTGGAACCAGTACACACAACGGATGCGTTACTATTTCCGGGCAAACAATATCACTGAAAACGAGCGCCAGGTGGTCATATTGCTCACCGCCTGCGGACCGCATACGTTTGGGGTGATTAGGAGCCTTACGTACCCAGCTGCGCCGGACACCAAAACGTTTGACGAACTTGTGAATATAGTGGGGCAACACTTTAACCCAACCCCGTCCACGATAGTCCAGCGTTACCGGTTTAATACCGCTGAGAGGACCCCTGGAGAATCCCTTGCTGATTTTTTATCCAGGCTACGCGGGATTGCGGAATACTGTGACTATGGTGAGACCTTGTCAGAAATGTTACGCGACCGTTTGGTTTGCGGTATTAACAATGCGGCCACCCAGAGAAAGTTGTTAGCGGAGCCAACATTGACTTTTCAACAGGCAATACAAATAGTCTTGTCCCGAGAGAGCGCAGAGCGAGGAGTACAGGAGCTACAGGGAATGGAAGTGCATGCCTTGGGGCGAAACCCCTTCCGCCCAAAAACGTCCCCCCGCACTCCTGCGGTACCTTGGGCGAGGCAACGACCAGACCGACGCCAGTGGCCATCGGACATTCCTCCCCGAAGGGAGCCTTCTCCAGAGCCAATGGATGAGGAGCCATGTCCGTGTCAGACTTGTAGGCGCCGACCCCGTCGCGGACGGCGGTCCTGGGGACGCCAGAGGCGCCGTCGTTCCGACCGAAACTGGGACCAGCCCAGGGGCCGTAACTGGGACCAGCCCAGAGGCCGTACCTTCCATGTGGATGAACCTGCGGCGACCACTCCTGAGGACGTGGAGACGGAGGACGACTGCCTGCAGCTGCATTGTGTGGCAGCTCCCCGTGTGGCCCCCATTAAGGTGACAGTACGGGTCAATGGCCACCCGCTGGAGATGGAGTTGGATACTGGCGCAGCGGTCTCCGTGATCGCCCAGAGGACATTCGACCGCATCAAGCAGGGTATACAGACCCTTACACTAACTGACTCACAGGCCAGGTTGGCCACCTACACGGGGGAACCACTGGACATTGCAGGAACTACAATGACCCCTGTTGTCTATGGACGCCAGGAGGGGCGTTTCCCACTTATCGTAGTGTGTGGCCATGGGCCCAGCCTGTTGGGTCGGGAC
Organism: Scyliorhinus torazame; assembly: GCF_047496885.1. Classification (NCBI taxonomy): domain Eukaryota; kingdom Metazoa; phylum Chordata; class Chondrichthyes; order Carcharhiniformes; family Scyliorhinidae; genus Scyliorhinus; species Scyliorhinus torazame. Next base: position 273,005,426 of record NC_092713.1, on the reverse strand, counting down.
TGGTTGCGCCATTTGCGGTTGCAATGGCAGCACATCCTCCAAACAGTTTCTGGAGGGTTGACTGAGGTGCTAGGACGATACCCAGAGGTATTCCAGCCTGGTCTGGGGAAAATAAAAGGGGCCGTAGCCCGTATCCAAGTTGAACCAGGAGCCACACCGCGCAATTTCCGGGCGCGCCCAGTGCCTTACGCTTTGCTCGAGAAGGTAGAAGGGGAGCTCACTCGTTTGGAGAGTTTGGGTATTATCAGGCCTGTCCGTTTTGCTGACTGGGCAGCACCAATTGTGCCAGTAATGAAGCCAGATGCCACAGTTCGCTTGTGTGGCGACTATAAACTTACAGTGAATACAGTTTCCCGACTCGACCGATACCCAATGCCTCGCATAGAGGATCTCTACGCGAAACTTGCAGGCAGACTCTCATTCACAAAATTAGATATGAGTCACGCCTACCTGCAGTTGGAGCTGGACCCTGCCTCCCGACCATATGTAACAATTAACACACACCGGGGCCTGTATGAATATACACGGTTGCCCTTTGGAGTATCCTCTGCCTGCGCAATTTTTCAACGTGTTATGGAGGGCATTTTGAGAGGTTTACCACGTGTGGCTGTCTACCTAGATGACGTGTTGATTACAGGGACGTCGGAGCAAGAGCATTTGAAAAATCTGGAGGCTGTCCTTAAACGCCTTTTGGAGGCTGGAGTCCGTTTACGTCACACAAAGTGCGTATTTCAGGCAAAAGAAGTAGTCTACCTAGGTTATCGGGTGGACCGCGAGGGTCTGCACCCCGTCGCAGAGAAGGTGCGTGCAATTCAACATGCCCCCACCCCGACTGACACTTCGCATCTTCGTTCTTTTCTCGGTCTCGTAAACTATTACGGGAAGTTCCTCCCCAATCTGGCAACTACGCTGGCCCCCTTACACCTGCTGCTAAAGAAAAATCACACCTGGGTTTGGGGTCAGCCGCAAGAAACCGCTTTCCGGCGGGTAAAGCAACAATTGTCGTCGTCTGGGTTACTAACCCACTATGATCCGGGAAAGCTTTTGCTCGTCACATGTGATGCATCCCCGTATGGTATTGGGGCTGTCCTGTCCCACAAGATGGAGAATGGGGCCGAGCGACCGATAGCTTTCGCCTCCCGCACATTGACTGCAGCGGAGAAGAAGTACGCGCAGATCGAGAAGGAGGGCCTGGCAGTGGTTTTCGCGGTGAAACGCTTCCACCAGTATGTGTACGGCCGCCATTTCACTATCGTGACTGATCATAAGCCCCTGCTGGGACTCTTCAGAGAGGATAAGCCGATACTGCCCATTGCTTCTGCACGGATCCAGCGCTGGGCTTTGTTGCTTGCTGCATGAGTATTCTCTGGAGCACAAACCAGGTACGCAGATAGCAAATGCCGACGCACTGAGCCGATTGCCTTTATCGACCGGCCCCATGTCGACCCCCACGACCGGTGAGGTGGTAGCAACCCTAAATTTTATGGACACCTTGCCTGTCACGGCATCACAGATCCGTGAGTGGACCCAGACGGAGCCAGTCCTGTCAAAGGTTCGGCACATAGTCCTGTATGGTGGGCAGCATAGACAGCTCCCAGGCGAGTTATGGGCATTTTCCTCCAAGCTGTCAGAGTTCAGCGTGGAAGACGGCATCCTCTTGTGGGGGACGCGTGTGGTTGTCCCGGAAAAAGGCCAGGAGCTGATATTATCAGACTTGCACAATGGGCATCCGGGCGTGACCAAGATGAAAATGTTGGCCCGGAGTTATGTCTGGTGGCCAGGCCTCGACACCGACATTGAGAAGGTGGCCCAAAACTGCTCCATTTGCCAGGAGCATCAGAAGCTTCCGCCGGCCGCGCCCCTACATCACTGGGAATGGCCAGGGCGGCCTTGGGCACGCTTACATGCAGATTTCGCAGGCCCTTTTCAGGGATCCATGTTCCTTCTACTAATTGACGCCCAGTCCAAATGGCTGGAGGTGCATAAGATGCAGGGGACAACGTCCTGTGCAACAATTGAAAAAATGCGTTTATCATTTAGCACGCATGGCCTCCCCGAGGTGCTGGTCACGGATAATGGCACTCCATTCACGAGTGAGGAGTTTGCTAGGTTTACAAAGATGAACGGCATCCGCCATATCCGCACTGCCCCTTACCACCCGGCTTCAAATGGGTTGGCAGAGCGTGCAGTGCAAACATTCAAAAGAGGCCTAAAGAAGCAGTCTTCCGGATCAATGGACACGAGACTGGCTCGGTTTTTGTTTAAGTACAGGACCACCCCCCATACAGTGACTGGGGTAGCTCCCGCAGAACTCCTAATGGGCCGGAGACTTCGCACCCGCCTTAGTATGGTCTTCCCGGACATTGGCGCAAAAGTACGCCGCACACAAGAACGGCAGGGACCGGGATTGTCTCAGCATCGTCCGATTCGGCAGTTTGCGCCCGGTGACCCAGTATTCGTGCGGAATTTTGCTGGTGGTGCCCAATGGGTTCCTGGGGTAATCTTTCGCCAAACGGGCCCTATATCGTACCAAGTGCAAGCCCAGGGTCGTCTCCAGCGAAAACATGTAGACCACGTCCGGTCCAGAAGATCATCCCCGCAAAAGATTCCCTGCCCCCGGAGCTCAGTTCAACAGCGGCAAAGACCAGAAACAAGGGAAGGTAGTCCTCCAAATCTTCCACTGGTGCCTCACTCAAAGCCTGCGCAGGTCATGACGGGACCGAATGGGGACAGAGACGCTGACATGACGGAGGCAGCAGACTCTGACTCCGAGATGGAGACACAGGATGAATCAGAGGGGGAATCCTCGGGTCCACAGGCCGTGGATGTACAACCGCGCCGTTCATCACGGAAGCGCCGGTCTCCGTCTCGTTATACGCCGCCTGATCCAGCGCCACGTGCAAATGGCGTCCGGCCTGCAGCCAAACGAGTTCGACGCCTCCCTTCGCCAGGGCCTACGGTGGATTCCTTGGACTTTGGGGGGGAGGGATGTTATAACCTGCCTACTGACGATTGGCTGGGGACTAATGATTATCCCACAATCCTATGGGAGTATGAACTTCCCCAATGAGGGGGGCGGAGAAACTCCTACTATAAATAAGCTGGCCAGTCCAGGAACCAGGAGGAAGGAGAAGGTAGCAAGGGAAGTTACTGCTACTGCTATGTATATATTGTTATAGTGAATAAACGTTATTATTTTGTATCCTTAAAACTCGTGCTGGATTCTTCGGGGCCCTTACAAAAATAATGCTGCCAGTGGACCCAAGGAAAGGGAATTAATTGAATGTTTACAGGAGGGCTTTTTGGAACAGCTTGTGATGGAGCCCACGAGGGGACAGGCCATTCTGGACTTAGTCTTATGTAATGAGCCAGACTTGATTAAAGATCTTAAAGTAAGGGAACACTTAGGAGGCAGTGATCATAATATGGTAGAATTCAATCTCCAATTTGAAAAAAAAGAAGGTAGAATCAGATTTAAAGGTGTTACAGTTAAATAAAGGTAACTACAGGGGCATGAGGAAGGAACTGACGAAAATCAACTGGGAGCAGAGCCTAGTGGGAAAGACAGTAGAACAGCAATGGCAGGAGTTTCTGGGAGTAATTGAGGACACAGTACAGAGGTTCATCCCAAAGAAAAGAAAGGTTATCAGAGGGGGGATTAGGCAGCCATGGCTGACAAAGGAAGTTAGGGAATGCATCAAAGCAAAAGAGAAAGCCTATAATGTGGCAAAGAGTAGTGGGAAGTCAGAAGATTGGGAAGGCTACAAAAACAAACTGAGGATAACAAAGAGAGAAATAAGGAAAGAGAGGATCAATTATGAAGGTAGGCTAGCCAGTAACATTAGGAATGACAGTAAAAGTTTCTTTAAATACATTAAAAACAAACAGGAGGCAAAAGTAGACATTGGGCCGCTCCAAAATGACACTGGTAATCTAGTGATGGGAGACAAGGAAATAGCTGAGGAACTAAATAAGTACTTTGCATCAGTCTTCACAGTAGAAGACATGAGTAATATCCCAACAATTCAGGAGAGTCAGGGGGCAGAGTTGAATATGGTAGCCATCACAAAGGAGAAAGTGCTAGAGAAACTAAGAGGTCTAAAAATTGATAAATCTCCGAGCCCAGATGGGCTACATCCTAGAGTTCTAAAGGAGATAGCTGAAGAAATAGTGGAGGCGTTAGTTATGATCTTTCAAAAGTCACTGGAGTCAGGGAAAGTCCCAGAGGATTGGAAAATTGCTGTTGTAACCCCCCTGTTCAAGAAGGGAACAAGGAAAAAGTTGGAAAATTATAGGCCAATTAGCCTAACCTCGGTTGTTGGCAAGATTCTAGAATCCATTGTTAAGGATGAGATTTCTGAATTCTTGGAAGTGCAGGGTCGGATTAGGACAAGTCAGCTTGGATTTAGTAAGGGGAGGTCGTGCCTGACAAACCTGTTAGAGTTCTTTGAGGAGATAACAAATAGGTTAGACCAAGGAGAGCCAATGGATGTTATCTATCTTGACTTCCAAAAGGCCTTTGATAAGGTGCCTCACGGGAGACTGCTGAGTAAAATAAGGGCTCATGGTATTCGAGGCAAGGTACTAACATGGATTGACGATTGGCTGTCAGGCAGAAGGCAGAGAGTTGGGATAAAAGGTTCTTTTTCGGAATGGCAACCGGTGACGAGTGGTGTCCCGCAGGGTTCAGTGTTGGGGCCACAGCTGTTCTCTTTATATATTAACGATCTAGATGACGGGACTGGGGACATTCTGGCTAAGTTTGCCGATGGTACAAAGATAGGTGGAGGGGCAGGTAGTATGGAGGAGGTGGGGAGGCTGCAGAAAGATTTAGTCAGTTTAGGAGAGTGGCCCAAGAAATGGCTGATGAAATTCAATGTGGGCAAGTGCGAGGTCTTGCACTTTGGAAAAAAGAATAGAGGCATGGACTATTTTCTAAACGGTGACAAAATTCATAATGCTGAAGTGCAAAGGGACTTGGGAGTCCTAGTCCAGGATTCTCTAAAGGTAAACTTGCAGGTTGAGTCTGTAATTAAGAAAGCAAATGCAATGTTGTCATTTATCTCAAGAGGCTTGGAATATAAAAGCAGGGATGTACTTCTGAAGCTTTATAAAGCATTAGTTAGGGCCCATTTAGAATACTGTGAGCAATTTTGGGCCCCACATCTCAGGAAGGACATTCTGGCACTGGAGCGGGTCCAGCGGAGATTCACACGGATGATCCAAGGAATGGTAGGCCTAACATACGATGAACGTCTGAGGATCCTGGGATTATATTCATTGGAGTTTAGGAGGTTGAGGGGAGATCTGATAGAAACTTACAAGATAATGAATGGCTTAGATAGGGTGGACGTAGGGAAGTTGTTTCCATTAGCAGGGGAGACTAGGACCCGGGGGCACAGCCTTAGAATAAAAGGGAGTCACTTTAGAACAGAGATGAGGAGAAATGTCTTCAGCCAGAGAGTGGTGGGTCTGTGGAATTCATTGCCACAGAGGGCGGTGGAGGCTGGGACGTTGAGTGTCTTTAAGACAGAAGTTGATAAATTCTTGATTTCTCGAGGAATTAAGGGCTATGGAGATAGAGCGGGTAAATGGAGTTGAAATCAGCCATGACTGAATGGTGAAGTGGACTCGATGGGCCGAATGGCCTTACTTCCACTCCTATGTCTTATGGTCTTATGGTCTTTTATGCTCGATCTCGCGTTTACCATGACGATAATAGTTCCCAAATACATCATTTTGTTTTCCAAAATATGGGCCTTTTTGGGGTTTACTTTACAACCAATCTGCTGTAGGAGTTCCAGGAGTTCGGACAGAAGCTCGATGTGCTCTGCCTTGGTGTCTGTTTGCAGTAATAGGTCATCCACATACTGGACCAGACATTCGGGGCGAGAAAATATTGACAAACCATTTGCCAGCTGTCAGTGGAAAATGGAGGGGGAGTTGTGGAATCCTTGTGGAAGGCATGTCCACGTGTACTGCTGACCTTTAAAAGTGAAGGCAAATTTGTATTGGCACGCTTTTGCCAATGGAATGGACCAGAATCTGTTACTGATCTCCAAAACCGTAAAGAATTGGGAATTGAGTCCCTGCTTGAGCATGGTCTCGGGACTTGTGGCTACCGTGGGGGCTGCTGCGGGAGTGACTTTGTTGAGTTGCCGGTAATCGATGGTCAGTCGCCATGATCCATCGGGCTTTCTTACTGGCCAAATCGGGGCATTATTAGTAGAGGCTACTGATCTAAGTACGCCCTGCTCTAATAAGCTATCGATAACCTTTGTGATTTCTCCCTCTGCCTCGTGGGGAAATCCGTATTGCTTTTGGGGCATCGGGTCAAGTCCTGTGATTTGAACGGAACCAGTCATCCGGCCACAGTCGTGTTTGTGGGTCGCGAATGCTGTCCTATGCTTCTGCAGAACTGCCCTAACCCGCTTGTCTGCTAATCGTGGTCGGGCCAAACCAAAATTCGCCGACTGCGCTAATCTTGTTTGCATACTCACCTACTGTGAGCGTTGCGGGGGCTCTTGCGGATTTTGCCATTTCCCAGACACATTGGTTTACTGGATCAAATGAAAGGTGGTGAGAGTTCATAAAATCAATGCCCAAAATGTGTTCTGCTGTGTGGGGTAGATCGATTAAAACTATGAGTTGTTTTGTCGTAATATTGCCAATTTGAATGGGTACAGGGGCTGTTATGTGTCCTTGCTGTGAGTGGCCTGTGAAGCCGCTGAGGGTGATTGTGGCTGTAGTGGGCCACGTGTCTATTTGGAATATGGTGGAGGAATTCATTGTGGTGCGGGACCCTCCTGTGTCCCAGAGAAATTTGATGGGCTGTCCCCGTATCCTTGCTGCAACTACTGGTCGGCCGGACCTATCCCAAAGGGTGTCGCAGATCCAACTGGGGGAGCCCGAACACTGTCAGTCAGTTCCGTTCAGGTCTGCTTGGTCTGAACCGGGGCTTACACCATGGACTGGCTTTGTCCTGTTTCTATTCAGAGTGCCTGCTTGCTGGGCTCTCTGTGGCTTTCATGGGGCATTGCACTCTCATGCAAAGTGACCTAATTGTCCACAGTTGTAACACTCCTGTGATTTCTGTGGGGGGTTGTTCCTTCCTTCGTTTACCCATGCAGGGTTCTGGTGCTTCTTAACTGTGTGGATATCTGCCTCTGCCTGCTGTTCTTCGGGTTTCTTAATTACGGGTTTGTTTTGGACAGATTGCTCCCAGGTTCGGGACAATCATTTTAAAACCCATTTCTCATTGTGGGCTTCCTCTGAGGGGTCATAGTTGGTACAGGCTTTTTGCCCTGCCTCTGTGGCATGGGAGATAAGGGTGCGGGTCCATTTGGCCATACCGTCTTGGGACAAATGGGTACTGTCTAAATTGCCGAAAACTGCTGTGAAATGGATCCACAGGCGTCCAGCAAATGCTGTGGGGTGTTCTATCTTTTTCTGTCTGCACTTATTCAGGCCTTCTACGGGGTCACCTCTGTTGTAGCTGATCGCGTCTAGGATCGCTGTGTGCATTTCTGCAAGGGTGCCTCCTCCTACATTCTGTGAGTCGGGAAGGGCTGCTACGACTGAAGGGTCCACACTCAAAACTGTGAGCTTCACGTGCTCTCGCTCATCCAGGCCGTACATGGTCTCCTGCTGCTTTACTCTGGCAAAGATATGGTGGGGGTCTGAGGTGGGGAGGAACGGTGTGGTTTTCTCGCACGCGTCCCGTAATTGGGTCACGGTTTCGGGGGTCGTTTACAGGAATTTTGTGTCTCCTTCCGATGTGACTGTGCGGTGGGTGGTTACTGGGTTCTTGGTGCCTGAACTATCTGCTCTGTGGGGGGTTGGGGCTCTTTTCTCCTCTGGGGCTTTCCTTGCGCACATGTTCCCTGAACATATCTATGCGCGGTCTCATTTAATTCTTCCCAATCCGGGCCGTCTTCTGTATCTAACTGGGATCCAAAGGTGCTCTGGAATTCATTCTGAACTGAAAGCAAAGACTGCAGTTCTGCAATCTGCTTCCGGCACTTTGCGTAATCTAATGAGCTTTGTCTCTGCTCCGTGGTGGTAGCATGGAGTGCTCATAATGCTGCTTTCAGGTCACTACACTGCCTTTGCAATGCCTCTATCTGTTTCTCTGTTTCCTCTCTTACCAGGACTGCACGTTGCGTGTCCTGATAGGCCTTTTCGTACTGTGTCTGGAAGCTGCTTAGGTGCACCAGACAAGACTGGTGTGCCCACTTGGCATCATCCACCTCTCCGTCGTTTGATGCTAACGTTCTTCTTAATTCTATATTCTCTCTCTCAACCTCACTTACATCGACCTTGCTCATTCGATGTATTTCTTCTATCTCTTTACGGAGTGTCCAAACAACCTCCTCTGTGCCTCGCAATTGTGCCAAACAGGACACGATTGCCATCGGCTTGCGAGCCTTTCCCAAGCTTTTCTTATGAATTTCTGACAGGTTCTCCCACCAAGTATGTCCTATACTCCCGGGTCCTGTTTCCTCATTGTCACAGAATTCACTCCAAAGGGGCCATCCTTTCCCTTTGAGATATTTTCTGATCTCTTCTTCCCAAACGGGACACTGTCCTACTCTGCTGCTGGTCGTTGTGACCACAAGTTCTTCAGGGTTCATGAGGCATTGCATTGTCTTCATTGCCATCTTTCTTCTCTAAATACTCTCTTGAAATTTGGAATGAGGGATACTAAGGCGGTGCTGTAATTATGGGTACGGCTTTCGCTATTTTCCGGATTACAAACTCCCGACAGTTTTTTCGCAATAAAAATCTATCAGTTTTACCTTATATCCCTGTTAGTTACGCATGCATTAACACACTTCCGAATTATGAGGATTGATCAGAACTGCTTGAACACTTGTGGTTTTTCTGTTCCCAATTGGATTCTAATTCAAATTTTGGGTTCTCCCGGAGTGGTTAAGCCACTTCTAAGTCGGGTCCCGGTGGAGTCGCCAGTAATATGTTGCTAAATTTTGGTTGGCTCTTAAATGTTGCTCGTTGCGTCGTTACTTAATTTGCTCTGTTTCTATAACCTTTGCTCTAGAGTAGCCAGGTATCTCTATGATACCGCCACGAGGTTCAAGTTCAAGTACTGATCAATAACTCAACACACCAATTAGTAAGATTCAAATCAAAACACATTTATTATACACAATCAATTACTACTCATGCATAAAACTCTATTTACTAGGCTATCTCTATCACTAAAAGGTCTATGCTTAGCTTCGAACTGGCCCACCAGGTCAGGGGAACAAATGGCCTTTCGTTCGATTCTGAGCCTGCAGGATTCAAAAGCTGGTATGGACTGGTAGCTAGGAGCGCCTATCTCGTAGCGTGCGTTGACTGGAGACTTACTTGGTTGATGTGGCAGCTTAGGCAGTTCACTGTCAAGGGTTGGTTCGCTGCTGAGTGACCCTGCCAAGAAGACCGATTTGAACTTGGGGGCTCTACTTTATAGTCCCCAGGGGCTTCCTGCCATTCGGGCCGGACCCCGTACCTGGTTCCAAGTGATTGGACTGCATTTCGATCACTTGGATCGATTTCTCCAATACTGGAGTTGTTCCCTGGTCGCTGGGCGGTCCCTGAGTGTCCGTTGGCCTTCCTTTGTCTTGGCTCCTGCTGGCGCCGAGGAGTCTGGCTTGGCCTTGTTCACCTGAAGTGTATCAATTGTGCCTGAGAATCGCTCATTAATATGCAGATGGCTGCTGGTTTCAGTGCTGTCTGGTTTTTTGCAAGTTCCAATACACAGGATTTCTGCACTTGCTCGTTTTTGCCTGTGTTGGCTGAATTTCCGTTTAGTCTTTGCGGTTCTCCATTTTAAGTCGGGAAGTGGCCAACCCAGGTGGCTACACCACCACTACTGCTCCACCAGTGCCCCTGCTGAAGCCTGTCAGCCAGGCAGTACTGACTCCTGCCAACCGTGTTGAGGTGGTGATGTATGAAGCCGGACATCCTGGGGCCCAAACTGTTAGAGGACATCTTGCAATCCTCCTGATTGAAAATCAAAAGCAACCACCAGCCAGGTTGCTGTCACAGATACAGCATTGTGTTGGAGTGCTGGGCCAGACAATGGCATCCACAGAACAAAGGGAATGCACATGGCTGTATAGTTCAGTTGTATGTATATTTTTGGAAGTTCTGTTGGGTAAAGGCATTCTGGAAATCTTTTGTATTGTCTTTTATTTCAGGATTCTGGTCAAGAGGAAGCTGTGATGGTTTGTAACAGAGGGATGCAAAATGGTGGCATTGTGATGTTGGGATACTTTTGGGGAAGTAGAGTCTAATTAGCCACACATGATTGGTGATTGGATCCCGATGCTTCTTCCCTTCCTCCTCTTCTCCATCCCAACGTCCTTGCTTGATGGCAGGGGCTACATCCTCATGAATACTAGGTTGTGTATCACGCAGCAGACCACCATGACTTTGGAAGAAAGCTCTGAAAGGGGTTGTAAAGTACCCCATAATTGGTACGAACAGCGGAACCATTGTTTTAGAACACCAATGTTTTCAGGCAGTAGTCTCCAGGCGTGAAACCCCATTTTGGTCCATAATCAGCCCCACTCCTCCTTGTAACACTCTTTGACTATCTGCCTACAGAGGACATTTGGATTCCCTTTCATGCTCGTTGCCTACTGCTAACTCTTTGCTTCTTCAATTCACCGTTTATATCCAGCCTGGCACTCAGTGGAATTATCCACCTGGCATCTCTCATGAACTTACCTTTTCTGCTTAATCTTAAACCCCAGGAAGGCCTGAACCACTTGTGACCACTCAAGTGAGGTAATTGAACCAAGATTTGCCAGCAACCTTCAGCAAAGACTTTGTTGCTATCTCATCCATGCCCTCGGGGCTCTACCTGGCACGGACATCCACAGCTACCTGCTCTCAGTGCCTTATAAATGTGTGTATGAAGGACTCCTTGGCCCCTAGCGAACACAGGACTTCATTCCTCCTGTTCACCTCCTCCTCCGCCAAGACTTCCAGCGCCATGTTTGAAAACCTCGGAGCCCTTGCGGTGCAATCTTTCACTTGTTTCCCAGATTTATTTTCTGCAGGACTGCAAACTCCCACTGCCACAGTTCACCCCTGTTTAAGAGAAGCAGGCCAGATCGAAATGGTCCCAGCAAGTTCTGGTTCTTTGATTCCCTGGTGGTATGTGCAGCTGCCCATCAGCATGTTTAGTGCTGGCTACCCACATAAATCATTGGGAATGAGCAGGCAGCACAGAGGGATGGGGATTTCGGGATAGGCAATAAATACTGGCCTAACCAGGAGGTCCACACACCCAGTGAAAGAATACAAAAAGAGTTGGCATGGCTCAAGCAGCGCAATCATAGGATGCATGTTGCTCGTGCAGTGAGTCCCCCCTTGCTATTTTTGCGGGACTAACCAGTTTAGATGCCCTGTTACCCATGTCACATTTTAATCTTTATAACGAGATTTTAATTGCTCCATAAATGAAGTGGTATTTACTGATACAAACGCACCCAAGTATGGTTGTGTACAGTGGGGTAATGTGCAAAACCCGGCTGTTTTACGCGGTCGGACAAAAGTGAAAGTTGTGAACAGGCTGGAGTGTGGAAGTGAAAGTAAAACTTACACGTTAAATCTGTTGGAAAGGACAGGGTAGCTTTCCCGTTTGGCAGTGGCAAATTGAACGCCAGATCCCCGTGAAAACGCTTCGGGATTTTATGAAATAGTGCGTTTGGGATTACAGAGGTGTGCGGACCTAGGGACACTTCGCTCTGTGAGGTGAGATTTGAGCTCTTAACGTTTTACAGATAGTTGAACGAAATGGTTCTCCCAGCGTTTTGTGCTGTGAAAGCAATGTACAGATTTCCTGCTTACCTTGATGTATTTCTAGGTTTTGTGTTTGATGTGCAGGTTGGGACAGTAACAGATGCTCATTTTGATCTGTCGATCTGTCGAGAGCGTAAAGGAAAATGTTTACTTTCGATGGGTCAGGGTCCATTATTGATTTGCCTTGAGTTACAATATGTGTACACTGCTAGTGATGAACATAAAAAGGGAATTAATTCGTGTAGGTAGTGAGGTGGAAACAATAGGAGTAACTTTTAAAAATGTCAAATAGTGGGGGAATTTGTACAATTTAAACAGATTTGTATTCTTTTCATACATGTATTATTTCCTTTCGGTTTCACTTTCTGTGCTAGAAGGGGCTGGTTTAGCACACTGGGCTAAATAGCGGGCTTTTGAAGCAGACCAAGGCAGCCCAGCAGCACGGTTCAGTTCCCGTTCCAGCCTCCCCGAACAGGCGCCGGAATGTGGCGACTAGGGGCTTTTCTTCATTTGAAGCCGACTTGTGACAATAAGCGATTTTCATTTTCATTTTTCATTTCATGTTTCTACACCATGTTGAGTTGGTACTTTTGATTAAGGAAGATCCTGTAGGTTTTACCTGCCACATTAGAATGGCCAGAAGTGTGTGAAATTTGAATTCCTGTCAATAAAGTGAAGCATCCATTCCCCCTCTACACCTTGCACCCCTCCAGAATGTGATTGCTGCAGGCTAGTGATTGCATCTTCTGATTTCCCTGTCTTGTTTCTTCAAAGGAACATGGCTGAGATTGAGAAACACACCCACCCTGGTGATTGTAAGCTCAAATCTAAAGCTTAATGCTTCCCGTTGCAACATATTGAGAGACCAACCCCACCAATATTTAAATGTTGTTCAGTAATTTCCTAGTTATCTCTGCCACTGGAGGTGAGTGGCGGTTATGCCATCCCCTGCTAGTTTGTTTGTTTGTCTGTAATATATCTGAAACATGAATGGATGGAATTCAACAATATATGGTACACAAATAGGATATAGCCCAAGGAAGAACTCATCTGTTTTTGACAAATCCTGACCTGGATCCTAGATTTTTTAAGGGATTCATTAATATAGGGAGATGGGGGAAATTGACATATTTTGAACATTATGGGTTGTTTTATTTAGAGTGCCATTGACTGTTGTAGTATATTGTGGACTGTCTCAGCTGCTGTGGTGGATGTTGTCACAGTTGTCAAAAAATGAGCAGAGTCTTCAGAGCATATTGTTGGATCCGTTATGGATTGGCCTGATGTTTACTCATTGAGACATATTAATTATCAACTTGTAAATGCTTCCAATATGCCTGATGACAGGTGGTAAGACAGATTTCTGGCCTGTCATACTGATGAAGGCAAAGGCAAACCACTGCAGTACTTTTCCAAGCATAATCGTGGACCAATGATCGTGACCAATCCGATGGAAGTCCATGATTGCCAATGTCTTCTTGCGGCATTGTACTTGAAGGTGAGAGGAGTTATGGAGTATCACCCAGGCAGTAAAAACCTTAAGGAAGAGCTGTGTACTCGTGATAATGTTGGGTGGAGTGTGGTCTATTGTGTGCCTTCTTCCATTATTTTAAATGTATGTCTCTGTGTTCTTATAAAGAAACATCCATGGAGAGTTGGTTAACTGGAGATTACAACATTCCAATGGTTCCTGCATTCAATTATGCCCAGGAACAGGCGATATTATAATGCGTTAGGCAGATCAGTCCAAGGTTTTGCTGGACAGCATTTAGTGAACAGTTATTCGAGAGCAGGCAAAGACCCTCCATGCAGCTAAGATATTGCTGTTAGCTGTGTTGCTGAAGAAGCGGCAGTGTACAGTCACCAGCTGCATGTGGTTGGGGCTCAGGGTAGCCGGTCAGGAGCTGAGGTGTCTGAAGGTGGAGTTGAAAGGGAACTGTCTGCCAGAGAGCTCTGAGGTGGCAAAGGAAAGCCTGTGATCAGCGGTGGTCTGTTAATGAATTTGCCTGTGGGGGCAGAAGGGCTGCACGTGCATAGTGGGACTCTACTCGTAGCAGCTGGAGAGCTGGAATTGTGCTGGTGATCAGGTGGTGGAGTTCAGCCTTGTGAATCAAAAGGAACTCGGTCTCAGGAGAAGAGATTGAGCGACTGGGAGGTGAACAGTTATTGAGGCAATCTGAGTTGAAATGGTTTGAGGAAAATCAGAGGTCAGATCTTCACAAGAGAAGCTGAAATCCCTCAGGACTGCAATATAGTTTTAAATAATGTCTGACTCAGTGGTGTCTGGGTGGGTGGTGAGACATTTGTGAAATCTGTCTTGATTGTGTTGGGATATAATGTAGTGTGTTCTGCCAGTTTACTCGTTAATTGATGTTTACCTTGTGTTGTATGATAATGTTCATCATTTGCTTTGTAATATACGCATATATATGTAAAATTATTTTGATTAAATCCATAGAATCTCATTCTCTTAGTAATTGGCAGGGAATTTAAATGTTGTCCACTTTAGACAAAAGGTAATTGACTCTGAACCATATTGCAACCAAATTTGGAGATCTGAATGGGATCGTAACGTGTATTCCATTTTCTTCATCTCCTGTCGATTTTCCTGTACCACACACAACTCAGCTGTGATAATATCCACTCAAAGGTGATAGATTATTGATTTATTGATTTATTCATAGTTTTATGTGCTAATTGAATGCATGTAGCTGATGTCATGTGAGAGTACCTTTAAGAAATGGGTGTTTATAAATGGGTGTGTATATAAATATCTGTAGTGAGAGTACCTTTAAGAAATGGGTGTTTATTGCTGCAGTGATGTCAGAGAGTGGGTGGAGCTGAGCTATCTGTCAGCTTATTACTTTCGTTTTAGGCTGTTTGCTGCAGGGTGTGTTTAGTTTAGTTTTCAGAGCTGGATAGCTGCAGCCACAGCCAGAAGGTGTATGAATCTCTCTCTGTAATCTAAAGACTGTAAATCGATCCTGGTGATTTAAAACTAATAACTAATAACAGTGACTTTAACCTGATGTGCTTCTGGTAAAAGGTGTTTTAAATCTTATGGATGTTCAAAGAAAAGCTTAAAGGATTACTTAGTGTTGTATTCTTTGGGGGTTGTATTTGAATTAATGGTTGCTAAGATGTTCACTGTATGTTTTAAAAAGGTTAACTTGAGTTCGTAGAATAAACATTGTTTAGCTTTTCGTTGTTTTCCATTTCTGCTGTACCACCCCTGTAGAGTGGGCCATGTGCTTCCCATACCACAATCTATTAAAAGTTGTGGGTCAGGGGAGCTCCATGATACACTTTGGGGTTCTCTAAACCCTGGCCCATAACACTGAGAGGTAAAATGATTAAATGTGCCTTGACTGTGAGAATCCTGTCATTGTTTCACATAGTGTGAATTAGACTGTGGGAATCCAGACATTGTTTCAGTCAATGTTTCACATGATGAATTCCAATCAATAAGAATGTATCAACTAATCAGTTGCAGAAAGGTCTCTGTGGTGTGAGAAACATATCCAGTAATTGTCCTAAGAATGCGCATGTAGACACTGAGCTGGTTTTGATAGGCACCAGTCAATCTTAAGTAATGTCCAATGTTTGATTAATACATCATCCTCCAAGTAACAGACATCCATTTGAACAAACCAGGAAGTCTCAGCTGGGAATTAGAAACTAATGAGAGTAAATGAGGGATTAAACCAGAAATAAGAATTCCCTTAAAAGTTGGACCTCGTGGTCTTGTTCCTGAATTCCTGCATTCCTGAATTCTTGAATCATCTGTCTGTTTGTTTGTGTTTAAAGCGATTTCTTTATGCTTTTGTGTTTTATGCTTTTTTGCCATAAGTTCGGCCCTTTTGTGTATCGTTTGATATTTAATTTTTAAAGTTTTGATTCAGTTCTTAACCGAGTGTATTCAAGTGAATATTAAATTTTTTTTAAAATTAGTGTACCCAATGCATTTTTTCTAATTAAGGGGCAATTTAGGGTGGCCAATCCACTAGCCTGCACATTTTTGCGCTGTGGGGGTGAAACCCACGCAAACACGGGGAGAATGTGCAAACTCCACATGGACAGTGACCCAAAGCCGGGATCGAACCTGGAACATCAGCGCCGTGAGGCAGCAATGCTAACCACTGCGCCACTGTACTGCCCCTATTCAAGTGAATAATTAGCAATATAATCATATTTTGATACCTCCAATCAACCGGACTATCGACTCATATTAGAAGGTAAAATAAGAGCCCCAACAATTCAGTTGAGTTAATGTCCACTCTGGGGTCTCAGTATAAAGTCTAGTTTTTAATAAAACTGCTAGGAAATGCACAAGAGCTGCAGGGATAGTTGATCCAAATTTTTATTTTTCTGTAATGACCCTGCTCAACACTTTTCCAAAGTTTCCAAAGTTGGAACGTTTTAATATTGTGAGCTTATTAAATAGAAAACTCTGGTAGGCTACAACCTTGAATCCACTTATAGAATTTACAGCATAGAAGGAGGCCATTCGGTTCTTTGAGACTGTTGACTCTTTGTGAGAGCTTCCCCCCGTCCCCAATAACTGCAAATCTTTCTGTTTCAAGCATGTGTCTTTTTCAGTCATAATCTAATTCAATGGCAAAAAAAGGAGCTGAATGACCTATTTTGTTCCTATTTTCCAAATTCCCTTTTGAAATTTCTATTGGATCTGCCTCCTCTACCCTTTCACTACTTCATAGAACATCACCGCACTGATTTTTAAGCATTTGCAAAAAATATTTACAATGCTTTCTTGACATATCTTGCAGGTATTTGTCCAGGTTTATTAAGGAGGGCATGATATCACAACCACGCATCCACTCAAACACTGCAATTCTTTTAATACCTATTAGTAATAATAAGCAACAGCTTACTAAGTATGGGATCTCCTCGAGTGTGAATTAATGACAACAGCCACTGGGATGGCAAATGTTTTCAGAGCAGTTAAACCTGGCTGCTTCAGGTACTTCCTTCAATACAGTGACCATGCTCCATTATCAGTATTGCAGCATATCGAAAGCATACCATCCATATGATGTCTATCCAAAACAGAATCAAATGACAACTTGGGGCATCTTCAGAATCCTCACAAATGTGCCTCAATAGACCCAGGCTTGAAATAAAGCTGAAATTTGAGAGACAAACGGCAGTTTAACTGAGAAAAATGGATTGGCGTTGTTGGATCCATGTGTTGCCACAGTTTAAAAGTTCTGGTCCTGGTTTTTCTGAACTTTTTTTTAGTTAGGACGATAAAGTGCGTGCTTGCTCTGTGCTGTGGTCACTCCTGTTAACCTTGCTAAAGATGGATACTGTTCAAACTTCCCTGTAGGCAAGATTTGGGATAAGGTCAACATTAGATGAAAGTGTTGCCTCACCACAATGCTGAAACATTACTGCAGGGTTTCTCCTTAAACATTCACAGTACTAGTCCTTTGATTACTGTGCTGTTGAATGCTTTATCCCTTCATGACCCAAGCTATTTCCTGCCTGAAACCAGCAGGAAGTGGCAGCTGCCCTGGTGGAGAGGAGCACTGCTGCCTAGGATCAAATGATGTGGAGATGCCGGCGTGAGTGAGCACAGCTTTCGGAGCGCTGCTCCTTCCTCAGGTGAATGAAGAGGTATGTTCCAGAAACTTGTAAACAGAAATCTGTAAAGATTTAATCACCTGCTAATGCTCACATTCCAAGCATTGTCTGGCATCTTTGAATCTGTCTATATATATGTTTCTGGAACATACCTCTTCATTCACCTGAGGAAGGGGCAGCGCTCCGAAAGCTAGTGACATCGAAACAAACCTGTTGGACTTTAACCTGGTGTTGTAAAACTTCTTACTAGGACCAAATAAACAGTCCTCGGCTGGTCCAGAGCTATGGAGGCTTCACCCTTTCCTTGTTGGGCCTGGAGAAGCACTGCTGCTTTTCCTGGCCCCAAATGGAAAGTAAAAATGTTTATAGAGCCTTATCCGATTGGGCCACTTCTTTTAATACCTCTTCCTGGTGGATGACTTTGTTAAATAACAGATGAATTAATTGGAGCCCATTGTGCATATTTTAAAAAGGACCCAGCTGGTTTCCATTGTGTGTCAACCCCATCAGCAGGTTAATATCAAAACCTGCAGCATCGTTGTTGGATGTCAGCATGTGAGTCACATTATGCGAGATGGTGACATAGTGGTATTAGCACTGGACCAGTAATCTCGTGACCCACGCTAATGTTCGGGGACATGGATTCAAATCCCACCAGGGCAGCAGGAGCAGTTTGAATTCAAGTAATTAAATCTGGAATATAAAGCAAATCTCAGTAATGGTGACCATGAAACTATCAGTGATTGTTCACCCATCTTGTTCACTGATGCCCTTTAGGGAAGGAAAGCGGCCAACCTTATCTCATCTGGCCTGCATGTGACTCTACACAGGCTGCAACATGGTTGACTCTTAGCTGCCCTTAAATGGAGATATTAATAATTATTATTAGTGTCACAGGTAGGCTTACATTACACTGCAATGAAGTTACTGTGAAAATCCCCTCGTCGTCACAAGACGGCGCCTGTTCGGGTACACTGAGGGAGAATTCAAAACCTAACAAGCACGTCTATCAGGACTTGTGGGAAGAAACCGGAGTGCCCGGAGGAAACTCACGCAGACACGGGGAGAACTTGCAGACTCCACACGGACGGTGACCCAAGCCGGGAATCGAATCCGGGTCCCTGGCGCTGTGAAGTAACAGTGCTGACTACTGTGCTACTGTGCCACCAAATGCCTGGCAAGCCATTGTGTTTCAAGGGCAGTTAAGGAAGGGCAGCAATCCTGGCCTTTCCAGTGAAGCCCACATCCTATGAAATAAGTTTTCAAAGATGTTGCTGTTTGCCCATTTGGTTTTCATTTGAGCAGACGGTTACATTTATATCTGGAGTATTAAATTCAGGTGATAACATCACTCACCTAATTCACACAACAGACTTAAAAACACATAGCTGTTGTGGCTAAAAGAGCAAGTGACAGGCTGGGTATTCTCTCATGAATAATTCACCTCCAGATTTCCCAAAGCTGTCCACCATCTACAAGGCATAATCAGGAGTGTGATGCAAAACTCTCCACTTGTCCAAGCGGTTGAAACTCTAACAATACACAAGGAGCTTGATACTGTTATGGGCCAGGGTTTAGAGAACCCTAAAGTGTATCATAGAGTTCACCTGACCCACAACTTTTAATAGATTGTGGTATGGGGAGCACATGACCCACTCTACAGGTGTGATACAGCAGAAATGGAAAATTATTTTTTAAAACAAAACAATATTTATTCTATGAACTCAAGTTGACCTTTTTAAAACATACAGTGAACATCTTAGCAAGCATTAATTCAAATACAACCCGCAAAGACTACACCACTAAGTAAATCTTTAAGCTTTCCTTTTTAACATCCATGCGACTCAAAAACAAAACCTTTATCAGAAGCACATCAGGTTGAAGTCACTACTGTTATTAGTTTTAAATCACCAGGATCGATTTACAGTCTTTAGATTAGAGAGATTCAGACACCTTCTGGCTGTGACTGCAGCTATCCAGCTCTGAAAACGAAACTAAAACACACCCCGCAGCAAACAGCCTAAAACAAAAGTAAAAAGCTGCCAGACAGCCCAGCTCCACCCGCACTCTGACATCACTGATAAACACCCATTTCTTAAATGTACATTTCTTAAACACCCATTTCTTAAAGGTACTCTCACATGACAATACCATCCAGGACAAAGCATCCCACTTAATTGGCAACCCACCTACCACATTAAACATTCACTCCCTCCACCAACAGCAGATTGTGGCTGCAGTGTGTACCACATACAAGATGAACTGCAGTAACTCACCAAGACTCTGTCAAAAGCATCTTCCAAACCTGTGACCATTACTGTGACAAGGGCAGCAAGAACAAGTGAACATCATTAACTACAGTTTCCCTCCAAACCAAACGCCATCCTGATTTGCAAATGTAGCACCATTTCTTCATTGTCACTGAATCAAAATTCTACAGCACTGTGGAAACATCTTCATCACCTGGACTGCACTGGTTAAAGAAGGTGGCTCATTATAACCTCCTCTGGGGCATTTGGGGTTGGGCAAAAACTGGCCTTGTCAGTGATGCCCACATCCTCCCCAAGAATGAATAAAATTAATCAGAACTCTCTGCATCGACTGTTTCCACAATAGATTTGATTTTTTTTTTGTAATTCCCAGAATTGGTTGTGATGTGTGATGAATCAGGGTCTTCCTATATGGATGACTTGTATTTCAGTGCGGACCTTGCGCTTATGGAACAAAGGTTATCTGCTGTTAATTCTGGAAATTCTGTAAGCTCTGCAAAAGAGGTTTTGTCAGATTGAGTAACAAATGTTTGGTGATGGGTTTCTGGATGAAAGCTGTGCACTGGATTGCAAATACCTTTCAGGGGAATCGAAGCGCGATTATAATGGTCCAGCACTTAAAGTACGATGAATCTCAGTCCTAAGTGGCTTCCCATCCCCTTAACAACAATATCATATACCTCCTTTAATACGGCTAAGAATCTCAAGGCGCTTTACAGGAGTGTATTAGCCAAAAAATATATATTCAACTACCAAAGTAGGTACTAGGACAGGTGACCAAATACTTGATCAAATGTGTTAAGCAGCATCTTAAAGGAACAAAGAGCAGTGGAGAGGCCAGTGCAGGGAATTTCAGAGCTAAAGCCTCGATAGCTAATGACTATTAATATAATTTGCTGAATTGTTAAATAATAATAATCTTTATTATTGTCACAAGTAGTCTTACATTAACATTGCAATGAAGTTTCTGTGAAAAGCCCCTAGTCTCCACATTCCGCCGCCTGTTCGGGTACACTGAGGGAGAATTCAGAATGTCCAAATTACTTAACAATGACGTCTTTTGGGACTTGTGGGAGGAAACCGGATCACCCGGAGGAAACACACGCAGACACAGGGAGAATGTGCAAACTCCGCACAGACAGTGACCCAAACCGGAATCGAACCTGGGATCCTGGCGCTGTGAAGCAACAGTGCTAACCACTGTGCTACCATGTATCCAATAAGATACTCAATACTCAAGAGAAGAAAAAGTGATTAAAAAATAATGCCAGTCAATTTAATATACCTCCTCAAAATCCATCTTCATTTTGAACAGCTCTTTGAGCAACATGCTTAACATTTTGTTTCAATAAAATCTCAGCAGAGAGTAACAATCACTGATTCGAGTCCAACATGATTCTTCTTTGGAACAGTTCTGAAGAAGATTCATACGCACTCAATGTTGATTCTGTTTCCCTTTCCACAGATGCTACCAGACCTGCTGAGTTTTCCCAGCACTTTCTATTTTCATTACGCACTCCCTGGCCTTGACATCGTTCCTAAATCAGAAAGGTCAAAACTGGATGAAATATATTTTGGCCTAACAGTGATTTGCATGGATTTAGCATCACTGTGCTGTTTTACTTGACGTTTCTATCTTCTACATGCTTCCCTTGTGTATGACTTGCACAAATGTGTGCGTATGGATCTCAATTTACTTCTGCATATAATTCCAAGATAACCAAAACTGCTGACACACAAAGATTAATCTCCCCCATTGGACACAAAACGGGAAGCTGAAATTTCCCCACTTTGTGCCCGTTACTCCTCACCAGGAACTCTCAGTCCATAGAATCCCTACAGTGCAGAAGGAGGTCATTTAGCCCATTGGGTCTGGTGCAGACCCGCCGAAAGACCACCCTACCTAGGCTCTCCCTGTAACCCCAACTAACCTGAACATCTTTGGACTGTGGGAGGAAAGTGGAGCACCCGGAGGAAATGCACGCAGACACGGGGAGAACGTGCAGACCCACACAGACAGTCACTCAAGATTCAAATCGAATCTGGGTCCCTGGCACTGTGAGGCAACACTGTACCACTGTCCAGACAGCCATGCAGCTGTCATAATCCCATTCAAGAGTAGGCATTGGCTTTGAAAATCACTTAAATATCACCATTTTTACAATCTAAACTTGGAGGTTAGTGCACCACCCAACTCTTATTTTCTGTAAAGCCCTTGTTTCATCTTAATAAACTGAATGGATATTTACTTATTAACCTATATTAGCAGAAGGTATTCAGCAACTGCAAACTTAGCTTTCCCCACAATGTAATTGTTGACATGATCTGTCTCTGATCTCCATAAATAAAAGATGGATGTCTGCCCACATGTTGTTTGGTTTACCATACAGCTGCTATTTAAAACAATGCTTAAAAAGTAGTTTTCTGTAGCTGAAATTATTTATTTTGACAGGATTTATATGTAATATTTTAATACCTTCCAGCAAAATCTGGTCAAAATATTAAAAGTATATTTTAATGCCATTGTTAAACTCCTACGTATACTGTTAATCTTGGCTAGATCTTGCAGCTTATTCTTGTTGGTATGGTGTGGGGGAGGGGGTGGAATCTCGTCAGTTTCTGCTGAAACATGTTTGTGCTGTCAGAACAAGCTTACCAATGCAAATAAATGCTCCACTAACGACAGAGCAGTTTTCCAAGAAACTGAATATTCCAGATAAGCAAGCCTGACCAAACATGACTTTTATGTAAGTATACAATTCTGTTTTGTTGATCACTTTCTGTAGATTGCTGACAGGAGAGCATTTTTAGTTCAACACAATTCTGACCAAAGAATCCAATCCATTTCACATCACCTTTTAATTTTATTATTAATTGTAGAATAAGAATACAATCAAAATGCAGGTTAAGAAGGTATTCTTGTGTTTGCTCATTGCTCTGTAATAATAATCTTTATTGCCACAAGTAGGCTTACATTAACACTGCAATGAAGTTACTGTGAAGATCCCCGAGTCGCCACATTCCGGCGCCTGTTCGGGTACACAGAGGGAGAATTCAGAATATCCAAATTACCTAACAGCACGTCTTTTGGGACTTGTGGGAGGAAACCAGAGCACCCGGAGGAAACCCGCACAGACACAGGGAGAACATGCAGACTCCGCACAGAGAGTGACCCAATCAGGAATCGAACCTGGGACCCAGGTGCTGTGAAGCAACAGTCCTAACCACTGTGCTACCGTGTCACCCTCTGTTAATGTTGGTCTTAAAATGCTAGGCTTGATTTTAAAGGGCACCGTGGTCCCCACCCACTAAATGTTCAGCCATCGCCAACCAGAGAGAATCTAACCATCCCTATTTGACATTCAACAGCATTACCACCATAGAAAGTCCCACCATTGTGCAGTTTACCATTGACGAGAATCTTGACTCAGTGGCTACGAGAGCAGGTCAGAAGCTAGGAATTCTCTGGCAAGTAACTCCTCTCCCAACTCCAAAACCTGGCATAAGGAAGAGAACCCGATGTCTTCCAGTCGCAGTTGGATATTCTCAATGGAGGGAAAGTCAGTACATGATCACTTGTCAACCAGAGTTGGGAAGCCAATGAAATGAACTAATTGGCCAATAAACATGCCCTCCTTCCCCCACCAGCATTTTCTCAGTGCAGAATGGGCCATTGCCCTGTGGAGAGACGGCCAGGTAAACCTCCACAGGTGCTGTCAAGGTGCCAGCCCTCCGAGTGGGCCATCATCTCTGAGGCACAAGCCCCTTGTTCTCAACTGGACATCAATCCTGGTTATGGGCTTCTAATAGTTTGCTACTGGTAAGATGCTACCCAGAGTCATGCCATCCGCCTATGCAGACGTTAGGACCTTTAGTCCCAGTGGAGGGACAAACCGACTTTTTGAAAAATCCAGCCCAGTTCCTCTGCTAATGTTGCTGAAGGCAGGTGGCATGGTAGCACAGTGATTAGCACTGTTGCTTCACAGCTCCAGGGTCCCAGGTTCGATTCCTGGCTTGGATCACAGTCTGTGCGGAATCTGCATGTTCTCCCTGTGTCTGTATGGGTTTTCTCCGGGTGCTCCGATTTCCTCCCACAAATCCCGAAAGACGTGCTGTTAGGTAATTTCGACATTCTGAATTCTCCCTCTGTGGAGCCGAACAGAGGCCGGAATATGGCGACTAGGGGCTTTTCACAGTAACTTCATTGCAGTGTTAATGTAAACCTATTTATGACAATAAATATTATTATTATTATTATTAAGACATGAGTCAGAGTGATCCAGGATGACAATCCCTCCAAATTTCACTTCCATCCAGTAATGAATCACAGTCAATGTACAACAACCACCCCACTAGCCAGTAACAAGGCCCATATTGGAACGGCGTTTGGAAGGTGGCTGATGTTAGCTTGTGCCTTGGAAATCTATAGCTCTTTGATGAGAACCTCTTAAAGTTCAATTTTAAATAAAATGGCTGGGTAAATTAAAAATCCCAAATGCTAAATTTAATCTCAGTTTATCTTTAATATTGTGTAGCTATTTTTCCTATTGAACCATTGTCATTTGGAAAGAAAAACAAAGAGATTGTTCTTGAATAATGGCAAGGAGACCTACTCCAACATGGAGGTGCCCCTCCTGGGTTGCAGGAGTTTCTCCTTTAGCAGCTTCAAGGGGCTCTGCACCTCATGCCCATAAATTAATCTGAAGGGGCTGAAGCCAGTGGACTAGTTCGGGGAGTCCTTGGTGGCGATCAACCGGAAGGCCAAACTCTTATCCCAGTCATCACAATATCCAGTGCAGTAGGCCCGAATCTTAATTTTCAGGTTTTGGCATGCTCGCGCCCTCAGGATGCTAATTCCCCTAATCTGAATTTACGGCAGGTCGTCCTGGGTAAAGAACTGATCATCCCTTTGAACTGGCTGTGGAGGGGAATGGTTTCAGAGAACCTGGTGGCAAGATTTATTATCGTTAGAAAGTGTTGGTAACCAGTCTTGATTGTGGGTAGGAGACCCATACAACCAATCGGCTTTCGATCAAAGGGTTCACAGAGTGCTGGGGTGGGCTTTTGGGGTGGGGAAGGGGTTGCTGGTTTAATAGTGGCCTGGGGTTTTCCTGCAATCTGACAAGCATGGCAGATTTTGTAGAATTCCACGACATCAGACCCTAGGCGAGGCCAGTCAAAATGCTTACTGACACGGGCTAAAGTTTTATGGGTATGTGCGTCCAGCCATTGGGATGGCACAGGCTATTTTCAGAATTTGCTGATGGTATTCTGAGGGCAGAACCAAGGTGGTGGAGCACTGCCTGCTCTTCATCTGCAGACATGGGGGGGGGGGGGAGGAGGGCTTTACTTCCGTATCACAACTCCTCTAGGAGCTGGCTGGCTTCTGTTTCTGAGCAGGCAGTGCAATGCTCCACACCTCAGGATCCACCTGTTGAGCATTCATCAGGGAGCTTCAGCTGAGCACTCCTCCATCCCTGTTAGCTTTTGAACAAGTGTTTCTGCTAGCCTGACTTCAGTCTCATCTTGCGGGGGCTCTGGCTCCCTGCTCACTGAGGTTTCCTGCCTAGCCTGGGATCCTATCACTACACAATCAAGGAAAATTCCTGAGATAACTTCCTGTCGCTGATAAGGTTCCCTCTCTTCATTTGGCTGCTCTAAATCTGCAGGGGTGGTGACCACCTTGTTAGCAGCCAAATTCTTCCCAATTATGAAATAAATTCCAGTCACTGGCAGCTCAGGGATGATTTGTACTGTCACCGGGCCAGGTCAGACTGTAGTTGGATCTGATGGAGGGAGACAGATAGGTATTCCCCCTCCCACTCCATTTATCAGTGCCGTAAAATGTTGGGAGCATTTGGAGGTGATTGGGAGGGGGGGACGAGAAGTGTGTCCAGGAGCACTATAATAGATTTGTCTCATTTTGGGACAGGTACAGGGACACTGTTCCTGGCAGGTCAAAACTCCCGGGAATTTTGTCCATTCCATCTACACATAGATCTGCGCCCTCAGGAAGACTAGCCCCGGTAGTGAGTGTCTTCCCCTGCTCTGCTGCACTACACATTATGGCTTTCTTCGGGGAACTACTCATATGAAGCCTCATTAGGCCAACTGGCTTGCTGTGTAATCTTGTGCAATCACGTCTGGAATGGCCTATTTTGTTGCAATGAGAACACACCAGCCTCTGGGAAGTCTCCTTTCGGGCTGCTGGGGGGCTTCTCACAAACCTTTTGGTTATTTTCTGGGAGGGAGGGGGGGTCTTTCCTCTCCAGATCGCCCTGCTTATCTTTCCAATGCTCATGGGTATGGGTTTGAACAGGATCTGCCTGAGTTTCCAGACCCGTGGGTGAGATCATAGCTGTCTGCTGTGACGGATGGAGCCCTGGCTGTGAACGTGCGAAGGCTCTCTGCTGCTCCGAGTACACAGGCACTTCTCAGACTTAAGTGGTTTTCAGGAACTAATTGTGTTATAATACACCCCCGTACTGGCGCTGGAGGGTGTGAAAAGGAGATTCACTAGGTTAATCCCAGAGTTGAGAGGGTTGGATTACGAGGCGAGATTGAGTAGACTGTGACTGTACTCGTTTGAATTTAGAAGGATGCAGGGGGGATTGATGCACAATCAATTGCACAAAGACTAAAGTTGGGTACAACTGTGGCTTTATTACAGTCAGATGTGTGGCCTCCTGCTGCAGCTGGTGAAATGGCAGGGCACTGGAGGTCATGCATATTTATACAGTTCTCCGTGGGCGGAGCCAGCCGGCAGGAGCTACCGGCAAACCTGTAGTGCAGGTCATACCTTACATCTCCTATTACAGTGGTTCACCACATTCACCCCCTGTTAAAAATGATTCCGGCGGGGGTGACGTGAAACTATATACAATTAGTGCAATTATGTACAGTGGTAGGGAAAGAAAAGTCCATGTTGACGGTCCGGAGTCCGTCAAAGGTTCAGCCGGTCCGGTGCTTTGGTGCTTCGTTGGGAGCGGCGTAATGGTGGCGGCGAAGTCGGTGCTGGCGGTGGTGGAGGTGGCACCGATGGCGGTGGTGGCGGTGCTGATGCTGGCCAGTCATCGGGGAACTCTGGGAGCATGCAGAAGTCCTCCTCATCCTCTTATGCGGAAAAGGGGAGGGGGGGGTGGTCTGGTGGGGTCAATATTGACGGCGCGGTGGGAGGGAGGGGGGTGCATGGGTGGGGGAGTGTGTTGGGGTGGAGCCTGATGGTGCCAGATCCCTGAGTGAGACAGTATCTTGGCCGCCGTCGGGGAACTCAATGTAGGCATATTGAGGGTTGGCGTGGAGCAGGTGAACCCTGTCCACCAAGGGGTCCGCCTTGTGGAGCCGGACGTGCCTACGGAGAAGGACCGGTCCTGGAGCAGCGAGCCAAGCCGGGAGCGACACCCCGGATGTGGACTTCCTGGGGAAGATAAAAAGACGTTCACGGGGTGTGTTATTCGACAGTAGTGACTGGATGGAGTGTAGAGCGCCATGGAGGACCTCCTGCCAGCGAGAGGCTGGGAGGTTCCTGGACCATAGGGCCAGCTGGACGGCCCTCCAAACCGTCCCATTCTCCTGTTCTACTTGCCCGTTTCCCCAGGGGTTGTAGCTGGTCGTCCTGCTGGAGGCTATACCCCTGCTGAGCAGGAAATGATGCAGCTCATCACTCATGAATGAGGATCCACTGTCACTGTGGATGTAGGCGGCGAAACCGAACAGAGTGAAGATGGTGCTGAGGGCCTTGATGACGGTGGCCGACGTCATGTCGGGGCATGGGATGGCGAAGGGGAATCTGGAGTACTCATCGACCACACTGAGAATGTACGTGTTACGGTCGGTGGAGGGGAGGGGCCCTTTCAAATCCACGCTGAGGTGTTCAAAGGGGCGGGAAGCCTTCACCAGGCGCACACGGTCTGGCCGGTAGAAGTGTGGCTTGCGCTCCGCACAGACCTGGCAGTCCCTGGTGACTGTCCTTACTTCCTCGACGGAGTAGGGCAGATTGCGATCTTTGACCAGATAGTACAATCGAGTGACCCCCGGGTGACAAAGGCTGTCCTGTAGGGCCTGGAGTTGGTCCACTTGTGCGCTGGCACGTGTACCTCGGGAGAGGGCGTCTGGGGGCTCGTTGAGTTTACCGGGCGATACAAGATCTCGTAATTATAGGTGGAGAGCTCGGTTCTCTACCGCAAGATTTTATCATTTTTGATCTTGCCCCGCTGTGTGTTATCGAACATGAAGGCTACCTACTGTTAGTCCGTAAAGAGAGTGAATCTCTTACCAGCCAGGTAATGCCTCCAATGCCGCACAGCTTCAATGATAGCTTGGGCCTCCTTCTCGACGGATGAGTGTCGAATTTCCGAGGCATGAAGGGTGCAGGAAAAGAATGCCACGGGTATGCCTGCCTGGTTTAGAGTGGCGGCAAGGGCGACATCTGAAGAGTCGCTTTCTACTTGGAAAGGCAGTGACTTGTCCACTGCACGCATCCTGGCCTTGGCGATGTCTGCTCTGATGCGGGCGAAAGCATGTTGTGCCTCGGCCGTAAGAGGGACTTGGATGGACTGAGTGAGTGGGCGGGCCTTGTCCGCATAGTTTGGGACCCACTGAGCGTAATAGGAAAAGAACCTCAGGGAGCTTTTGAGGGCCTTGGGGCAGTGGGGGAGGGGAAGTTCCATGAGGGAGCGCATGCGCTCGGGGTCGGGCACGAGAAGTCCGTTTTGGACTGCAAAGCCGAGAATGGCTAACCGGGTCCTGCTGAACACACACTTCTCCCTGTTGTAGGTCAGGTTGAGAAGAGTGGCAGTGCGGAGGAATTTATCGAGGTTTGCATCGTGGTCCTGCTGGTCATGGCCGCAGATGGTGACATTATCTAAGTACGGAAAGGTGGCCCGCAAACCGTACTGGTTGACCATTCGGTCCATCTCCCTTTGGAAAGCCGAGACCCCATTTGTGACGCTGAAAGGGACCCTAAGGAAGTGGTAGAGGCGACCGTCCGTCTCGAAGGCAGTGTATGGATGGTCCGACCTCCGGATCGGGAGCTGGTGGTAGGCGGATTCAGGTCAATTGTTGAGAAGACCCGGTACTGCGCAATCTGAGTGACCATATCAGATATGCGTGGGAGGGGGTACGCGTCGAGCTGCGTGTACCGATTGATGGTCTGGCTGTAGTCCACGACCATCCTGTGTTTCTCCCCAGTTTTAACCACTTCCACTTGGGCTCTCCAGGGGCTGTTGCTGGCCTCGATAATACCCTCCAGAAGCAGCCGCTGGACTTCGGACCTGATGAAGGTCTTGTCCTGGGTGCTGTACCGTCTGCTCCTGGTGGCGACGGGCTTGCAATCCACAGTTAGATTGGCAAAAAGGGAGGGGGGATCGAC
This sequence comes from Scyliorhinus torazame, assembly GCF_047496885.1. Lineage (NCBI taxonomy): Eukaryota > Metazoa > Chordata > Chondrichthyes > Carcharhiniformes > Scyliorhinidae > Scyliorhinus > Scyliorhinus torazame. Next base: position 272,976,368 of record NC_092713.1, on the reverse strand, counting down.
CTTGAGGGGCGCGAGGCCGCAAACGGTAAGGGGGGGTAAGGGCCCGCCTAATTTGAGGGTGAGGCTCTGGAGGTTGCACTGGAAGTCCAGGCCCAACAGGAGTGCAGCGCAGAGATTAGGAAGGACTTAGAGGCGGAAGTTACTAAATGCTACACCCTGGACCACGTGGGTGACTGTACAAAAGCCTCGGATCGGGACGGAGTGGGATCCGGAGGCCAGGGAGATCCTTTGATTGGCCAGGTGGACCACGAGGGAGCAGCGCCTTACCGTATCTGGGTGAATGAAGCTTTCTGTGCTCCCAGAGTCCAGCAGGCACGAGGTCACGTGGCCGTTGATTTTAACTGTCGTCGACGCGGCGGCCAGGTTGTGCGGGCGAGATTGGTCCAGCGCCATTGAAGCGAGCTGCGGGTAGCCATTGGATGCTTCGGGTGGCGAGCGTGTGCGGTTCCGATGTCGGGATGTGCGGAGACCCTGTGGGGGACAAGATGGCGGCACCCATTGTGCACACATTGCGGGGTCGGGACAAGATGGTGGCGTCCATGGGGCGCACGTGGCCGAAGGGGGACAAGATGGCGGCGCCCAGTGGTCACACATGGACCCGGGGGGAGAAGATAGTGGCTCCCATTGTGCGTCTGGTCTGGGGGAGGGGGCGATAGCGGGTGGGATCACAGCGACTGCGCGGGCCTGGCACACAGCCGCAAAGTGGCCCTTTTTACTGCAGGCTTTACAAACGGCAGTGCGGGCCGGGCAGTGTTGGCGGGGATGCTTCTGCTGACCACAGAAGTAGCAGCGGGGACCCCCGGGGTGCGCGGATCGGCGTGCGGTGCAGGCGTATTGGGAAGGGAGGGCCCCAGCTGAGGAGGTCATTGGCGGGGTCCAGGAGGGGTAGGAAGGAGTAGAAGGGTGGGCAGCGCGAGGGGTACGATTGTACGTTACGGGATGCGCCTGTCATGGAGAGCGCCAAGGTTTTCGTCTCCGCCAGTTCGAGCATGGCCCCTTCCAGTAATCGTTCTCGGATGTGGTCCGACGCAATCCCCGTCACGAAGGCATCGTGTTCGCGTGTTCGATTTGCGTGTTCGGCGGCCGTAACGGCCTGACAGTCACAGTCCCGGACGAGTGGAATTAGGGCCCGCCAGAAGTCTTCAATGGACTCACCAGGTAGTTGCGAGCGGGTGGCGAGTACATGCCTGGCGAAGAGCGTGTTAGCCTTCTGCGGGTAGTGTTCCTTAAGGAGTTTCATTTCTTTTGTGTAATTCGTGGCGTCTTGGATCAACGGGAACACGCTGGAGCTCAGTCTGGAGTACAGGACGTTTATCTTCTGAGCCTTCGTTGGCTCGGGGTCCGCAGCCTTGATGTAGGCCTCAAAACATGCTAGCCATTGAGTAAAGTCTTTTCTGGCGTTGGGCGAGTGCGGATCCAGCTGCAAGCGATCGGCCTTAATTCTGATATCCATTCTGTGGAAAATCTGACTGTAATAAACTGATGCACGATCAATTGCACAAAGACTAAAGTTGGGTACAACTGTGGCTTTATTACAGTCAGATGCATGGCCTCCTGCTGCAGCTGGTGAAATGGCAGGGCACTGGAGGTCATGCATATTTATACAGTTCTCCGTGGGCGGAGCCAGCCGGCAGGAGCTACCGGCGAACCTGTAGTGCAGGTCCTACCTTACATCCCCTAATACAGTGGTTCACCACAGGGATCTTATAGAAACATATAAAATTATGAAGGGAATAGACAGGATAAATGCGGAGAGGTTGTTTCCACTGGCGGGTGAAAGCAGAACTCGGGGGCATAGCCTCAAAATAAGGGGAAGTAGATTTAGGACTGAGTTTAGGAGAAACTTCTTCACCCAAAGTGTTGTGAATCTCTGGAATTCCTTGCCCAGTGAAGCAGTTGAGGCTTCTTCATTAAATGTTTTCAAGATAAAGATAGATAGTTTTTTGAAGAATAAAGGAATAAAGGGTTATGGTGTTTGGGTGGGAACGAGGAGCTGAGTCCACAAAAGATCAGCCATGATCTCATTGAATCGTGGAGCAGACTTGAAGGGCCAGATGGCCTACTCCTGCTCCTAGTTCTTATGTCCTTATAAGTCAAAATGTCATAAGTTGCAATCAATTTTCCAATAGTACCAATGGTATAAATGGGGGCTTGATTCCTGAACCAAAGCCAAAAATCACTTATGGGGTGTCTAATAGTGCTAAAAACTCTCAACTCTTGTCCTGTCAAATTGCTGAGATGACTGTTGATGACTGCACACCTTACCCAAGTGGTTTAAAGGAGGGGCTGGGGGGGATATAATGAAGCTATCCATCACTGTCAGGTTTTTAAAATTCATTTTTACGGGATGTGGGCTTCAATGGCTAGGCCAGCATTTGTTGCCCATCTCTAATTGCCCTCGAGAAGGTGGTGGTGAGCTGTCTCCTGAACCACTGCAGTCCAGGTGATGTAGGTAGTTGCCTGTTTAACTTCGAATGTCTGCAAGTCTGAACACATATTAAATACAGCATAAGCATATAAATGCATTCATATTCTGACAGTTGTACCAAAAAGAATAAACAGAATAAAACACTTGTTTCCCACCTAATAAAGATGTTTTGGCCTGTACAGATGAATGACACAGGATATCCATGCACATGGGCACACTAGTGTGGCGTCGTAAGGGATGGGCAATTAATGCTGGCCGAGCCAGCGATGCCCACATCCCATAAATTAATTTTTAAAAAGTTAAAAGCAACATTGTAAAGACGAAATGCCATTTGTCGACTTGAAGTGGCGCCATGTAGGAAGAGGTCGCAACTTGGATGGTACCTGCTCGAGACTTGATTTTTAAAAATTTAATGCCCGGTCCCAGGGACAATTTTTTGTGACGTAAGTGAAGGAAGACATAAGGAAGAAGGATGTCCAAAACCCAAAGGAAAGTCGCCGTGAAGAAGGGAGCGAGTGAAGTTTCGCCGTCAAATGGAAGGGTCGGCTCGGCAACTGGAAAGATGGCGGAGGCTGGGTCGCTGGGCGGGGCCGCACTAATCACAGCAGAAAAGATGACCGAGGTGATGGTTGTGGAACTTGAAAAACAGTTCGTAAAGCAGATGGAGGCGATGAGGAAGGAGATAATGGCAGCACTGAAGGTGCTGGGTGAGAAAATGAAGGGAGTGGAGGAAGCCTTATCGCAATACAGACATCAGTTCACCTCAATGGGTGAGGAGCTGCAGAGGGTGGTGGAGGCCAATAAAAGCCTGCGAGCCAAAGTGGAGGACCAGGAAAACAGAGGTAGGCAGCAACATCTGAAGATAGTGGGCCTGCCCGAAGGGGTGGAGGGCTCGAGGCCGACGGAGTATTTTGCCAGGATGTTGGCGGAGCAGTTAGGGGAGGGGGAAGGTCCCTCCCGGTATGAACTGGATCGGGCTCATAGGGCGTGGAGGCCTAAACCAAAGTCGAATGAGCCGCCAAGAGCAGTGATTATTTGTTTCCGAAGGTACCGCGTGAAGGAGAAGGTTATGAGTTGGGCAAAGCAGAAGCGGGAGGTGCAGTGGGCTGGAGCTGGTTTACATATATACCAGGACTTTACTGTGGAATTGGCGAGGAGGTGGGCGGCCTTCGGCCGAGTGAAGACGGCACTGTATAACAGTGGTATACGGTTCGGCATAGTGTACCCAGCTTAATTGAGGGTGACCTATAACTCCAAAGACTTTTATTTTGAAACGGTGGAATCGGCGGAGGCGTTTGTGAAGGCAGAAGGACTGGGGCAGAAGTGAGCAATGGGACTGAAGATTGGTCTTGGACTGAGGGTAGAGGGGGTGGAGGAGTGTATGTACATCTATTTTTTTAGCTCATGTCGTGATATGTGCTAAATGAGTTGAAGTTGCCTATTTGGACAAGGTAGGAGTTGGGGTTTTCTTTTGCAATGATGGCTCTTTGAGATTTGTCTGTTTACACTGGGGTTGTGTGCTGAAGGGGATTTCTTTGTTTTCCTGGGACCCGGCAGGGGGGAGGGGATTGGAGGTGAGTGAGGCCTGGGTAGGGGCCTCCATACTGGCTAGCTCAAGCTGGCCAGTGAACAGGAGTGTGGTGGGGAGGGAGGGGCTGTGGCCATCGGAGCCTGTTAGAACAGATTTTGATGGGCCTAGGAGGTGTGAAAAGCCGGGGGAGGGGATTGATACTGGGTGAGGTGTTTTCAAGAGGAAATGGTTGGGGGATTCTGGTGGGGGGGGGGGGGGGGGGTTCGATGGTAACAATGGAACGGGGTGGGCCAAGCCTATTGGGCAGGGCCCGGAGTTATGATGAATCATAGAATCAACAGTGTAGAAGGAGGCCATTCGGCCCATCGAGTCTGCATCGGCCCTTGGAAAGAGCACCCTACTTAAGCCCTCGCCCGCATCCTATCCCTGAAACCCAGTAACTCCACCTAACCTTTTTGGACACTAAGGGCGATTTATCATGGCCAATTCACCTAACCTGCACATCTTTGAACTGTGGGAGGACCCGGAGGAGCACCCGGAGGAAACCCACGCAGACACGGGGAGAACGTGCAGACAGGGACCCAAGGCAGGAGTCGAACCTGGGCCCATTGAGCTCTGAAGCAACTTTGCTAACTTGTTTTTGTTTGTTTTTTCTTAAATAAATAAATAATCTTTATTGTCACAAGTAGGCTTACATTAACACTGCAATGAAGTTACTGTGAAAAGCTGTGAAACGTTACTGTGGTTGTTTATTGATGAAAATGTTGAAAATGAGGAGAATAAAAAGATTTTTTAAAAAATAATAATGAACGCCGTTTGCCATAACTCAAGCATCATAACGCTGAGTACAGCCTGTATTCATAGGTTGGAGGGTAGGCAATTTTTAAATCCCTCCAACAGCACTAGCTCACGCAACCTTTTATAGGTCTGTGGGATTCTTAGCGATCTCATCCATCGGTCAAATGCTATTTGTTTCAACCGTTGAAATTCAATGTAGGTTTGTGTGAGCTTCTTAAAACGTTTTTTGGAATTGCTAGCGATATTCTTCCAGGACGAACTCATAGGCACCTAGGATGGCAGCCGCGGCATGTTTGTAATTCAGTGACACATCAGGTGGCAGAACTGAGTAGACCTGTTGGGCTCTCCCTGACAGCTAGCTGCCCGTGCATTAATAATTGACCGCATATCTGAGGGTCATTTGAGCTGTCCGGCTATTTTCTCAAATGTGGCAAAAAAAAAAGTCTCCACACCACTCTGAAAATTTTGGAATGAATCTCACATACTAAATCAGGAATGAATCTGTCATACTTGAGGGCCTCCCAGTGGTTCCAGGTTAGAAGGATAAGAAGTTTGACTAGTTAGATAGAGATTTTTCCCTTGCCTCTTGCAATGTCAGGTCCCTCTATTCCTTTGAGCTGCTAACTCCACTTCCAATTTTCAAGGCTAGAATTCTATTTCCCATTCCTGATTCCTTTGCTCTCTCTCGTTCTCTTGCTTTCCTTTTTCTTTTTGCCCTCTCCGGAACTTGACCGCTCCTGAGAACCTCTGCTAAAGGCACAATGCCCGGTGCGAACAACAAGGGGACGGGGCAACCCTGCCTAGTTCCTCTCTGAAGACCACAATTCTCAGATGTATAACCACTCATGAGCACTGGTGCAAAATCTAAATCCACTTATTATATTCCTCACCCAACCCAAATCTCCGCAATGTACAAATTAAGTAATTCTACTCCACCCTGTCAAAAGCTTTCTCTGCATCCAAGGAGATCACTAACCCATCCAACACCTGCTCCCGGATCACATTCAGTAACCTTCTGACATTATTGCTAGAAATCTGGGGCTGGGGCTGGGACCGGGGGTGGTTCAGCACAGTGGGCTAAACAGCTAGCTTGTAACACAGAACAAGGCAGCAGCATGGGTTCAATTCCCGTACCGGCCTCCCCGAACAGGCGCCGGAATGTGGCGACTAGGGGCTTTTAACAGTAACTTTATTGAAGCCTACTTGTGACAATAAGCGATTATTATTATTATTAGAAATCCGACCCTTTAAGAACTACCCGGATGATCATCAGCAGAATTCCCTCTAACCTATGTGCTAACACTTCAGATAACAATTTCAAATCCACATTCAAAAGCAAGATTGACCTACAGGAGTCACACTCCTTTGGGTTCTTGTCTACCTTCCTGGAGTGTCGGTGGCAGCAGACTTGTCTGAAAAGAAGGACAGTCCATGCCAACTGTTAACAGGTCCTTAAATTATTAAAAAGTACACCCAAAACCGTCTGGCCCAGTGACTTTACCCGTCTGAAGCTCCGTAATAGTCACAGCCACCTCACGCTTAGAGATAAGGACAAGAAGGGCCAGACGTTGATCCTCTGAAACCACAGGGCGCTCATGGGAAGACAAGAAGCGCTCCATCCATGTCAACTCTCCGGACTGGCCCGACTTATACAGTTCAACATGAAAGTCTCTAAATTCCGTATGAATATATTTTGTTTTTAATGAATCTACTACCCCTAGAATCGCACACAGAGTGGATAACTCTAGAATCAGTTCTCCTCCTTGTCAGCAAAGTCAAGTATTTACTTGGCTTGGTCCCAAATTCATTCAATTTTTGCATTGCAAACTTTAGATTCCTCTCTGCCTGCTGGGTCAGCAAGAAATCGAGAACCACCCGAGCTGGGGTCAGCCCCCCCTAACAACTGACGGCTAGGATTCCACCTAAACTCTTCCTCCACTTCTGCCAATCTCGCCTCCAACCGACTCTGGCTTTCCAGCAGTCTCTGTCTTTTGTTAACTGTGTAAGAAGTAACCACCCCCCCCCCCCCCCCCCCCCGCCCAGTGTAAACCTTGCAGGCCTCCCACAAAATAGAGGGGGTCACGTCAGAAAGGGAATTGATTTGAGTAAAAAAGTGTGAACTTTTAAAGCAGAGACGTGGGGAGGGCTTTGAGTAAAAACTCGAGAACGACAGGAGCATAGTCAGAGATCACGATGCTACCCATAGAACAGGAGGATACGAAATGTAGGATTGCCATAGGCACAAAGAAATAATCAATTCCAGTGTGACATTGACCTCGTCTTCCACAAGTCTAGGTTTCCCGCCTCCTCACATACTGAGGACGGCGAACATAGCTATGGTTAGGAAGTCGGTAGTGGGGGAGGAGTCGGTGAGGGAGCAGATAGAGGCTGCCCCTCGCAGGGATAAGAGTTTGGGGGAATTGTTGATGGCACCTCTGCCGTTCTCGCCAGTCAGGTATTCCATAAGCCCGGTGGTGGTGGCGGCCCTTAGGGTGTGAGGACAGGGGCAGCAGCACCTGAGACGGGAGGGGGCCTCCGTTTGGGCACTGATTTACGGGAATCATAGATTTGATCCGGAGGGACTGGATGAGGGGTTTCGGGGGTGGCATCGGGTAGGGATTGAGCGGTTTGGGGATCTGTACATTGAGGATGACTTTCCGAGCTTGGAGGAGTTGGAGAAGTATTTTGAGCTGCCCATCGGGAATGGGTTCCAGTATATGCAGGTGAAGGACTTTGTTCGGAGGCAGGTACCGTCCTTTTCTCTCCTGCTGCCCCAGGGGCTACAGGATAAGGTAGTGCCAAGAACATGGGTAGAGGAGGAGAAGGTGTCGGAAATTTACAAGGAGCTGATGGATTGGGAGGGAGTCCCGCTAGGGGCAGTGAAGCGCAAGTGGGAGGAAAGGTTGGGTAGGGAGTTGGAGGCTGGACTGTAGTAGGAGGCCCTGAGGAGGATGAATGCATCCTCATCGTGTGCTAGGCTTAGCCTTACTCAATTTAAGATGGTCCACAGGGCACATATGACTATGGCCAGGATGAGCAGGTTTTTTGAAGGGGCGGAGGATAACTGTGAGCGGTGTGCGGGTAGGCCCACGAATCATGTCCACATGTTTTGGACATGCCCGAATCTTGGGGGATTCTGGTAGGGGTTTGCCAACGTTATGTCGAGGTCCTGAAGGTGAAGGTGGTCCCGAGTCCAGAAGTAGCGAACTTCGGAGTGTCAGAAGACCCGTGAGTCCAGGGGGTGAGGGAGGCCAATGTCTTGGCTTTTGACTGGTAGCCCCGAGACGGATATTATTGGAATGGAGGGGTTCGGGAGCCCCGAAACCGGGGGTGGGTGGGTGAGACCCTCAGGGTCTCAGGATAAAGCAGGATATAATTCACCCAGCTGCCTTGACCTGTTTTCCAACTTAATCAAAGCATCTACTCTTCAGCTGTGTCACCACCAAGAAGTACGGCAAAAGGGAAATCCTTGCCCCCTCATGGCGCCTGGTGCCACCTCACATTGCCACTTCCAGAACCTTCTGGTGGTCTTTGAAGTTATCACAGTGAATTATTACAGACATTTGTCCCTAGACCTCAAAGATAAGATACGGTATGCCCTTTCCAACTTGAAATACTCAGCCTTCGCATCCAGCTTAAGGAAGTGTGGTAGCCAGCTCTCAAAACGTAACAGCTATTTTACCCTCCACTCCGTCTGGCAGACAAATGACCCAGACATTCTTTCTCCGGCAGTCATCATTTGCAGCGCCTTTAGAAAGTACCAGGTCGAGATCCCCCTCAAGGATCAGGTCGCCATATTGAAAAGAGGGCTCCACCCCCACTGCAAATGACTGTTCCCTTTAATCGCCAGATTTTTTGGGGATTCCTCAGCACTTTTTCTCCAACACTCATCGAAAAATCTTCTAGGGACATACAATAGAGTATTAACTCCTGGATAAGACTCGCATTGTCGGTAAACAGGATAAAAAGAAGGATTACAAAAGAGTAGTGCCAGAGCCCGCAGGAAAGCTGGTATTCTCACTCCCGCATCATCACGTGGTTCCCCCCACCCCCGCTTGGTAATTTAAACGGTACCCCACTAGTTACAGCTTTCGATTGTTCTGTGCGAAGTGCCGTCAAAATTTCACCATTTAAATTCCTTGCTGAACAAACATCTGGACATCAAACGTTGCTTGCTTGTTGGGGAACACTAATTTGCTGTGGTAAGTTACTTGTGTAACAAAATTTGATCCTGCCACCGAATTTTCCTCTTGGCTTCCAACTGGCTCTTTTATCAGATTTGACTCGTCTCTTAACATTAATTCTAGTCAAATTCAAATTGGGTTTTACGGACTTGGGCTGGGATTCTCTGAAATCCTGGCCAAGTGTTGATGCCGGCGTCAAAAGCGGCGCGTGCGACTCCGCGTCAACGGGCCTCCAGGCCCAGGCATTCACCCCTTCCTAGGGGGCGAGTACGGCGCTGGAGTGGTGTCCGCTGCTCCGGCGCTCGAAAGCTGGCACGTTACGGCCGGCGTGAGTCCAGCGCGCCACGGCCCGTGTGGGTCCGCGCATGCGCGCCACGGCCAGCGGGGGTCCGCACATGCGCGCCACGGCCGGCGCGGATCTACGCATGCGCGTGGGTTGTCGTCTCCGCGTCGGCCCCCGGGCAATATGCCGGACCCTACAGGGGCCCGGCACGGAGGAACATAGGCCCCTCCCCCACAGAATTAGCCCGCCTGCCGATCGGCAGGCCCCGATTGCGGGCCTGGCCACCGTGGAGGCGCCCCCCTGAGTCGGATCCTCCTGCCCCCCCCCCACCAGGACGGCCTCCGCAGCGAGAACTCCGAGGCCCCGCCAGGTAGGACCATACGTAACCCACGCCAGCGGGACCCCGCGGGCGCGAATGTCGCCGATTCTCCAATGGCTGGAGAATCGGTGTCCCGGCGTCGGAGCGGCGTGGCGTGATTCTCGCGCCCCCCAGGCGATGCTCCGACCCGCCACGGGATCGGAGAATCCCGGCCTTGAGCTCCCAATTTCTAGGTTACAGACAGGAGAAGGGTTAATTTAAAATGGTCCTGATTTCTCCCTTCGACTCCATCCTGTAATGACTTCGACCAGGCCTTTGAGATTTGCCAATTGGAATACGAGTTCCCTGATTAGTGACCCAATCAAGGAACCTCTTCTTTGTATATAACAGGGAGTGTCAGATCCTCTGCACTCCCAGTGTAGATAGCAAGCTGAATGCACATGGTCGTACTGCTGTTGGTTTTGTTAATAAAACCGATTCTGGTGAAGGGACTTCAGCCGCCGTGGACTTATTACACATCAGTCCACAGAAGGCTGTTTGAATTTTGATTTCCCCATTTATAAGTGGTGGTGTCGTTTTCCCTACTGCCTCAGTTTTGGAGTGAATCAATCCTCTTTTAATAACCCCACAGCAAACCCGAGGCTTTAGTAGAAACAGTGTAGATGGGGAGCCAGGTTTTCAAAAACCTGGACAGAGCTCTTTTTCAAGTTGGTTAACAGTTACTAAATAAACAAGTAAAGTCTCTTCCGATGCTCTCATCATCGCTGTCACTGCTGCTATTTCTCGAGCCCGTTTTTCAAGACAAACTTGTCCGTGTCCACAGGGGCCATGGAAAAGTGCTCCCTGCTTGGAATGTGATCCAGTGTTTGGCTGGGTACAGCATCCCAAACTTTACGCCGCTCTTGTACTGGGCAGCCTTCACCCTGTTGAATTCTGCCCAGTGCTTGGCCAGATCAGCTCCAATGTCCTGGTAGATTCTGATCCGGTGACCTTCCCAGTTACAGTTCTTTGCCTGCCTCACCCAGCGCAGGATTCTTTCCCAGACTTGGTACCGGCATTTGTTTTATCCATTAATAATTTAAAATTATTTAGCAGCAGCATGATAGCACAGTGGTTAGCACAATTGCTTCACAGCTCCAGGATCCCTGGTTCAATTCACGGCTTGGGTCACTGTGCAGAGTCTGCACAGAGTCCTCCCCGTGTCTGCGTGGGTTTCCTCCGGGTGCTCCGGTTTCCTCCCACAGTCCAAAGATGTGCAGGTTAGGTGGATTAACTCAGCTAAATTGCTCCTAGTGTCCTAAAAAGGTTGAGTGGGGTGGTGGGGTGGGATTAGGTGGGGTGCTCTTTCCAAGGGACGGTGCAGACGTGATGGGCCGAATGGCCCCTTCTGCACTGTAAACTCTATGAAAATATGATCAGGGTTCAAGGTGACTTTTCCTCACAGGTGGATTGTTTCCATTGGCCAGAGCCTAGATTTAGAAGTGCAAATGGTCTTTGTACAACTCCTTGGGATTTGATCTCTGTGGTCATATTAGCATCTCTTTAGAGATAGTGGTTGCTGCTCTCTCTGAAAGCTATGAATTCCTTTAGTGTGAGTCATAGCCAGTCCTGGTTTGTCATTTTGAAGCCTTTATCCAGTTTTTAAAACATAATAATTTCATAGATTAGCCAGGATGATATATAGATTTTATAGATATATCTATATAATTATAAAAATATAGTGAGGTCATAGTCCCTGATTGTCAGTGTCATACAACAAGATCTAACTTATCTCATGCTAGGCCAACCTCAAATATAGCATGCTCAATCCTGTATTAGGGAGCATACTATTACCTACGCTTCCAATCAGGAACCAATATCCATAACGAATTGCCTTTAGTCTATTCAATTCCAGACCTTACTGCCCAATCCCACATCTTGTACAGTCCATCATGGTCATCTTTGAACCAAAATGCGACACTAAAAACTGAGGAATTAGATATTGCTGCTTCTTTACAAAAAAACAGGTTTACCTTTGACAGGAGCAAATGGATGCCCATTGATTCTAACATGTGTGCAGTTCACCCTTCTGTGCTAAGCAACTGCATGGAAGATAGGGTTGCTAAAGAGGAATATCATTGGACTGCTATCTTGCACTTTAATGGCTATGGGTGGTATTAGTTGGAGCGTCAAAACCCGTTACTCACTTACTTCAACTCAAATTGATCAATGCCCAGGGACAAAATAACTTGATGAAAAGAGAAGAGGGGCTCATTGCTTCCAAAACATAAATTTGAATTTGGGGATATTTAAATTGTCTGGTTTCAAAAGTGCATTGTTAGCAAGATAGGGCAAAAAGGCGTTAAATCCTCCTCTGACTCTTCTATTTTCATGAAAATGTCATATGGGGGACAGTCTGTTGTAGACCCAGTAGAAAGTTATACAAAGGCAGTGCTATAATGTTGTAGCTTTGTCACTAATCCTCACTGCTTTCATCTATCCCATAACTTTTTGGTTCCCCAGTGTTGCGTTTTACAGGTATCCCAATGTTGCGCTAGGGAATCTCTCCAGGGAGTTCCCATGTCAGGGTTTACTCGACAATTGCCCAGAAGTGCAAACTTCCTCTAGACAATTGCGCTGGGGTGGGAACCATCCAACAGAAGCAATTTAATTGCTAACTTCCGATGGTTCTGCCAATTTTACCCTGATAGTTGCTCTGAAAAAGTTGCAGGAAAAAGAAATATTTCTAACTCCAGAGTAATTAACTTCAGACCCATCCTCGCATCGGACACCCCACAGACATGCGCATGACCCCCCCCCCCCCCACTCTTCTCGTCTGACCCAAACCGTGCCCCACCCACCCCCATTGTCTGAGCCAGTTACCTTTTAATTGTCCCTTTAAACATCCCCTTTATGGCAGCTACTGCCATAAAACGGGGAGTTTCCTACCTAGCTGCATCCCAGTTACTCCATGTTGATGCAGCCGGAAGCTCACTTCGCTGCTCAGGTCTCACCCAGCCTGACTGGGGAAGATTGGGTGAGACAAGGGACTTCACAATCCCAGCGAAGGTAAGTCCGTCAAGAGTGGCAATCTGCCGGAGATTGCCACCCTGAGGAAGCTATGAGTATATCTCCATGGTTTGAGTGCAGGATTGCTGAATGTTCTGGTCAATTACTGTCCCAACGTCCTGCACTCAACCATCAGCAAAGTGATGGAAGGTGTCGTCAACAATGCATTAAGCAGCACATCCTCAGGACTTTACTGCAACAATAATCTGCTCACTGAAACTCAGTTTGGATTCTGTCAAGTCCACTCCGCTCCACACCACATTATAGATTAGGCACAAACATGGCAAAAGAGCTGAATTCAAGAGGTGAGAGTGACTTAAGCAATGTGTGACGTCAAGGAGCATTTTCAAAATTGAAGTCAGTGGGAAGAAGGGGACATATTCTTCACTAGTTGGAGTGATACTGGGCAAAAAGGAAGACAGCAATGGTTGTTCCAGGCTGATCATTTCATCCCGAGGATATAATTGAGGGAGTCCCTGAGGGCAGTATCATAGATTCGATCATCGTCAGCTGCTTCATCAATGGCCTTTCCTCTCTCATGAGGTCAAAAGTGGGATATTCGCTGATGAATGCACAGTGCTGTTTCATTTGCAACTCATTTGTCCACGTGCAACAAGACCTGGACAACATTCAGCCTTGGGTTGATACCTGGCAAGTAACATTCACGCTGCACAAGTGCGAAGCAATGATGATCTCTGAAAATTGAGACTCTAACGGGTAGCATGGTGGTACAGTGTTCAGCACTGCTGCCTCACAGTGCAAGGGACCCAGGTTCAATTCCAACCATGGTGACTGTGTGGAGTTTGCACATTCTCCCCATGTCTGGGTTTCCTCCAGGTGCTCTGGTTTCTTCCCACAGTTCAAAGATGTGCAGGTTAGGTGGATTGGCAATTCTAAATATCCCTCAGTGTCCAAAGGTTAGATGGGGTTATGGGGTTACAGGGATAGGACAGGGGAGTAGATGTAGGTAGGAGGCTCTTTCTGAGGGTTGGTGTAGACTCGATGGGCCGAATGGCCTCCTTCTGTAATGTAAGGATTCTATGAGTAATTCTAACCACCACCCCCTGTCATTCAAATACAGCAGACACATGGGAACCACCAGCCGTTAAGTTCCCCTCCAAGTATGACTTGGTTTGGTTTCATTTTTTTGTTCCTCATAGTTTGGTCAAAATCCTGGAATTCACATCCTGACAGGACTGTGAATGTACCTACACCACACGGACTGCAGTGGTTCAAGAGAATGGATAACACCTCTTCTTTTAAAAAAAAATATATTTATTAAAGTTTTTTAACACAATTTTTCTCCGTTACAAACAATAACCCCCCCCCCCCCCCCCCGTAACAAAAAAAAATGCGAAATCGCGCAGAGCAAGATATATACATGGCAAAATGATATATTTACACACCTTTGTACACTGGCCCTCACTCGTACATGCCAGTTTCCCCAACCCGTCATGTTATCACTTGCTAATCCACCCTCCCAGGCAGTCCCCCTCCCCCCCCCCCCCCCCCAGGATCTGTACAGCCGGCCTCTTTCGCCTCCTGCACTCCCGGTTCGTCCACTACTCCAAATATTGCTAGCCCCCAGCTTGGCTTGACCCGGACTTTCACCACCTGAGATATTGCTCCCGCCACTCCTCTCCAGAACCCCTCCAGTGCCGGGCATGACCAAAACATATGGACATGGTTCGCCGGGCTCCCTGAGCACCTTCCACATCTGTCCTCCACCCCAAAGAACCTACACAACCTCGCCTCCGTCAAGTGCGCTCTGTGGACCATCTTAAATTGTATCAGGCTGAGCCTGGCACACGAGGAGGAGGAATTAACCCTACCTAGGGCACCAGCCCACAGACCTTCCTCGATCTCCTCCCCCAGCTCCTCCTCCCATTTACCCTTCAACTCTTCTACCAGCGCTTCCCCCTCTTCTTTCAACTCCTGGTATATTTCCGACACCTTGCCCTCCCCGACCCATACACCCGAGATCACCCTATCTTGAACTTCTTGTGCCGGGAGCAACGGGAATTCCCTCACCTGTCGCCTCACAAAAGCCCTCTCCTGCATATATCTAAAGGCATTTCGCGGGGGTAACTCGAACTTCTCCTCCAGTGCCCCTAGGCTCGCAAACGTCCTGTCGATGAACAGGTCCCCCATTCTTCCAATCCCCGCCCGAAGCCAGCTCTGGAATCCCCCGTCCATCTTCCCCGGACAAACCGGTGGTTACCCCTGATCGGGGACCACACCGATGCTCCCATTGCACCCCGGTGCCGTCTCCACTGGCCCCAGATCATTAGCGTTGCCGCCACCACCGGGCTTGTGGTATACTTTGTCGGCGAGAGCGGCAGCGGTGCCGTCACCAACGCCCCCAGGCTCGTTCCTTTACAGGACGCCATCTCCATCCTCTTCCATGCCGCCCCCTCTCCCTCCATAACCCACTTGCGGATCCTCGCCACATTTGCTGCCCAGTAGTAGCTCCCCAGGTTTGACAGCGCCAACCATCCTCGGTCCCTACTGCGTTCCAGGAACCCTCTCCTTACTCTGGGGGTCTTATTCGCCCACACAAACCCCATAATACTCCTGCCTACTCTCTTAAAAAAGGCCTTAGTGATCACGATGGGAAGGCACTGAAACACAAACAGAAACCTCGGAAGGACCACCATTTTGACCGACTGCACTCTACCCGCCAGCGAGAGCGGTAACATGTCCCATCTTTTGAAACCCTCCTCCATTTGCTCCACCAACCTCGTCAGATTCAGTTTATGTAGGGTCCCCCAAGTCCTGGCTATCTGGATCCCCAGATACCATCCCCTCCATTGGATCCGCCACGTACAGCTACAGGTCATCCGCATAAAGCGACACCCGATGCTCTTCTCCCCCTCGGACCACCCCCCTCCATTTATTAGACTCCCTCAGTGACATGGCCAATGGTTCGATCGCCAATGCGAACAGGGGGGACAGGGAGCAACCCCTGCCTCGTCCCTCGGCACAGTCGAAAGTACTCCGACCTCCGCCGGTTCGTCACTACACTCGCCGTCGGGGCTCTGTAAAGGAGCTCTGTAAAGGAGCTTAACCCAACTGATAAACCCTCCCCCGAACACAAACCTATGCAGCACCTCCCAGAGGTACTCCCACTCTACTCGGTCAAAGGCCTTCTCCGCGTCCAGAGCTGCCACTATCTCCGCCTCTCCCTCCTCCGATGGCATCATTATCACATTTAAGAGCCGCCGCACATTGGTGTTTAGTTGCCTGCCCTTTACAAATCCCGTCTGATCCTCATGGATTACCCCCGGGACACAGTCCTCGATCCTCGTGGCCAGCACTTTTGCCAGCAACTTTGCATCCACATTGAGGAGCGAGATCGGCCTGTACGATCCACATTGCAGTGGGTCCTTGTCCCGCTTTAGGATCAAAGAAATTGTCATTTCCGACATTGTCAGGGGCAGGGTCCCCTCCTCTCTTGCCTCATTAAAGGTCCTCACCAGTAGCGAGGCCAACAGGTCTGCGTACTTCCTGTAGAACTCCGCCGGGAATCCGTCCGGTCCCGGGCCTTCCCCGCCTGCATGCTCCCCAAACCCTTGCTCAGCTCCTCCAACCCAATTGGTGCCCCCAAACCAGCCACCTCTTGCTCCTCCACCCTCGGGAATCTTAGCTGATGTAGGAATCGTCTCATCCCCTCTTCCCCCGCTGGGGGCTGGGATCTGTACAGCTCTTCATAAAAGGCCTTGAATACCTCGTTTATTTTCGTCGCACTCCGAACCGTGGCTCCCCTTCCATCTTTGACTCCCCCTATTTCCCTCGCTGCCATCCTCTTACGGAGCTGGTGTGCCAGCATCCGACTAGCCTTTTCCCCATACTCGTAGGTCGCCCCCTGCTCTTTCCTCCACTGTGCCTCCGCCCTCCCTGTGGTCAACAGGTCAAACTCCGTCTGGAGCCGTCGTCTTTCGCCAAGTAATCTTTCCTCCGGGGCCTCTGTGTATCTCCTGTCCACTCTCAAAATCCCCCCCCACTAACCTCTCCCTTTCCATACCCTCTGTCTTCTCCCTATGAGCCCTAATGGAAATTAGCTCTCCCCTGATCACCGCCTTCAACGCCTCCCATACCACCCCACCCGCACCTCCCCGTTGTCGTTGGCCTCCAAGTACCTTTCGATACACCCCCTCACCTTCCCACACACCACCTCGTCCGCCAGCAGTCCCACATCCAGCCGCCACAACGGGCGTTGGTCCCTCTCCTCTCCCAGCTCCAGTTCCACCCAGTGCGGGGCATGGTCCGAAACTGCTATAGCCGAATACTCCGTCCCCTCCACCCTCGGGATGAGCGCCCTACCCAGAACAAAGAAATCTATCCGGGAGTAAGCTTTGTGTACATGGGAGAAGAAAGAAAATTCCCTGGCCTGCGGCCCTGCAAACCGCCATGGGTCCACTCCCCCCATCTGATCCATAAACCCCCTAAGTACCTTGGCTGCCACCGGCCTCTTTCCAGTCCTTGATTTGGAGCGGTCCAGTGCTGGATCCAACACTGTATTGAAGCCCCCTCCCATTATCAGGCCTCCTATCTCCAGGTCCGGAATGCGCCCCAACATGCGCTTCACGAATCCTGCATCATCCCAGTTCGGGGCGTATACACTTACCGACACCACCCACGTCCCCCCCCCCCCCCCAACCGACTAGCCATCTCCTTTTCTGGGCCAGTCCCGTGTCCACGCCTCCCTCACCCCCGTCCCGACCACCTCTTCTGTATCCCATTCCCTTTCGGCCAGTGCAGCAGCAACCCTTCCCCCCCCCCCCTTCCCCCCCGCTACACCCCTGTCCAGCTTTTTGCTCCCCCCATGTGATAAGACCTCTCCTTCAAGGGCAATTAGTGATGAACAATGTAAGCTGGTCTTCCTAGCCATGCCCAGAGCCCACTAACAAATAAAGAAAATCCTGGTAGTGTGTGACTCATTAGGACTTTCTACGTTAAATGGAAAGCTTTTAATCTGTCTTCTAATTTACATTTTTCCGTCATGCAACGGTTGTTGAAGGAACATTCTATCACATCTAACTGTGCAAAAGGCAAACTGAACAAAATTGACTTGAAACCTGAAAAAGAAGCACAAGCTTGCTGGGAGCCATGCCAAGCCACATGCAACTTCCTTCTCAGAAAATGTGGAGAAACATCAATCAGCAAGGATCATGCAAGTTCAAGCCAGGTCACTTCAGTTGGCAAATTCTTTTGCTCACTAGCTTCCCCTTTTCCCATGCCCAGTAACCATCAACACGAAAGAATATTCTAATAATTACAGTGTAACTCAACACCATCCTATTAATGAAATGAAAATTGCTTATTGTCACAAGTAGGCTTCAAATGAAGTTACTGTGAAAAGCCCCTAGTCGCCACATTCCGGCGCCTGTTCGGGGAGGCTGGTACGGGAATTGAACCCACGCTGCTGGCCTGCCATGGTCTGCTTTAAAAGCCAGCTATTTAGCCCAGTGTGCTAAACCAACCCCTAAACATCCCCACTTCAATCCTGTCTTCGAGAGCATACTATTACCTACGCTTCCAATCAGGAACCAATATCCATAACAAATTGCCTTTAGTCTATTCAATTCCAGATCTTACTGCCCAATCCCATATCTTGTACAGTCCATCATGGTCATTTTTGAACCAAAATGCTGCACTAAAAACTGAAGAATTAGATATTGCTGTTTCTTTACAAAGAAAATGTTTACTTTTGACAGCAGCATTGATCAAATTTTAGAATTAAGGGTTTTTACCCTTCCCATCTCGAGTTGGGACATTCCCAGGATTGGTGCATCTGCCTTCAGAAAAAAAATGCCCTAAATGGGGTGACTTTAATTTCTGGGGTGCATGGCAGATCAGGCCCACAGCCCCTGGACACAGATAGGAGGTGGCCACAGGGGCTGCTGAGACGGGCTGGTTAAAAGGCCTGTTTCAGTTCTCTTACACTTGTTTTGTTAAATGTTTTTTCCCGCTAGACCTCACCCCTCATGCCCCATCATCCCCAAATCATACCAGCCCATGACCCTGCACCAACCCTCATGGCCCCTTCTTCACTCCATGCCAACCCATGATACTTCCTCCAATCCCTGTGCCCCCTTATAGTCCCCACAGCAACTTAGTGCCAACACATGTCAACTCATGAGGCCTCATTCATCTCATGCCAACCCATGTCTGCCAACCACTATTCTTTTCCCTTACACTCTCCCTGCCAATTAACCCATTATCCACCACAGGCAGACCTCTGGAGCCATGCGGAGATGAAACAAAGTTCTAAGATTCGATTACAGACTTCAATAGATTTAAAATAAACACTCATTCAATAAAGGCCATTCAATACATTTAAATTCCCTCAAGACTTAATCTCTTATAAGACACACATTTGTATTCATAACCTCACATCAGAGACCGCTAGTCCCTGAACAAACTAAGGACTGAATTTAACTGTCAATCAAACTGAGCTTACAATTTTCCACATGATAATGACAGGTTGCAGAAGCAGTCACAAGGTAATCACGCTATAATGATAGCACTTAGGGTTATTGCAACAAACATCTATTGAAACTGCCAGGATCGATTATTTACACTCAAAGGGGACTTAAATAATTTGACATCTTACAGTTCTATATATCTTTTCTGCCTGTTAAGCACATTTGTATCTCCATCCTAAAGTCATGGAACTACACTGAGGGATGAGGCCCTTTCTGGGGTGAAAATAGTATCTGCTTATGCTGTGCACTCAATTTAAATGACCCAGCAGATATAGAATTTATAGAATTTACAGTGCAGAAAGTGGCCTTTCAACCCATTGAGTCTGCACCAGCCCTTGGAAATAGAAGCCTACCCAAACCCACAGCTCCACCCTATCCCCGTAACCCAGTAACCCCACACAACGCTTTTGGACATTAAGGGCAATTTAGCATGGCCAATCCACCTAACCTGCATATCTTTGGATTGTGGGAGGAAACCGGAGCACCCGGAGGAAACCCACGCAGACACGGGGAGAAAGTGCAAACTCCGCACAGACAGTGACCTAAGCCGGGAATCAAACCTGGAGCTGTGAAGCAATTGTGCTACCGTGCGGCCCCCAATGTTATGCCTACTGTTCAGAAATTGTTTTTAGTTATATTTGTATCTTGTCAGTGTTAGGAATAAGATTGGCTTGAAGGTCCATGTTTAATTTATATTTCTGTATTTGTATTACGAAAGGAGGGACTTGAGTTTTAGTTTCACTTTAAAAGATTCCTGCATTTTAATCAGGTTTTACGACTCTTAATGTAGGGAAAAAAAATGATACTGTTGCCTAGTGACAAGGGACCCATGGGCAGAAAAGGCAATTTCAGTTCAGTGGGAAGAAGCTGAGCCAGAAGAAAGGACCAGTTCACAGAACCTGCTGGAACATGCAGAGTGTGCAAAGGGACAGAGATCAAGTCCAAAACTAAAGAAGGAGGTTCCAAAAAATAATATTTATTGTCACAAGCAGTCTAACATTAACACTGCAATGAAGTTACTGTGAAAATCCCCTAGTCGCCACATTTCGGCGCCTGTTCGGGAACACCGAGGGAGAATTGAGAATGTCCAGTTCACCTAACAGCACTTATTTTGGGACTTGTGGGAGGAAACCGGAGCACCCGAAGGAAACCCACACAGACACGGGGTGAAAGTGCAGACTCCACACAGACAGTGACCTAAGCCGGGAATCAAACCCGAGACCCTAGTGGTGTGAAGCAACAGTGCTAACCACCGTGCTATTTAAGTATCCTAAGGCTTTCGTAGGTGGTCGTCTTGTTTGTTGGGCTCTACAAGTTTAGTACATGGATGCAAATGCCCGCACAGATTGGACATAGGCTGTACCACTGCTCAAATGGCCAAACAATGGGAACAACAGTGTAAAATCTCTAACTCAAGCTTCTATCCCAAATCAAGTATAATTTGCACACAGCTTTCAATCAATTTAATCATAGTCTCTTTTACTAATCAATGACATCTGGACCATAGAGTTAGACATAATCTACTAGTTGAGGAATCCAAAAATATTTATGTGAAATTCCTCCGTTAATTTAATGGAGTCTTTATTGGGTTTAAAGTAAACGGTGAAGATAGCATTCAGCCATTGGTATGACTCTCTTGTGCTTTAAAATGATGCTCCCATTATACATATGCCAAGAGGTTTTGAAATAACATGACTGTCTGGGCCATCTATTTGACCTGTACCTACATTGTATTAATTGACAGCAGTTGTATTGTTAAACTGTTATTGTTATTAACCATTATTGATCTCTTCCTGCAACCCTTCGCTTGGATCTTTGCTCTTGGTCAAGAGTGCAGAGTCAGGACATTTGCAACTGCAAGAAAAGCTCAGAAGTTCATATTTTCATTCCCGGTCTAGGGGCTGGTATAGGCTTGAGTAGAAATCAGGCCTGCTGTCCCATAGAACAAACGCACAGGTTCCCAAATGCACAGGTGGGCTGGGTGAAAGCCTCTCTCTGTGCTCTGTTACTTCCAAAAATGATTAAAACAAGAAACCATATTCATTCACTTAGCCTTTTATAGCTTCTATGCCAACTCATAACTCCACCTACCACCCTTTGCCTTTACACCTTCATGCCAAGTTTTGTTTTTGTTTCATTCACTCATGGGATGTGGGCGTTGCAGGCCTAGGCCAGCATTTGTTGCCCATCCCTGGTTGCCCTTGAGAAGGTGGTGGTGAGTTGCTTTCTTGATCTGATGCAGTCCCTGAGGTGTAGGTATACCCACCGCGCTGTCACGGGGGAAATTCCAGGATTTCTACCCAGCAATAGTGAAGGAACGGTGATGTATTTTCAAGTCAGGATGGTGAGTGGTTCGGAGGGGAACTTCTCAGTTGGTGGTGTTCGCAGGTATCAGCTGCCCTTGACCTTCTACATGATAGTGGTCATTGGTTTGGAAGATGCTGCCGAAGGAAACTTTGTGTGTTCCTCGAATGCATCATGTAGATGGTACACACGGCTGCCATTGTTCGTAGGTGGAGGGATTCAAGGTGGAGGGATTCAATATTTGTGGAAGGGGGTAGCAATCAAGCAGGCCGCTTTGTCCTGGATGGCTTCTTGAGTGTTGGGACTGAACTCCATCCAGGCAAGTGGAGATTAGCCCATCACACTCTTGACTTGCACCTTGTAGATAGTGGACAGGCTTTGGGAAGGCAGGAGGTAAATTACTTGCCACATGTCCTGCCCTCGTAGCCATAGTATCTAAATGGCCAGCTCAGTTTCTGGTCAGTGGTAACCCCCGGGATATTAGTCTTCTCATAGCCACCGGGGGAAAACCTCAGAAGCCAAGATGACATAAAATAATGTGTCTATTGATAATGTCACTATTTTAAAGATACACTGATTTAAAAATTCAATACATTGAAATTTTTTCAACTAATGTCTTATTAAAACAAATATTTATATTTATAACCTTCTTGGAGCTGCCAATTAAACTGGCCTCATAACAGGCACCCCACTGTGATGATGTTCAATTATAAAATCAGCCATGCAGCAGAAATCCTAGAATGATAACCCTCAAGCTTATGTCAACAGAATGAAATGGCTGGCACTAATATTTTGCTTTAAACTCCACACTTTTAAAATTTACAGCCCAGCAGAATTGAATCTCTTGACTTCTTTGAATGTTTCAATGAAAGTTAGCAGTTGTTTGACAGCTTGATAATTTTTACACACAATCATGTCTATTTTAACAATCCCAATGGGTGTCTGACATCTCCCAGAGGTGTCTTGGGTTCATATTGAAGTGTTCCTTTACTTCTTGAAAAAGAGCCATCCAAACAAATCAATAAGATCCAGACCTGCTCCTACTAGGTCTAATCTGCACACTTCAGACACCTACCTCAGCAAAATCACACCTGTGGAGATAGCTGTTGACTTATATGGGCAGCTGCCTTTTCTGCCTCTTGTTGCAAAATTGGTGGAGGGTGGGTTTGGGGGCAGGACTTACAGATTTAGGCCACTGTCGGCATTTTCATAAGGACTGAAAATCTTTTCCATCAGTGCAAAAATTTATGCCCCTGAGTCAAAATACCATTAGTCATTTGTGAGCCATCTGACTAACGAGCAGTATTTTCTGACTGTTGTTCTACTGTATATAGATTCTTGTCTGATTTTATACTCTGCATGTTTTGGATTTTATACTCAATGAGAGTGTTTGATGGTTTGAAATTTATATTTGTTTCTGTCAAGGACTGTAATAACTAACAGATGTATTGCAACTATTCATGAGCTGGATTTTACGCTCACCTGCTGGCTGGCTTGAAGTTGGGGATCATGGAAGATCCAGTGTGTATATTCGGGCTGCCTACCACCTGACTTGTATAGAATTTTACAGGGGGCGTTGGTGGCATTAGGTGGCCCATGGTAGGGGGAGGGGCACTTTAGTTGTGTAGGCTGGTGTCAGGCAAGATCAAGATGGACCTTCTTTTGTGGGTCCACTGTGACAATTGGAGGTCCCCCCCCTCCCCATGGGTGGTCTCCCCACCAGTCTTTAAGCCAGTATGGTTGCTGGGTGGAGGATTGGGGGGAGGGGGCAGGTGAACCACAGTTCCTTGTCAAATCCAATCCCTGGGCTTCTAACAGCCATACATACTTTGGAATGTAGGACACCTATCAACCATTATAAGGAATCCTAATATTAATATAATGAATCATCACTATATATTTGGCAATATTGAAAGATAATCGTGACTTCTCGCTTTAATGATTGCTATGCTGTGGTTTGGAACATAAGCAGGGCTAGGCAAAAGAATGAGGCAATAGTGTTTGGCTTGGGCTGGAGTGATTACATAATGAATGCATTGAAATGTGGGACAACTTGGCTCTGAGTTTGAGATTTTGAAAGGCACAATTGCAGATTCATTGACTTTAAATCCATGGGTGAATTATAGTTTGGCGTTTATGAAAATAAAGAGCTGGAGTAAAATTCCCCAAAGCTCCAAAAGTATCTGTTGTTCAGAGGTGACAAGATTAGTCATGCAGTAATAATGGGTTCTTTGACAGCACCTCCCAAACCCATGACCACCGAGTCATGTGACATCCGGACTTGGACATATATCGCCAACAATTGCTGATCACTATGTACAACATCCTATAACTCATAATATCACAGAGTGGTGGGAGCACCTTCAGGACACGGACCGCTGCAGTACAGGAAGCAGGCTCGCCACTATTTTCTCAAGCCCAACTAGTGCTGAACAATAAATACTGGTTTGTCATTGAAGCCCACATCCTGACACAAATATGGCAGGTACTGGGAAAGGAAGATCAGGGTCAGAATAAAAGAAGAAATCTTTTTTGGATAAGTCATTAAAAGTCTGCCTTGGAATTAAGTTATCTCCTTGAAGCTACCAGAATTCTGCTGTGTTTAACTCTGAAGTATTTAGGTTATATTAATATCAGCTGGAGGACTGACAAGTGCCCTGCTCCGAGCCCTGTTCTAGTGTTTTTCTAAATGACTGCACTTGCAGTAAATTATGGATATTGAAGTAAACAAGCAGCACAGGTCCTGATAACGTTTTGAAAACTTTGCTTGGTGAATTGCTTTTTAGTATAATAGTCTGGATAAGCCCTTTAATAAAGTTTGGCCAGTCCAAGTAAGCAAAGGTAAACAACATTTATTTTACAACAAATGTATACATGAGTACTGGCAGAACCTCACCAAGTACTCTCTCTTGTCTGTTGGTTCCAGACTGGCCAACCTTTTATACAAGTACGGGAGAACTATCCTGCCCCAGCAGAGAAGCTTGTACCCCTCTAGGATCAAGGGGAAAACAAGCGTCCTATGTCCCGTGCAGGTTATTACAAGCCCCATCTGCATTTTGTTATTATGCCGAAGTCCAATTATAAAGTGAACAGTCTCTACCCAGCTATGATTACTTTGGCTGCAGTAAGAGGACGTCTTCCACTGCCGGCTCACTGTTTTTTGCCCAGCGCTAGCAATTGAAAATGGCAGGGGGATGGGACCTCTTGGCCAGGCCATAATTGCTCAGGGCCTGTCGAATGCACTGTTCACATCTGGATTGGCTCTGGGGTGGATTCTCCGTCCCTGTGGCTAAGTGCCGACAGCAGGAGACCCATGGGGTGGGATTCTCCGACCCACCGCTGGGTCTCAGAATCCCCGTGGGGCGGCACAAATCCCGCCCCGCCGCCGGCTGCCGTATTCCCCGGCGCCGTTTTTCAGGCAGCGGCCCCCCCGGCGATTGTCCGGGCCCCGATGGGTCGAGCGGCTGTCCATTTTTGGCCAGTCCCGCCGGCGTGAATCACTCAACTCACGTATCGGCGGGACCTGGCAGGTAAGTCGGCGGGGGCGGTACTGAGCGGGGCGCGGGGGGGATCCGACCCCGGGAGGGCCCCCACGGTGGCCTGGCCCGCGATCGAGGCCCACCAATCTGCGGGCGAGCTTGGTCCGTGGGCGCACTCCTTTCTTCCACGCCGGCCCCTGTAGGGCTCCGCCATGGCCGGCGGGGAGAAGAGAACCCCCCACATGCGCCAATATATGCCAGCCATGCGCAGAACCACGGTGGCGGTTCCGCGCATGCGCAAGATCACGCCAGCCCTTCGGCGCATGCGCAAACTCACGCTGACCATTCTGCGCCAGCTGGAGCAGCGCCAACCCATCCACCGTCCACCTAGCCTCTGAAAATGCGGAGAATTCCGCACATTTGGGGGCTGTTGACACCGGAGTGGTTGGCGCCGGTTCTCCCGCCGGCGTGGGGACTCCCCAGAAGGGAGAATCCCAGCCCTGGTGTTTCACAATGGGAAAATCGGCGCAAACCCCTCACCGATTCCAGTGCTGGTGAGAGGCTAGCACCGGTGCCACGTGAAACACCCGCATATTGCGCGGAGAACGGGCGAAGAATCACCGGGTCCTGGGCCGAGCATGCGCAGGGCGGACAAACAGCGCGCATGCACACCTACACCCCCACCGGTTGTGCTAGAAAACATGGCGCCGGCCGTGCTGGACCGCATACCTGCCCATCCCAGTCCCACAGCCAACCCCTGCCTCTCCCCAGTCCTAGCAGAAGCCCCTCAGCCAACGGCACAGACCCCTGCCGAGTGTGGCGCAGCGGGCACGCCAGGTTCGCCACTGCTGGGTCCACACTTGGCCCGCGCCGTTGGTAATTCGGCCCATGGGGGCAGAGCATCACAGGTGGGCCGGCTGATGACGCGCCAGCGGCTTTGCGACTGCATTCAGCCCGCATCCCGATGACGCCGAGTTGGAGGGTGTAGCACCGTCAATATGACGCAAGGCAGGTTGAGGTAATGTCAATTGAAGGCTTTATTAAGCAGAACTTTATCCCCAGCAGCGTGGTTACAGAATGCAGCTGCTGAGGGAAATGGAGGGAAAAACTGGGTTCTTATACCGGCATTTCTGGGTGGAGTCCAGTAGGTGGCAGATCCTATCAGGACCTGGCATCCCTCCGCCAATAGCCTTTCGACACATGGTGTACCGTATTACCCCTAATACATACCACCACAGAGGGGGCAGAGCATCGTGAACCGGCGTCAAACCGTTGCCTGCCCCGATTCCGGTGTCGGAGGCCATTCTCCGCCCAGTCGCCGATCCCAATTTTGCCGTTGGGCTACGGAGAATTCTGCCCATGATGATCTGTCATTAAAACACAACAGTGGAAGCCAACGTTAATCAGCATTAATATTTCTCCATATTTGCCTTGGAGATTTAAGCATACATAGAATAGCAGATGAAGTTTCCTTGAACGAATAATAAACCTGCCCTTTTGAACTATTTACTTCCTCACTACAATCATTGTCTGCAGTGTGCACTGCTGTAGAAAACACAGGCATTGACATTCATACCACACAAGTGTCAGGGAATGAATTTCTCCAACAAGAGAGAATCTAACCATTGCCCCATGGGAGTTACCATGCAGAAACCCAACTGGTCAGAGGCTGAGAAATCTGAGGCAAGTAACTGAGCTCTTGACTCCGCAAAGCCTGTCCACCATCTATAAGGCACAGATCAGGGGTGTGATGGAATACTCTCCATTTGTCTGGATGAATGTGGTTCCAACAATACTCAAGCTTGAAACCATCCAGGATAAAGCAGCCCACTTGATTGGCACCCCATCCACCAACCTCAGCATTCATTCCCCCCACCACTGGTGCACAGTGGAAGTAGTGTACACCATCTACCAGATGCACTGCAGCAACTCACCAAAGCTCCTTAGACAGTACCTTCCAAACCACTACTTGCTATGACCCAGAAGGGCACGGGCAGCAGATGCAAAGGAACACCATCCCCTCTAAGTGATACCCCGCTCCCCGACAAAACCAAACAACCTCTAACTATATCGCCATTCCTCGACCGTCCCTGGATCAAACTGATAAACCCTTCCTAACAACACTGAATGCACCTACACTATGTCGCCTGCAGCGGTCCAAGAAGGCTGCTCACCACCACCTTCTCGAGGGCAATCTGGAATGGGCAATAAGTGATGGCTTAGCCAATGACACCTATGTGCTACAAAGAATTTTAAAAAGCATTCGAACTTAAACATGCAGTGAGCCAAATAGGTAGCCAGAAAGGAGTGGTAAGTTCCCCGATCCATTTTAACTCTGCCACATTGAGGGATGTTAAAATTGATTCAAAAATACTAGACAATAGACTAGTGGGTTGACGTTCAGCTTCCTGCCTGAGTATAAAATTATTATTGAGGATCGGCCATCCAGTGGAAACATTGTCCATTTGCATTTCCTTGGATTTCAGTTTAATGCCTGGGCAGCAACGTGAAAATATATTCCTACAATTCCAGTTGATGATAAAAGTGCAGTTCCATTAGACCACAGCAAAATAACACTTATTTTCTCATCATACACTGTCATTTTTTTTAAGTCTTACTTTTGGAAAGTTCTTAACTTCCTTCGGACATAGAAGACCATTTAACCCATCAAGTCTGCCCTGCCATTCAATGAGATCATGACTGATATAATCGTCAACGCCACATTCCCACCTTATCCTCATAATCCTTGTGTAATAATGCAAAATATCACTGAGGAAGCTTCTTGTATAGCAGAGGTTTATTGAAAATAACAATGAGGTCTGACTATATACAGGGACAGCGATATTCCGTACAGGTCTTCACTCCTTGACTCCTGGGTCCACACTGCCTGGCCCCTGCTCCCAGGGACCCGTGCTTTTTCCCCACTCGGACCCAAATGGGTCATGTGGCCTGCAAAAGATCACCCCTTAATGGAGCCATGCTACCACATCTTTCCTCCCTAAAGACCTTCGACGCACACATACATAATACAGGTTATTTATAGTTAACAGTGTACAATGAGATATGAAACACCATGGGGGGGCTGAATACAGTAAAGTCCTTCACAAAGTCAATCTGTCAGGGGTCTTCTTAGACCTGGTGGAACACCTCAGTTCCGTGACTGGTTGCTCCATCGGTGAGGCAGTGTCTTTGCCAACAGCAGGCGATTGCTTTGAGGTCTCGAAAGGCACACTGGTGGCAAAACCCTCTCCGATTCCCGAAGGAGCAGTGAGTGGGGCCTGTTCTGAACTCTCCAGTTCCCTTGCTTCAGGCTCCACCTGAGGGGTGCTGGTAGTGCCCAGCAGAACCATCTGTTCAGTTGTTGGGGGTGAGGCCTTTCAGCTCCTTATATGGTCTACATGCTTTTGCACACGTCGGGTGATAAGGGGCCGTTCGGGTGCAGCAGATGCCATTAGTCGCAAGAGTTGTTGGACCCTCTCCCTTATGAAAGCTGTGCCACTATCGGAAACCAATACCCCTGGAAGGCCATGAATGGCAAAAATGCTGGCCAGGGTTTTTATGGTGGCCAATGAGGTTTTGGATCCTTCTCCTGGACATCCAGCAACTTGGAGTGGGCATCCAACAGTAGCAAAAACATTCTTCCCAGGAAGGGGCTGGCAAAATCAATGTGTAGCCTTGTCCATGGACAACCAGGACTATGGATGCAGATGAGCTGCAGGCGGCTAGGTTCACGATGATTGACGGAAGTCATACTGACAAACCAGGTTTGCTGAATCTATGTCAATACCCGACCATCATATGTAGCTCCTGACCAACATTTTCACCTTGGTCTGGCCAGGATGCATACTGTGCAGCTCCTGCAGCAGTGGCTGTCTTGCTGAGGGTGGTATCATCACCTGAGAGCTCCAAAAGAATACTCCATCTTCACATCTGAGTTCATCTTTCCGCAGCGGGAGGGCATGAGGTGCTCTGAATTGGACCTTTGAGAGGACTGTCACGTTGGGTTCAGTTCCTGATGTGGGTCGAGGAGACTGGCTGGATATCCAGAAATTTTAACGCCAGAACAATCTCTTGTGGCTCAGGCAGCGGCGGGTGGTGTCAAAGTTTGGGGGAGTGGGTGGTGACTCAGGACATTGGAGGTCTGCGTCCCGGGTCGATGCTAGAAGTAATAGCTCTAAGCCACCAATAACAAGGCCCGCCGTCTGACCCTGGCTGAAACAGTCGGTGAGATTGGTTTGTCCCCGCGAGTAGCCCTCAATGTAGCTTGTGGTCAGTAACAATGGTAAACCAGTGTCCCTACACATACTGATAGAATTTCTTATCACTGTATATCACAGCTAGGCCCTCTTTTTGGTTTGTGCGTACTTTCATTCTCCGTCAGTGAGTGTTTGGGAGGTAAAGACAATGGGCCAGTCCATGCCATCCTCCATCTTGTGGGACAGGACAACTCCTACACTATACGGTGATGCATTGCAAATTAGAATTATTGGTTTGCCTTGGCTGAAATGGACCAACAAGCTGGACAACGTTAGGCTTGTTTGACTTCTTTTTGTGGATCCTTCCCATAACAGTTTTGGTGTTTCTTTAAAAGGAGGTTGAGTGGCGCTAATGTCGCTGCCAAATTAGGGAAAGCCGGCCAGAGTAATTTACCATGCCCAGAAACTATTTCAATTCTCTGACATTCTTTGGTGCAGGGACTTATTTGTCCTCCAAAGGGTGCAGGTATTTTGAGTCCACTTTAAAACATAAATACTCGACCTCACTGGCCTGAACTGTGCACTTTTCTCTTTCAAATCTGATACCAGCATCTTTGAACTTTTTAAGGACTTCTTCCAAGATGGCCAGATGCTCTTTGTGTGAAGCCTCTGCCACTAAGACGTTGTCTAAGTACACCACAACTTAGGGGATTCCTTGCAACAGGTTCTCCATTGTCCTCTGAAATATTGCAAGGGCAGATGATATCCCAAAAGGTAACCTGGAAATGGAAATGCCCTTTGTCCATATTGATGGTCATGAGTTTCCTAGAGTCCTTGTTCAGCTTGAGTTGGAAATAAGTGTGGCTTAGGTCAAGCTTTGCATTTGTGAGGCTCCTTGCCAACTTTACAGACAGGTCTTCTATCCGAGGGATCGGATACTTGCCGAGTTGGGCCGCTTGGTTTATGGTGGGTTTGTAGTCACTGCATCCTGACAGAGTGGTCAGGTTTTAAGACAGGCACAATAGGGGCCACCCATTGATGTAAATGAGCCAATTTTATGATCCCTTGTTCTTCCAAGCCTCAGCCTTTACTTTCTGGTGTAAACCACATGGGATTTTTCTCTACTTCATGCGGTGGAGTCATTTTGTGTTTTTTATTAAAACTGGGTGCGTCCTCTCTGGCGCAGCAGCATGCCTGCATGTGGCCCTTCCTATTGCCCTTTAGACACACAAACCCTCTGCAATGGCACATTTCTTGGGGATGGTCTCCCCCGCAACTGCAATACTCAACAGAATTCCTGGGCTGACAGACACTTTTCTTCCTTACCTCTGACCACGATCCTGCTCCTGGGATCTCTTTTTTAAAAAAATATATTTTATTGAAGTTTCTCAAACAAAGATTTTCCATTTTTACAACTTAATAAAGGAATATACATTAAACGTTATTTAAATAATATATTAAACAAACTTATCGGGGACCACACCGAGGCACTCGTCACTCCCCTATGTCGTCTCCACTGCCCCCAGATCTTCAAGGTCGCCACCACCACTGGGTTTGTGGTGTACCTTTTCGGGGAGAATGGTAGCGGCGCCGTCGCCAGCGCCTTTAGGCTCGTTCCCTTACAGGACGCCATCTCCAACCTTTTCCACGCCGCACCTTCTTCTTCCCTCATCCACTTACAGACCATCGACACATTGGCGGCCCAATAGTAGTCACTCAGACTCGGCAGTGCCAATCCCCCTCTGTCCCTACTGCGCTGCAGGAACCCCCTCTTTACCCTTGGGGTCTTTCCAGCCCACACAAAGCTCATAATGCTCCTGTCTATTTTTTTGAAGAAGGTCTTTGTAATCAGGATGGGGAGGCACTGAAGCACGAAAAGAAACCTCGGGAGGACCACCAATTTAACCGCCTGTACTCTGCCCGCCAATGACAGGGGAACCATATCCCACCTCTTAAAGTCCTCCTCCGTCTGCTCTACCAATCGCGTCAGGTTAAGTTTATGTAGGGTTCCCCAGTTCCTGGCCACCTGTATCCCCAGGTATCGAAAATTCCTTGCTACTCTCCTCAGCGGCAGAGCATCTATCCCCCTGCCCTGTTCCCCGGGGTGCATCACAAAAAGTTCGCTCTTTCCCATATTTAATTTGTGTCCCGAGAACTCTCCAAACTCCCTGAGTATCTGCATTACCTCTGGCATCCCCTCTACCGGGTCCGCCACATATAGCAGTAAATCGTCTGCATATAGTGACACTCGATGTTCCTCTCCCCCTCTACGCACCCCCCTCCACTTCTTAGAGTCCCTCAGCGCTATGGCCAATGGTTCAATTGCCAACGCGAACAGTAATGGGGACAGGGGGCACCCTTATCTTGTACCCCTATGTAATCGAAAGTATCCCGATCTTTGCCTGTTTGTAGGTATGCTTGCCACCGGGGCCGCGTACAAGAGTCTAACCCATCTAATGAACCCCTCCCCGAACCCAAATCTCTTCAGCACCTCCCACAAATAGTCCCACTCCACCCTATCGAATGCCTTCTCTGCATCCATCGCCACCACTATCTCTGCCTCCCCCTCCGGTGGGGGCATCATCATCACCCCCAGCAACCTTCGTACATTGGCATTCAATTGTCTCCCCTTAACAAACCCTGTCTGGTCGTCATGTACCACCCCTGGAACACAATCCTCTATCCTTGTCGCCATCACTTTGGCCAACAGTTTGGCATCTACATTTAGGAGGGAGATGGGCCTGTATGACCCGCACTGCAGCGTCTTTGTCTCGTTTCAGAATTAGCGATATCGTAGCCTCCGACATTGTCGGAGGTAATGTCCCCCTTTCCTTAGCCTCATTAAAGGTTCTCGCCAAAAGCGGGGCCAACAGGTCCATATACTTCCTATAAAATTCCACCGGGAACCCATCTGGTCCCGGGTCCTTTCCTGCTTGCATGTTCCCAATTCCTTTGATCACCTCATCCACCTCAATCTGCGCCCCCAGACCTGCCACCTCCTGCCCCTCCACCCTCGGGAACTCTAGCTGGTCCAAAAAGTGTATCATTCCCTCTTTCCCCTCCGGGGGTTGGGACTTGTACAGCCTCTCATAGAATGTCTTGAACACCTCCTTCACTTTCCCTGCTCTCTGCTCCATCTTTCCCGTTTCGTCCCTAACTCCTCCGATCTCTCTCGCCGCCCCCCTCTTCCGAAGTTGTTGGGCCAGCAGCCGGCTCGCCTTTTCCCCATATTCATATTGTATCCCCTGTGCCTTTCTCCACTGTGTCTCTGCCTTTCCCGTGGTCAGCAGGTCAAACTCCGTCTGTAATCTTCGTCTTTCCCGGTTCTTCGTCTGGGGCCTCCGCATACTTCCTATCCAACCTCAAAATTTCCCCTACTAATCTCTCTCTTTCTTTACCCTCTTGTTTCCCCTTGTGGGCCCTGATGGAAATCAGCTCTCCTCTAACCACCGCCTTCAGCGCTTCTCATACTACTCCCACCTGGACCTCCCCATCGTCATTGACCTCCAGGTATCTTTCGATACATCCTCTCACCCTTCCGCATACCCCCTCGTCCGCCAGTAGCCCCATGTCTAATCGCCAGAGTGGGCGCTGGTCCCTTTCCTCTCCTAGTTCCAGCTCCACCCAATGCGGGACGTGATCTGAAACGGCTATGGCCGAGTACTCCGTTCCTGCCACTTTCGGGATCAGTGCCCTTCCCAAAACAAAAAAGTCTATCCGGGAATATACCTTGTGGACGTGGGAGAAAAAGGAAAACTCTTTACCCATCGGTCTGGCGAATCTCCACGGATCTACTCCCCCCATTTGCTCCATGAATCCCTTAAGCACCTTGGCCGCTGCCGGCCTTCTCCCGGTCCTGGATCTGGACCGGTCCAGCCCTGGGTCAAGCACTGTGTTAAAGTCCCCCCCATTAACAAGTTTACCACTTCCAGGTCTGGGATACGTCCCAGCATTCACTTCATGAATCCCGCGTCATCCCAGTTCACCAGCACAACCGCCTCACCCTGCAATCTGCCATTCACCATCACATACCTGCCCCCACTATCCACCACTATGGTCTTAGCCTCGAACGATACACGTTTCCCCACCAGTATTTCCACCCCTCTGTTTTTCGCGTCCAACCCTGAGTGGAATACCTGTCCCACCCATCCTTTCCTTAGTCTAACCTGGGGTGAAATTCTCCTACCCGCCCCGCCACATTTCTGCCCCGACCGGCCGGCGGGAGTCTCCGTAACACCGGCCGGTCAATGGGGTTTCCCATTGTGGGGCAGCCCCACGCTGTCGGGAAACCCCCGGGGGCCGGCAAAACGGAGACTCCCGCCGGCGGAGAATGACGCCCATGATCCGCCAACTTCAGGTGCATCTCCTGGAGCATAACTACGTCCGCCTTCAGTCTCTTTAAGTGCGCAAATACCCTTGCCCTCTTAATCGGCCCATTTAAACCTCTCACATTCCACATGATCAGCCGGGTTGGGGGGCCATTTCCCCCCCCCCCCCCCCTGTCGACTAGCCTTCCCCTTTTTTAAACTATCTCCTCACCCAGGTCTCACGCACCCGTCTGTCCCCCAGACGGCGCCCTCCCGTCCCGACCACCTCATCTCGTATCAGCTCCCCCTTACTCTCAGCAGCAGCAACCCAGTTAATCCCCACCCCCCCCCCCCCTCCGCCCCCCCTAGATCCCCCTCTAGCTTGATTACTCCCCCCATCTCCCTGTCCCTGTAGCGATGGAACTTCACCACTATTGCTCTTGGTGTTTCCCCGCCTTTGGTCTTCTCACGAGGACCCGGTACGCTTCCTCCACTTCCAGGGGGCCCGTTGGGGCCTCAGCTCACATTAGAGTATGGAGCATCGTACTCACATACGCCCCAGCATCCGCTCCCTCTGTTCCTTCGGGGAGACCTAAAATCCGTAGGTTCTTCCTCCTCGAGCTGTTCTCCAGGGCTTCCAGCCTTTCTATGCACCTCTTGTGTAGTGCCTCGTGCGTCTCTGTTTTTACCACCAGGCCCTGTATCTCGTCTTCGTTCTCGGCTGCCTTTGCCTTCACTCCACAGAGCTCCATCGCCTGGACCTTTTGTGTTTCCTTTAGTCCCTTGATTACCAGTAACATCGGCGCCAGCACCTCTTTCTTGAGCTCCTACACACATCTTCGGAGGAACTCCTGCTGTTCCAGGCCCCATACCATCTGGGCTCCCTCGGCCGCCATCTTGCTTCTCCCTTCTCTTCTCTGCCGCTGCTCCAAAGGATCCTCCGCAATCTGGCCACTACTGTCGCTCCTTTCCATCCACACCCGGGGGGACTCCTTCCTTTGTCACCTCACACTGGGTTTGGCCGCAAAAAATTTCCGTTGGGGCTCCCGATAAGAGCCCAAAAGTCCGTTGAAACGGGAGGTGCCGAAACGTGCGGCTTAGCTGGTCATCGCCACAACCGGAAGTCCCCTCCTGGGATCTCTGTTCTGCCTCCACTGTTCCTATTGCTCGGGGTGCTCGCCTAACAGCTGTTCAATTCCAAAGCTGATTTACCTCACCTTCCTGCACACTGTAGTTCAGAAGTGCCTTTCTCGGTGCATTGGGTCGCTTTGTCCAGGGCAATTTTCGTTTTGGCGAACAATTGTCTTGATACATTGATAGTGTTGAGACCACAGTCACGCAGCATGTCACTTAGTTCCAAGACCAATGTCTCCTCCGACTCCTTGCATCGGTTCCCATCCCCCTTCCATTTTAGTTTATGTTTCTTGGAGATTTTCGATATTACCCTTCTCCCACAAATTTTTAAACTTGTGATCATTTTCAATTTACTCTCGTCGCCAATGTATCACTGGCGAGTCTTATTGTATAACAAAGAAGTTTTTTGGAAACAACAATGAGGTTTAACTGTACACAGGCACAGAGGTATTTCACACGGTCTTTACACCTTGACTCCTGGGTCTACACTGCCCGTGCCACTGCTCCCAGGGCCCCGCGCGTTTCCCCCATTGGTCGAGGTTCATGTACTCCCACATGATAGGCCCTGAGTGGGTCACGTGACCTGTGAAAGATCACCCCCTAAAGTGAACACACTACCGCACCTTGATTCCCTTTTTGATGAAAAATACATGTTTGTGAAAAAACCTGAACACAGGCTCTAATATTTGAGACAGATTTTGCTTGATTTCTGGCTAATTTCAGCTTCTTATTGTAGCAGAAATTCACTATCAACTTTAAGCTGTGAGCTCTGGTGCATGCCATTTTATTTAAGACTGCACTGGCACAATATCTGAAAAGATTGTCTTTCATAATTTAAATGGTTTCCCTCTTGGTGGATTCTGATGTCTTCTCTGGTTCCCAAACCCAAAGGCTCAGCTTCTTACGATGGTTGTTCTACAGG
Source organism: Scyliorhinus torazame (assembly GCF_047496885.1). Taxonomy (NCBI): domain Eukaryota; kingdom Metazoa; phylum Chordata; class Chondrichthyes; order Carcharhiniformes; family Scyliorhinidae; genus Scyliorhinus; species Scyliorhinus torazame. The sequence goes on along the minus strand of NC_092713.1, from coordinate 272,940,947 downwards.
TTATCATCCCAGAAGTTCCTTTGTCTCTCCTCATACCGACCTTGCTCATGCTTCTGGTCACATACTCACAGGACAAGCACCAATCAATCAGTGTTCTTTAGTCATGAATGCTTGGGAATCGAGACTCTTCCAGGGGTCGTATTTCTCTTGGAAGCATGACAGAGGGGTCTGTGTTCAATCACTGTGTGTGTGTTCAAGGTATAGCAACAGCCACTGTCCAATTAGCTCCGGTGATCAATCCTGTTCTTTGCTGCATATCACAGTAGTTTATGTTGATATAGAGTTAGCCTTTTTAACCATCAGGCTTTGCTGGTGTCTTCACTTTGTTGGTGTCTTGACAAGTATCCACCAGGCTACAGGGTGATGTAGAGTAAAATGTGTCTGTAGTTTCTACCAACTGAAAGCAAACAGTAGCTAATCTCATGCTAATGTACAGCTCACCTGATCTACCCGAGACATTGGGATCTAACCCGTTCACCTCAGAGACCTTAGGCGAGCACCGTTTAATACTGGACCCCACAAACAGAGACCAGGCGGAACTGCACTTGGACATGGTGGCACCCTGGCACTGCTGCTGCCACCTGGGCACCTTGGTGCTGCCAGCCTGGCACCCTGCCAAGGTTCCTGGGTGGCACTGCCAGTGTGCCAAGGTGCTAGGTTGGCATTGTGCTCTTGCCAGTGGTCAGGCCTGGGGGCGCCCTGCCTGGGTGAGGTGGGGTGCGGGGAGGAGGCCGAACACCTCCTTAGAGATGAGTTAGGGCTTTGGGGATCTGTGGGTCACGTTGGGGTGATCAAGATATTGGGGCGCCATCTCCTCCTCCACTGAGGAGTTCTTGCAAGCAGAGCTCTGAAGTGCGGCCTCGGCAGGGCGTTCCCTCCTGAGGCCCTGGATTGCAACAGAGTCCCATTCAATTGGGTGGTCTTTGTCGGTGCTTTGTCAGTGCTACAAGTGCCGAACCACCCGGCCAAACCTGTTTGACATGGGACTGTTACAATTCAGTGAGATCGCGACCTAAATAAAGTTTGAAATATATTATGGATTTCACTATATAGAGTCGGTCGTAAAGACAAATCCTATTCATAAAAGCCCATTTCAATTTTTTAAATCTCATGTGCATAAAACAAACTTCTATTCATATCACTCATCAAAATGAGCTTACCTTTAAATAGCTATTTTAAGCTGTTAATCAAACTGCGCAACTCACTTTGAAGATAATTGTAGCCTATGGAAATGAGCCAAGTATTAATAAACAGTGCTCAGGGAAATGTCAACAGGCAGCTATTGAAATTGTTTGAAAAGCATTTTTTCTTTTGGTACTCACCTGAAGGTGGTATGTCTTTATTTTTATAGGGCTGGTTATTTAAATAACTTAACATCATGGCAGTTCATAGAATCAAAGAATTTACAGTGCAGAAGGAGGCTATTCAGCACATCGAGTCTGCACCAGCCCTGGAAAGGGCACACCAGTTATGCCCATGCCTCCACCCTATCCCCATAACCTAGTAATCCCACCTAACCTTTTCGACACTAAGGGGCAATTTAGCATGGCCAATCGACCTAACCTATGGGCGGCACAGTAGCATAGTGGTTAGCACTGTTGCTTCACAGCACCAGGGACCTGGGTTCAATTCCTGGCTTGGGTCACTGTCTGTGCGGAGTCTGCACGTCTCCCTGTGCCTGCGTGGGTTTCCACCGGATCCTCCGGTTTCCTCCCACAAGTCCCAAAAGACGTGCTTGTTAGGTGAATTGGACATTCTGAATTCCACCTCAGTGTACCCGAAAAGGCGCCGGAGTGTGGCGACTATGGGATTTTCACAGTAACTTCAGGTAAGCTGACTTGTGATACCAATAAAGATTATTATTATTATTATTATTAACCTGCACATCTTTGGACTGTGGGAGGAAACTGGAGCACCTAGAGGAAACCCACACAGACACAGAGAGAAAAACTCCACACAGACCTTACAGACCTTATTCACCCTTCAGCCTTTAACGTCTTCTCCATATATTTATACTGGGTTAAGTCCCCTGTAACAGCCAAAATGGGGTCTGCCTGAACTCAACACTGAGTTCAAATGGCCCTGTTGAGTTTGGATTTCCCTCATGTGCAAATCACGGCCACTCCTTTTCCACCACTGGCAAAAAACTGGATTTGTTGAAAATGGGAGCAGGACATGCGCATCCAGGACCTACCCATCATTTTGGAAACTCTGCGGAGCATCCACAACCCTGAGAAAGTCTGGGTCTAAACCTCTGGCATGATGGTTGTTTTCAGGATTCATACGAGAGCAGCCGATTTGTTTATAGTAGAATGAACTGGGGCAGCCAGTTCAGCACATCAAACAGGCCAGGCCTACACACAGAGATCTGGGGCATGGGGGGGATACAAAAATCAGGTTGTTAGTTTCCTGTGAAGCCAGGAATTTAGAGGCAAGGAGGATCCAAGACGCCTAAGTAGCTTGGGAGCTTTATCACTGAGGCAAGGTGAACTATCTAGTTGCCAAGAACTGCCTCAGCCAGTACGGGGATTAAACCTGCACTGTCGGCATTACTCAGGGCCGCACTCTCAGCCAACTGAGCGAACCAGCCCCATCTAAAATAATAGTCATCATATTAAGATAGTAACTTGAATTTCATACAGTGGAGGGATCGGGAACTATTGCATAATTCATGGTATTATTTATGACATTTTCTCAATTGATATCGAACTTTGCAGCTTCATTGTGTAGACCATAGTAATTATGACAAAATTCTTGTTAAATGCAAGATATGTTGTCCTTTCGGTAACTAGGCACAACTGCCAGCAACAAGTTGCCATTCATTCTCCTGTGGGACTGTGAAACCAGTTTATCCACTCCTCTAATGCTTATAGCAGATTGTTTTGTGATAAGACACTGGCAGCCTGTTTTTATAATCTGACATCAAGGTGGCTAAATGCCAGCATACAGCAGGTAAGGGCATGTTTGATTGCATCTTAGAGTTTTCAGACAGTGCCTTTTGTAATGACTAGGTAAAACGTTGAAAACATTTTCCATATACTTTTGTGGAACAAAGAGATTTTTGGGATGCCCAGACTTAATCTTTCCTGCCAGTAAATCCCACAATTGGTTAGAGGTGTGGTTGTATAGCCAAGCAGATCTTAAGTGATTGGGTAGGTTCGGTATTTGCTTTGTCAATAATTAAGAAACGTGTGCATTGCTGACCATAGGGTTTCTCGTGATTGTTGTAAGATTAGTTGAGTCGAAGTTCCAGCTTTGAGTGGCTTGCCCTCATAATTTACTTGCAAGCTCATGAATTTTTCTCAGATGATATCCTGTGATTACAGCAAAACCATCTGTAACCTGGGAATTACTGCTGGCAATGTTAGTGGATGAACGTTTTAATCGTATCATTCTGTTTTATCATTCACTGTCACCCTCTTGACATTTTAAATCTTACGCAGCCTCGCTACTCCCGTCCTGTCATCTCTGATCACTTCTTTGTGTCACTTTCCACTCACATTCCCTCCCACTCCGAAACCTCATACTTTAAGTGCACCCCTGGGGGAAAAGATTCTCTCCCAATTCATCCGGCACCTTCGAAACCCCAGTTTTTGACACTTCTGGGTCTCCATTCACCACAACATTCTGTAGCGACTTTTGAGCACCACCACACCCTCACCACTACATTTGATGTCCTCGTCTCCTTTAAAATCATTACTCCCTCTCACCTGCTCGCTAATGCTGCTCACATCTCCATCCACTTAAGTCCAAGGAACCCCGGTTGGAGTAGATATGGCAGACAATGGTTTAGCCATTGATTAGCAGATCTTTCTGGGCCACATAAAGCACCATCAGGTCTTACTTTCTTTTGTCTGTAAAGGTTGCACAACAATTTCAGGATCATCCTGGAATACAAAGTTAACCCCTGACTTACTTCCTGTACTGAAACCCATATTCTGAAAATTCTATCACCCTCGCCTGCAACAAATTCAAGAAGCTCATGAATTTGTCACAAGAGTGAAACGGTCATCTCTCTCCTTTAAAAAACAATCTTCCTCCATCCTTGCAGACTAAACCCTCCCCCACTGATCTTCAACCTCCCTTTCCTCTCCAAAGTTCTTGAACACATTGTTGTCTCAGAAATCCTTCTCCTTATTTCCCAGAATGCCATAATTGAATTCTACCAACCCTCAGCATTTGTTTCCACATGTACACCGATGAAGCCTAGCTCTAACTCACATCGCCTCTGTTGACCCCTCCAGTAACTCTAAATTGTAAGACTGCAAGTCTGACATACAGTATTGGATAAGCAAATACATCCTGCAACTAATATTCGGAAGACCAAAGGTATCAGGCACAATCTACCCGAATGGGAATAGAGTTCCGTGGAGCACGCGATTAGCCAGATGCTTCCGGCACTCAGAGAAACACCATGCTTTTGAAAGGCCATTCAGGTAGGTTGAGGGCCTCAGCGGGGAAAGCTGTCCCGTTTCATGCACTGAAGAGCTTCGCTCACCTGATGAGATCGGAAAGCCAGGGGTCTCGATATCTCGCCCCCCCCCCCTCAATGCGACGCCCCCAAGCCCCACTTCACCAATAAGGGGGTCCTCAGGCCATCTTGCACATCCTTGCACCTGCACAAGGCACCTCCGTGTCAGATCCGCAGCACAAGAAAAATGTTGGTCTGGCACCCTGGCAGAGCCACCTGAGCCACGGTCCAACATGGCCAGTAAATGCCGGGAGACCCTGCTCTCGGGATGTACCGACCTCGCCACGCCTTGCAAGATCTAACACAATCTTGCGAGACATTGCGATGTGAAGCCCGCCAGGGGACCAGATAGAATGGCACTTGTGGGGGTCTCCCAGGGGATTGGAGGCCCCCAGGTGCTTGCCCTCTGGTCAGGGTGGCATTCTGGTGCTGTTGGTGCCAGCCTCGTAACCTGGCTGTGCCAGCTTGGCACTACATGAACACCGCCCAGCCCATCACACAAACCAGCCTCCCATCCATTGACTCTGTCTACACTTCCCACTGCATTGGGAAATCAGGCAGCATAATCAAAGACCCCTCACCCGGTTTATTCGCTCTTCAACTTGTTCCATCAGGCAGGAGATACAAAACTCCGAGAACACGCACTAACAGATTCAAAAACAGCTTCTTCCCCGTTATGACCCTCTTATGGACTGATCATATTTTATGTTTGCCCTATTATGTATTATATCTTCATATACGGAATGATCTGTCTGAGCTGCACGCAGAACAATACTTTTCACTGTACCTCGTTTCAAGTGACAATAAACACATCCAATCCTATCCCTGGAAGTGCCACCTGGCACTCCCAAGGTGCCAAGCTGACATTTCTTGTGCAAGGTTGGCCATGGGTGCCATGGGCACGTGAGGTGAGATGCTGGGGAGTCCAAGGCCTCTTTATAGGTGAATTGGGGCTTTGGAGGGTCGGGGGGTTGCATCCAGGGGTCGAGAGATCAGGACGCCATTTAAAAATGGCATCCCAATTTCTCCCTGCACTGAAGAGTTTTGACGATCGGGGATCCTCAGTGCAGGAAACGGGACTAAGTACGGTCTCAATCACACGTTCCCCACTGAGGCCCTGTAACTAACCGGAGTGGCATTTGATAGCGTTGTGTTTCTCGGCTCGGCGAATGTCAGGAAACACGCAGCTAAACACGCTCACTATGGGACATAATTCCCGTTTGGTTTGATCGTGCCCTTTGTCTACAGCCCTGAAGGAACAGAATCAGCAAACAGGGCTCAGGATTGCCAGGTAGAGTGAGGGGGTTAAAAGGATGCAGGAAGGAGCCCAATTCTGTCTTATCCCCAAGTTGCTTGTCCACTATTCTGTACAGAAAACGTGATTAAATCATACACGGGGTTGGCTTGTCATATGACCTTCTTTCTTTGTCTATCTATTCCAAATATATCTTTGTCTTAATATACACATCAGTATATGATGGTGCAGAGACAAACACTGACTGACACACTGCAAGACCAATTAACACACAACACAGCAGCCAATCACCAGTTAGGGCACGGTCACTATAAAGACAGAAGGCACTAGTTTTCCCGCTCATTCGGGATGCAGCCTCTGAGGCAGACAGAGCCCGCAGTCAGTAGGACAAACATCCACCATGTGCTAGCAGTACAGGCTGGTCAGGTTAGGCATAGGTCTTCAGTCAATCTAACATAGTGTCGACCCACAGTGCAAGTATGTTTAACAGCTCTTAGTTAAATAAAGTAGAGTTGTACTATTACAAGTGTTGGTAGCCTGTCTATGTTACTGCTAAGGTAAACGCAGCCTCCACAGATCTAGAGTACCCAACACATCAATCTTGATTTGTTCACGTCTGGTAGCTAATTTAGTCTGGACCCCATTGTCCAAGCAAGTATCCTAACTCACCCATCTCCAGCTGAATACCTCTGATGATTGCAATATTGCTACTGAGATATGTTGTGAGTCCATCACACTCCCATGAAGTCATTGCCTTTGGTGGGTTTTGCGAGAGACTGACTCCACTCCAATGAATTGGGATGTGGAGCATCTGGTAATGGAATTTGGAGTTAGTAATCTTGGGCTGTGATTTCAAGTCATTTCAGTCTTTTTTAAGTTTGCTTTTGAAAGCTCCATTCTTCAGTTTTCCAGCCAATGGATTAATAATAATCATCTGGCATAAAACATATCTTCAAGACGTTGCCAATACTGTTACTCTGATCTATACCTCTCAAGGCTGACATGAAATCGTTTGCAGAACTGTTGAATGAAATAAAGTATAACCACTGTCAAATAGCAAGATACTTCCTCTTGATCGCTTGGAGGATGTAAGACAACTTACTGATACACAGGTAGAGAGGTCAACACTTCAACAAGCACGCTAAATCCCTGCCTGAGTTGCTGGAATGATGAATTGTACATGTACAGAATCCAATCATAAATATCTGGGACACGGTAAAAGTAGTTGGTGAAGCAGAGACTCCAAAGACATACATAAGACCACAAGGTATAGGAACAGAATTCGGCCATTTGGCCCAATGAGCCTGCTCCGCCATTCAATCATGGCAGATATGTTTCTCATCCCCATTCTCCTGCCTTCTCCTCATAACCCCTGATCCCCTTCATCGTTCAGGCTGAAACCTGAAAAAGCAGGAAAGAGCCCATATTTGACCAACTGTTAAAATCCAAGTTGGTGCAGTAATTGGATGGGAAGAAACTTTTACTTTTTCCTAGAAAATGTGGAGAAACAGAGTCACGGGACGGCTAATTAGCCTTAACAACAACAAAAAATTATTAAACATCAAAAGTTGATTATGGTACAATACTCCTTTACTACCCTCCCTCTCAGCTACACAATGTACACAGATTTTAAGGTTAACATTGGTTACTGCAGCTGTCTTTTCAATTCAGAACGCTTTATCTGCTTTTCCCTTGAATTCTCCTGAACAGTATCTTGTTCAGTTTCTTGGTCTCTGTTCCCTTGACTTCGGCCTCTTTGAGACATTCTTTCTGTCTCAATTCCCTAGTTGTCTGGACTTTATCTGGTGCTTTAGAAAGTCTGCCTTTTTGTAACTCCCTTGGCCTGCCTGCCTTTTCTTCCGGCAGAGCTGAAAGATGTTCACTTCCAGCTTCCCACCTCCAACTGCAATATGTCCAGCTAAGAACTAAACTCTCAAAGTCTTCTGACCTCAAAAGGTGCCCCCGATTGCTGAGCAACTATTTTATGCTTCTATAAATGTGTTTACTTTACACACCGTAACCCTCTGTAAGCACAATAGAAGTAATTGGAACTGAACCAACCCCTTTGGTCCATCATGAATCTAACTTCCTTAAATATAGACATTAAATTAAATTCACTTAAAACATATTTCTAATATTTACCAATACAAATAAATATAAATCCCATAAAGCTACCTTTTTGTTTTCCTGATACCAACATCTGATCTGGAAAAGCAGAAAAGATCATTAACAACACATGAGCAACTTCAATGAGCCAATATCAACAGCATCACTAACAAGTAATACAACATTGGCAACATCAAGCACAACTCCTACAACACCAGGAGCAACATGCACAGCATCCCCTGTGCAGCATGCCAACTCATCACTGAGAGCGATAAATGCTAAATCTATAACATAGAGGCACCACACCCTACCACCTACGCAATATTTAGTATAGACAACAAGTTATAACAGACCTTAAAGATGTTCCATTTGTGACAAATATTTAGTTGATAATATTTGAGCTATTTTTAGTTCTGGGAAGTTTATTGTGAAGGCAAATAAATGAAAATTTTGACCTTAAAAGATTGCCAGGATATCTAAAAGAAAATGGCAGCTCTAAAGGTTACCCATATTTGTTTAATAGTATCAGGATAGAAGAAATGGAGCCATAAAACAGCAGGTGGGCTTACTTAGCTGGAGAACTGGAAAGATGACGTCTACACTGCTTGCAAAGAAGTGCACTCCAGAGAGATGTTTGGGAGTGAGAGCTAAATTAGCTTTAATGCATTCAATAAACCCTGAGAGACCCTGTCATCGTGGAGATGGGTGGAGCTTAAGAATATTCGCTGGGTTTAACTTACTAGGCATTTGCTAGGCATGGGGTTGGTCGTAGTTTGGATTTCATGTGGGTTGCAGCTCGCAAAGAAGCCCTGAAAGCTGTTGGAGGCTCCAGGAAATCGGCTCAGCGACATCAAAGAGAGCCGGCAAGGTGGTGGTAGATCATTGGATCCATGCCGGTGAGAGTTACGGCTCAGAAGAAACCCCGGGAGACATTTCTAGCTCGCTGCAACTGGGAGCCTGGGGGTTGGTGATACACGAGGAAAGCGCTAAGTGAAGGTAGTGGTCTGAGCAAAAGAGTTGGAATTTGATTGGCAATTAGAGGTGGGAATGCAGCTTTGTGAATCTCAGGAGACGAGATTGAACCATTGGGAGGTGAGACATCATTGAGTCAGTCTGTGTCAGTTTGGCCTTTGAGGGAATTCAGAGGCTAGATCTTGTTGATATCATTATGAGGGAGACAGAGGGCACGATTCAGCAGCCTCGTCACGCCCGACTTGGTGTCAGGACGAGGTCGTTGAATCGCGTGATGCCTGCATCGAGATTTCCGACACTCAAAACATTTCACAAGGCCCGCTTTTGCTGGGAGAGATCCAGCCACACATAATTAAATGATCCATTAGGCTCATTTAAATATGCGCTCGCCCAATTCACCTGAGGCCCGGAATTCACCGGCCTCGCCAGCAAGGCCTCAACTGGGAGCCATTTGGCACTGGTTCATAAAGCCGTGAATAAGTCGTGATGGCACCTCAGCGGGACTCGCTGGGGAATTGATGACCCCAGGTGGCTGGGCAATGTGGCACCCTGGCACTCCCCCTTGCACCTATCCACCTTGGCATTGCCAGCCTGGCACCATGACAGCACCACGATTGCACTGCTAGGGTGCCCAGGTGGTGCTGGCAGGGGCATTGCCATGGTGCCAGATTGGCAGTGCCAAGGTGCCCAGGTGCTAGATTGCCCATTCCAGGGGCCAGGCTCAGGGGGGCTTTGCCCATAAGCAGTGGAATGAGGGGTCTCGAGGACCCCGGAAGAGGTACGTTGGGTGAAGTGACAAGGTCCTGAGGCTGTGGTGGGGGCACGGTGGAGGAGGGGTCGAAAGATTGGGCTTGCCTTTAAATATGGGAAGTTCAGGAAATGACTTAAAGAATTACCTCAACGGGGTGTTCCTCACTGACACCAAAAAGACCAGCAAAGTGCCGTTGGATAGCGGGGTCTTTCTCAGCGCCCACCTGAGTCCGCTAAATAATGCCCAGAGCTTTAATGTGTAATATGCTTGGCCAGTTTGCCTAGTAATTCATACTTGCCTCGAGCTAAGTTTAAATGCTCGAATACAAGATAGATACTGTAGATTGCTTTACTTCTCTGACTTTGCACAGTAAAGTTTGTTTGTTTGTTTAAAACTATGGAATCATGGGGCTTTATTCTCTGAGTGGATAACTGGAATTTCAAACTTTTTCCACATGAAGCAAAATGTTACTGGTGGTACCGAACCAAATTGTAACAGGCTTTGTTATATAAGTTAATTGTTACAATTTTTTCATTAGATATAATGTAAAATAGTTAATAATCAGAATCGTCATATTGATACAGAAGCCATATAGTTTTTAAAGAAAGAGAAATGTTATATTATGTGTAAAGAGCCAGGAACTGCTTGTTGTGAGAATGAACATCGGGGCTGGCACTTTCATTGTCACACTGCTGTCCAGTACTGAGCTACAACGTTCCGCCATCCATATCGAAAGCTGCTAGAAAAAGACCAGACGAAGCTCCAGCATTGAGTCTAAAAAATATGATTAGTTTGAATTTCTGGGCACAAGAAGACATGACACACGCATTATTTATCATTCAGAAATGAGCCAACTACCTTATTGCTAAAGGACACAAAATCTGCTTGATTTGCTCACATTTGAAACTCACATTAAGCCCCTTCCATACACAAACAATAGGGCCAAACAATTGAAAGGAATAAGTACCTGGGAAGAAAAATGAAGAAAATGTTTAAATTGTGAAGTCCAAGGAGTTTTTGAAAACAGAATTTAGACACCAGAAAATGTCCCTTCAGAAAGAAATAAGTGTATCCTCCAGTCCGGAAGGAAATGTGCACAACATTGGTTGACTCTTGAGTCAGCAGATTGGAGGTTTATCATTTTTTCCTGGGGGAGAGGCGCAGACTGTGGTTCAGTGCTGGAGAGGCTGACTTTTGGATGAGACATTACACTATTTGTCTGCTGAGGTGGATTTGGCCAGCAGTGTGGTTAGCACTGTTGCTTAACAGTGCCAGGGTCCCGGGTTCGATTCCCGGCCTGGGTCACTGTCTGTGCGGAGTCTGCACATTCTCCCCCTGTCTGCGTGGGTTTCCACCGGATGCACCAGTTTCTTCCCAGAAGTCTCGAAAAGATGTGCTGTTAGCTGAATTGGACATTCTGAATTCTCCCTCTGTTTACGCGAACACTGCCGGAATGTGGCGACTAGGGGATTTTCACAGTTACTTCATTGCAGTGTTAATGTAAGCCTACTTGTGACAATTATAAAGATTATTATTATTATTTAAAGATCCCATCACACTTTGTCAATGAAGAGCAGAGAACTTTCCCGTTGTGCAGGTCAACATCCATTCATCAATGCATACAGCCAAAACAAATTATCTAGACCTTTTTGTTTCAGTGTTGTTAATTCACTGTTATTGTGTGAAAGTTTTTAAATGATCTGGCACTTAAATGCACTTCAACAGAAATTTATCTGTTATGAAATGCAGGATTGTGGGGTTGTGCAGGGTGCGATGTAAATTATTTTTCAATAACTGTTAGAAAGATGTGCTTTATTTCAAATAATGATTTTTAATCCATTGACTGGAACCCTGAATTGTACTATTAAAAGCAGATGTTTTAAAAACAAAGAGCTGAATGCACAAACCAAGATGGCTAACCCCAGTTTTCATTACTATACTTACGGGCCGGGATTTTCCAACCCCCTGCCGGGTCGGAGAATCCCCGAGGGGAGGCGCGAATCCTGCCCCACCGCCCCAACAGCAGCTTCCCTATTCTCCGGCGCCGTCTACGGGGCCGGCGGGATTCCCGCCACGCTGACAGCGGCACCCCCGGCGATTCTCCGGGCCCCGATGGGCCGAGTGGCCTTCAAGTTTTGCCAGTCCCGCCGGTTACTCACCTCACACACGGCGGGACCTGTCAGGTAAGTGTGCGGGGACCATCCTGGGGGGGAGCTATCGAGGCGTACCGATCTGCAGGTGGGCTGGTTCCGTGGGGGGCTTGTTTCTTCCGTGCTGGGCCCCTGGAGGGCTCCGCCATATTGCCCGGGGGCCAGCGCAGAGAAGGGAACCCCCGCGCATGCGCGGAAATACGTCGGCCGTTCTGCGCATGGGTGGAAATACGCCGGCCGGTCCGCGCATGCTCAAGATCATGCCAGCCGTTCCGCGCATGCGCGAACTCGCCCCGGCCCTTCGGCGCTGGCTGGAGCTGCGGGAACCTCTCCGGCGTCAACCTATCCCCCGGGAAAGTGGAGAATTCCTCACTTTCAGAGGCCATTGTCGCCGGAGTGGTTGGCGCCAGTTCTCATGCCGGCATGGGGACATAGCCCCATTATTGGAGAATCCCGCAGACTATGTGGAATCAGCTTGCCTGAAAAACCTACCAAAAATGATTACTTCAGGGGAATGTGAAGGGCTTGCACAACTCCTGTCTCATTAGCAAGGTTTTTATGGTATTCTGAGATATTCAACTGTTGGTGACTGTCCATTAAAACTAATTGCTAGGACAATGGGACCCTGGCTAAGCCAGCTTCCAAACATGAGCTAATCAAATAACATAGAACATAGAACATAGAACGATACAGCGCAGTACAGGCCCTTCGGCCCACGATGTTGCACCGAAACAAAAGCCATCTAACCTACACTATGCCATTATCATCCATATGCTTATCCAATAAACTTTTAACTGCCCTCAATGTTGGCGAGTTCACTACTGTTGCAGGTAGGGCAGTCCACGGCCTCACCACTCTTTGCGTAAAGAACCTACCTCTGACCTCTGTCCTATATCTATTACCCCTCAGTTTAAAGCTATGTCCCCTCGTGCCTGCCATTTCCATCCGCGGGAGGAGGCTCTCACTGTCCACCCTATCTAACCTTTGGAATATTTGGATGTCGTTATTGAATCGTCCTGGCAGTTGCAGACTGAAGATTACATGACAAGCCAAACCTTTGTATGTCGCACATATTTCATCAGCAGAACTGAGGCCAAGCAGCTTATGGGAAAGACCTAAGTGGGGTCCTTCCTGACTCATTTTTCTCCAGTCCACATATTAAGCTTTGAACCCCATTTGCAAGACATTCATGCTGCTGCAAACAGAGATTTATTCAAATAATCTAACCCAGCACTACTATCTCTCAAAGAACAACCAACTTGGTCATCTAAGTCTTGAAATTGGCAGTATTGATAGCGTTGAATTCATCCTGAATCCAGTGTGTGTGCATGTGTATGAGCATTACCCCAAGACCCAGCAGATTGTCGAGAACTACTAGTCATCAGCTAGTCGGTGAACCAGACTTTGAAAATAACAGCAAGTCATCAAGCAGCCAAAGTGCTTAACCTGTTCCCATTTCAAAGTTCACCCAAGAATCAACCACCGAGATATTTAACAATAAAAAATCTCAACCCGCTCTGAACCTTTTACTTTACAAGACCTTCACTTCAACTTTAAATCATTTCAAAGTTCACCCAGTAAGAAAATGCACCTATATATTACTGTGGGCCACATTGCAAGCTCAATTTGATTATCTTAAATTGGGTGTAAGTGTAGTCATTAGCACGCTCCAGATTGTTCAGCAAGTGCTGCTCAGTTGCGGAATCACATCTAACAATAGATATTTTGTTTTGGTTTCGCAAGTGAATTTGCAGGTCTGAGGGTGGCTGCACTTTAACTATAGCCAGAGGAACATGGGGCGTCATTCTCCGCCGGCGGGAGTCTCCGGTTTGCCGGCGCCCGGGGGTTTCCCGACGGCGTGGGGCTGCCCCACAATGGGAAACCCCATTGACCGGCCGGTGTTACGGAGACTCCCGCCGGCCGGTCGGGGCAGAAATGTGGCGGGGCGGGTAGGAGAATTTTGCCCATGTTGTTTGGTTCATTCAGTCAGGTTCATTCAGTCTATCATTGGGATGTACAGTCTATCTGCCATCACCCCAGCACTGAAATTCATAGCTGACATAACATTGGCAGAACATCTTTCTGGACTGACAACAACATCCTGTCAGTGGAAAATGCCACAAATTTAAGATAATCAGTTGAGCTCGTAACGTTTCACCGACAGCCAATGACAGTGGAGTGGGGGAGGCCAGTAGTTGCCTACTTCATGATTGCCACACCACTCATTTGGGGCCTCGGTTCAGTTCACCCACTGATCTGATGGAAGACAGACCTCTGGCCATCTTTCAAACAAGGAGCCTAGAGCCATCATGTCAGCTGCCTGAGCTTCCATTGTAGCAACTTGCTTATCCAAGAGAGTCACAATGACTGCACTGAAGCTGCAAACGCATCCCCCAGATGCTGCATAATGTCAGGCTGCACAAGCCACTGGCTGGAAAGTCACCAGCCTCCCACATTGAAAAGGCTGAGACTCAGGCTGTGTGTCCAACCACAGACCAAGGTGCCGACCAACTTCTCCATTCCCCTATACATGACATGTTGTTTTTCAGGCGAGCTTTGAATTGCAACAGGTTTATCACACAACAGGCTTCTTCTGAAGTGTGATTCTGCAAATCCTTCATATGACTCATTCGTGGCATTTGACCCAGTACCATAGAAATTGGCACCTATGCTGTCCCTTCCACTTTGAGTCGCTGCTCCCACTTGTATCATAGAATCATTGAAAGGGGGAGTTGTATTTCGCTCATAGAGTCCTGCAATAATAAAACTTGAAGGGCCAATTTACAGCACGTTTGGTGAAGAAAAGAACATAGTGCAGAAGGAGACAATTTGGCCCATCGAGTCGGCTCTGGCCCTTGGAAAGAGCACCCTACTTAAGACCAGGCTGCCACCCTATCCCCATATCCCAGTAACCAAACCTAACCTTTTGGGCACTAAGGTCAATTTAGCGTGGCCAATCCACCTAACCTGTACATCTTTGGACAGTGGGAGGAAACCGGAGCACCCGGAGGAAACCCACGCAGACACGGGGCGAAAGTGCAAACTCCACACTGACAGTCGCCCGAGGCCGGATTGAACCTGGGACCCTGCAGCTGTGAGGCAGCAGTGCTAACCACTGTGCCACCGTGCTTGTGCTTTCCAACATGAGGATCCATGTTCTAACCAAGCCTCCAAGTTGACAGTAATAATCATTTAATACAATGCATTCTTCCTGCCTCATCTCCTCCGGTGGAGGAAAGGGGCTGTTGCTGGCCTTCCTCCAGGGAGCTAGGGGGAATTGTATTTCACTCATGGAGCCCTGCAATAATAAAACTTGAAGGGTCAATTCACAGCATGTGTGGTGAGGATAAGAACATATGAGCCGGGATTCTCCCTTCCGGGGACTAAGTCCCCACGCCGGCGCGAAAACCGGCGCCAACAACTCCGGCGTCAACGGGCCCCCAAGGGGAGGAATTCTCACCTGTCTCGGGGGCTAGGTGGATGCCGGAGGAGTTGGCGCCACTCCAGATGGCACCGAAGGGACTGTGTGAGTTCGCACATGCGTGGAACGGCTGTCGTGATCTCGCGCATGCACGGGACCGCCAGCGTGATTCCGCGCATGCGCAGACCGGCCGTCGTATATTGGCGCATGCGCAGGGGGTTATCTTCTCCGCGCCGGTCATGGCGGAGCTCTACAGGGGCCAGCACGGAAGGAAGAAGGGCCCACATGGAACAGGCCCGCCCGCAGATCGGTGGACCCCGATCGCGGGCCAGGCCACCGTGGGAGCCCCCACCCGCCCCCCCCCCCCCCCCCCGTGCCCCCCACCACCCCCCGAGCACCGCCCACGCCGACCTACCTGCCACGTCCCACCATGCGGGACCATGCTAACCCACACCAGCGGGACTGGCCAAAAACGGACGGCCACTCGGCCCATCGGGACCTGGAGAATCGCCGGGGGGGCCGCTGCCAACGGCCCCTGACCGGCGTGGCGTGAGTCCAGCCCCCCCAAAAAAACTGCGCCGGAGAATACGGCAGCCGGCGTCGGGGTGGTATTCGCGCCGCCCCTCCGGGGATTCTCCGTCCGGTGGGGGTTCGGAGAATCACGCCCATGGAGTTTGGGAGTGGGGGCACATTTGGGCAGTTAGAAATCAGGAATGGTTATGTTTGTGCAGGAAAATTGCCATGACCACACGCCTCTTGACAAGTTGGCCCTGCTCTAACTCTCACCATGATGTCTCACACGCTCCTCATGGTAAATCCAGCATTGTCTCCATAACAGAAGTGATATCAAGAAGTCGTGTTTCCCCTCCCCTAGTCCAGCCCTGCTGTCAACTGTGGAAGTAATATTTTCTCCTGAGGGAGTGGTTGGAAAATGTGATTATTTGTTCATGTTCAAAGGGCTGTGAGATGTGTCTGATGTGCAAGCAGTGCCATGAAGCATGCAAAATAGTGTGCAGTTGTCCAAATATAGTTAGATGGTGGATGAAGTATATTGAGGTTGTGATGCTGGTTCTGGTGAAGAAGCTATTCAGAATTGTGTTTGTGAGATGATGGGCTGGATTCTCCGCTGTCGGGATTCTCCGTTGCGCGGGCAGTGCACCCACACCCAGGGGTTTCCCAATGGAGTGGGGCTGCCCACAATGGGAAACCCCATTGGCCAGCTGGCGGGACAGAGAATCCCACTGCTGGTGGGGCGGAGAATCCCACCTGAGCTCATCTTACCTTCAGGTTATTAAATTTCTTACAGTAGGGGGATCCATGTCCCACATTCTGTGCATCAGCTGTGTCTGTTGTCCTCCCCTACTTGTTAAGAGAGGACATCCCTCCTTCTCTCACCTCCTTAACCAGGAGCTTCACTGCCACATCACCTCGACACCTGCTCCCTTGTTTCTTGAGGAATCCTTCCACTCCCAGCCTCTAGTTTTCATTGCTGCTAAATGAACATAGGCCTTTTCTGATACTAGTCATTGGGCTCAAAATTCCAATGGACTCCTCACACATTGAAATTTCTATGGTTACAACATATAGGGGAAGGAGTCTGCGATTTTCCCGACTACTATTCGATAAGATCATGACTGACCTGATTGTGGCCTTAAATCCAGCTAAGGATGAAAATGCCCCATTTAATTTTCCTCTGTTTAGTTTGTTATTCAATCCACTATCCCTGCTAATATATTACTCCCAGCATCATAAGCTCTTCGTAACCTTTGGAAATCCATATAAATATCATCGATTAGTCTCCTTTATCCACCCTGTTTGCTACATCCTCAAATACATCTGCAAAAACTATTTCCCGTTCACAAAACCATGTTGACTGGCTGATTGTAATATGGGCTGGGATTCTCCCCTACCCGGCAGGGCCGGGGGTCCCGGCGGGATGGAGTGGCGTGAACCACTCCGGCGTCGGGCCGCCCCAATTTCTCCGCACCTTTAGGGGCCAAGCCCTCACCTTGAGGGGCTAGGCCCACGCCGGAGTGGTTTCCGCTCCACCAGCTGGCGTGGAAGGCCTTTGGCTCCACGCCAGCCGGGGCCGATAGGACTTTGCCGGGCGACGGATGTCCACGCATGCGCTGATGTCATCCCCGCGCATGCGCAGGCGGGGGTGTCTCTTACGCGTCGGCCATCGCGGAGGCTGTGGCTGAGGCGGAGAGAAAAGAGTGCCCCCACGGCACAGGCCCGCCCGCGGAATGGTGGGCCCCGATCGTGGGCCAGGCCATCGTGGGGGCACCCCCCGGGGCCAGATCGCCCCGCGCCCCCCCCCCCCCCAGGACCCCAGAGCCCACCCGCACTGCCTAGTCCCGCCGGTAAGAGAGGTGGTTTGATTCTCGCCGGCGGGACAGGCATGACAGCAGCGGGACTTCGGCCCATCGTGGGCCGGAGAATCGCCGGGGGCGGCCCGCTGACCAGCGCGGCGTGTTTCCCGCCCCCGCCGAATATCCGGTGCCGGAGAATTCGGCAACCAGCGGGGGCGGGATTCCCACCAGCTCCCGCCGATTCTCCGACCCGGCGGGAGGTCAGAGAATCCCGCCCATGATTTCTAAATGTCCCGTTACTACCTCCTTAATCATGGATCCTAACATTTTCTCAATGGCAAATGTTACACTAATTGTCCTGAAGTTTCCTATTTTCTGTCTTCCTCGTTTCATAACTAATGGTGTTATATTTCTGATTTTCAAATTTGCTGGGACCTTTCCATAACCAAAGGAGTTTAGCTACTCTCTTCCTTTTTTATGCAATTGTAGAAGCTTTTACTGTCTTTTTATATTTCTTACTAATTTTCCCTCCTACTCCAAGTTCTCTTGCTTTATTAATTTTTTAGTTATCCTTTGCTGGTTTCTAAGGGTGGAATTCTCCTGATACCCTGCCAGCGGATTCAATGACTGGCATGGGGGGGAGAATATGGTGGGATGCCCAGAAATTGTTTTCACACCAGCGTGAATTCACAACAGGATCTTCCATTGGTGCCATTACCGATCGGAGGCCAGCATGAACTTCATTTACATCCCCTTAATGGGATACAGATGAAGTCTCAAGCCCCATGCCAAATTCTCCGTGATGCCGGAAGGAAAGCACACTGCCGTGAAACACATTTGGAACAATGTGGCTGCACCTGAGCAATACCTGGGGCCACCACCAGAGTTCAGGATGGAGGCTGCCTGCAAACCTGGACCCTGGAACACTACAGTAGTGGGTCGGGGAGCACCTGCAGGTGGACATTCCAGATCCAGTATCCTGTAGGGGGTCCATCTTCCAGCCTCAGAATGCTCCTGGGGATCCATCTTCATTCTCAGAAGGTTCATCTTCTGATCTCAAGTGATCCAAGAGATCTACCTTTAATCTCAGACAGTCCACCTTCTTTCTTCAACAGTGGATCAGTGATGATGGGCACCGTTACAATTTGGCACCTGGACATCACAGTGGACTCTGGCTTGCCCCGCCATTAAATATGGCATAAACCACCAAGGTGCATAATTAATTAGGTCGGGGCTTGGAGTTTGCACATTCCTCTCATATCTGCATGGGTCTCAACCCTACAACCCAAAAGATGTGCAGGTTAGGTGGATTGGCCACGCTAAATTATGGTGTGTTGGCTTTCATTAACAGGGGGATTGAGTTTAAGAGCCGCGAGGTTTTGCTGCAGCTTTATAAAACCCTGGCTAGACCACACTTGGAATATTGCGTCCAGTTCTGGTCGCCTCATTATGGAAAGGATGTGGATGCTTTGGAAAGGGTGCAGAGGAAATTTACCAGGATACTGCTTAGACTGGAGGGCATGTCTTATGAAGAAAGGTTGAGAGAGCTAGGGCTTTTCTCACTGGAGCGAATAAGGCAGAGAGGTGACTTGATAGAGGTGTACAAGGTGATGAGAGGCATGGATAGGATGGATAGCCAGAGACTTTTCCCCAGGGCGGAAATGGCTGTCATGAGGGGACATAATGTTAAGGTGATTGGAGGAACTTATAGGGGAGATGTCAGATGTCGGTTCTTTACACAGAGAGTGGTGGGTGTGTGGAAAGCACTGCCAGCAGAGGTGGTGGAGTCAGAGTCATTAGGGACATTTAAGCGACTCTTGGACAGGCACATGGACAGCAGTAAACTGAAGGGTGTAGGTTAGGTTGAACTTAGATTAGGATAAATGGTCGGCACAACATTGTGGGCCAAAAGGCCTGTACTGTGCTGTACTGTTCTATTTTCTATGTTAAATTGCATGGTAGTTGTAAAAAAAAATAATTGGGTACTCTTCAATTATTTTTTAAAAGGTCGGGCCTGGATGATTTGGGGTGCTTTCCCCACAGCGGAAACACGCCACATTCCTGCCATGGCATGTAATCTCTAAATTGGAGAATTCCACCCCAAAGATTTCCCAATATTCGGGCCTACCACTATTCTTTGCACCATTTCATATCTCTACTTTCAATTTGATAACAATCTGAACTTCCTAGTCAGCCACAGATAGTGCATCCATCACTTTGTTCTCTATGGGATATAGCTCTCTTGAGAGTTATGAAGTATCTCCTTAAATACCTGCCACTCCTTCCCATTATCTTACCTTTTTAAACTTATTTTCCCATTCTACGTTCGCCAACCTGGCTTCATACCCTTAATTGCCTTTATGTCAATTTTAAGACCCTAGTTTCAGGTCCAAATTTCTCACCGTCAAACTAAATGTAAAATTCTATCAAGTTATAACCATTCTTACCTGAATTATCCTTTATTATGAGGTCATTCGTTTGCCTTGGTACCATGTCTAAAATAACCTGTTCCCTGCTTGGTTCCAGAACGTATTATTTTAATAAACTGTTCTGAATACTCTATCAACTCATCCTCCAGGCTACCTCCGCCACGGGCATCATTCAGCAACCCCATCCAGGCGCAAAGGATGAATCATGCGAGAGCCTCAAATCAGGCTCTGCGCCAGGCCAATCGCAAGTCACCCGACCCAAGTCACTCGTTGGGCGTGATCCAGACCTGCATATTTAAATGAGCCAAACGGCCTTGCCACTGGGGGGGATGGTAGAGGCGGGGGAATGTTCCAGGAGCCTGGAGAAGTTTGGGGGGGGGGGGGGGGTGAGGGTTGGTCAAAAAGCGGGGCCGGGAGCCTGAAAGTGGGGAGGAAAGATCAGGGCTGCCGATCAAAATGTCACTCCGATCTGCAGTCAGCCATTCCTGTTCGTGAGATCAGCTCAGATATGTACAGTTGCGGGATTTTGTGCGGAAGGAGGTGCCCTCGTTCCTTTGGTTGCCGGAGCACACTCTGTTGGACAGGTTTTTAATCACCAGATGAATTGGGAGATGGGAAGATTGCAGATATTTACGATGGCAGGTGGGCACAGGGAATACAAGGAGGTAAAGCGGAAGTGGGAGGAGGAGCTGGGCATGGAGTTGAAACGGAGGTGGCATAGAGGGGCGTGGAGTGAGATTATGCACCGGGTCAATGCAACGTCGTCCTGTGCTAGGGTGAGCTTGGTACTATTCAAGTTGGTGCATAGGGCCCATATGACATGGGTGCAGATGTGAGGGTTAGTTAATTTATTTTTGATCATCTTTATTGTCATAAGTAGGCTTACATTAACACTGCAATGAAGTTACTGTGAAAAGCCCCTAGTTGCCACATTCTGGCGCCTGTTTGAGTACACAGAGGGAGAATTCAGAATGTCCAATTCACCTAACAGCACGTCTTTCGGGACTTGGGGGAGAAAACCAGAGCACCCGGAGGAAACCCACGCAGACACATGGAGAACGTGCAAACTCCGCACAGACAGTGCCGGGAATCGAACCTGGGACTCTGGAGCTGTGAAGCAACAGTGCTAACCACTGTGCTACCATGCTGGAGGTAAAAGATAGGTGTGAGAGATGTAGAGGAGGGGCCGGCAAATCATGTCCACTTATTTTGGTCATGTCCGCGATTGATGGGGTTCTGGGGCTCGATATTTGAAACAAAGATTGTGGGGGTGGAGATGTCGCCGAGCCCTCTGGTTGGGATCATTGGGGTGTTGGAACAGCCGGAGCTGTTGGAGGGTAGGGGGGCTGATGTCGAGGTTTTTGCCACGTTGTTCACCTGGCGGCGAATCCTACAGGAGTGGAGGATAGTGGAGCCTCCAAGGTTGGGGGATGTTGCTGAATTCCTTAAACTGTAAAAGATTAAGTTCGCCCTTTGGGGCTCGGAAGTGGGGGTGCGGCGAGTGGAGGTTGTTCATGCCCCTGTTTGAGCACCTGTTTGTTGCCTACAGGGGTGGCAGTTGGTGGCGCAGAGTGGAGGGGGTGTGTTAAGGGGGAAAATGTCAAATTATGGGGATTGTTATGTTTTGGATTGAGTATGCTTTTATGTTTGCCCTGGTTTTTCAAAAATAATTCCATGTTAATCTGTTTTTCATTCGATTTTGGTACCAGGTTTTTCCTTTAGTTCAAAATTTACATGGCAGGAGAGTTGGATTAGTTGGCTAGATCTATCAACGAGCTTGCTTTGCACAGGCAGTGAGCCAAAGGACCTTCTTTTGTGCTGTATCGTTCTTCACTTTTATCAGGTAGCATAAGCTCCTCGTCAAATGCAGCTTGGAAACAGACTTTGTTCCCAGAACTTCTTTGTTGTAAAACAGTGATGAAGTTCTTTGGCTGCGCATTAAATTTTTAAAAGATGGCTTTTAATCCAGTCGATTATTTAGCCAAAGAGCATAGAACTGATTAAAGAAGATAGTGTATGGACTTCCACTGACATTGTGATAAAGTAAATGGCTAAAATTAATCAAATTCAAAATAAGATAAGTAAATATATAAAGGCAAAGTTCACACCAAACTAATAAATACTTGTAGATAAATTATAACAATCCCTCATGGCATTCCAGTAAAAGGCAAGCAAGTATTAGCAACCTTTAACACCTCAGAATTGACATGGCTTGCATTTAACTTTCAAAGTTCTGTACATACATCAACAGGCACAGGACACTTAAGCAGGTGCGATAAAAACCCAATAATAGGCTTTTAATATTCTATTATTGGTAAATATTATTTCATATTTCAGTTGATATAGGTACAGTAAATGTAAAAGATGATCACTCCAAGATACATATTTACCATCATGCATTTATAGTCAATCAAACAAACCTCATTACTACTGTTGACTTTGTAAAATTCAATGCTGAACCAAGAGTTGTGTACTATACACCGAGCCCCAAACATTCACCTGAAAAGTGATGGAAATGTAAAAAATAACTAATGGCACTGCTTGAGATTAGCAGTGATGCTCCTGATGGTTACTATACTTTCACCGCTACCTAAATGACTTTACTCGTGTCACTGTAAGACAGCAAATTTCCTGAAATAATGGCCCCTGTTTTAAGAGGGCAGCCGTGATTTTGTGAGCCCTGAAGGGGGCAACGCATCTATAGAGTTCAGGGATGTAGAGGTGTGACTGATCTTAGTGGCTGGATTTCACTGAGAACTTTCATTAGAATCCTGAGAAAAGTCAGCCAGATGCCCTACCTGGGCAGGAGCAGAGGATGGCAGGCAGGAGATTGCAGCCTGTAACCTGCAGATTAGGCCTCTGGCAGTCAGTTAAATACCAGCCAGTCAAATGTAGAGGAGCGGTAAAAGGAGAAGCCTGGGGTAAGACAACCCAGGACAAAGGCTTCCGTCTGAGGAACAGAAGAACACTCCTGCTTCACACAGAAAAGTTTCAAAGAATTAACTGCTTGCATGTGTCTCCTCTAGCCCGCAATCATTCTCCCAGCAGACTTGGCCCGATAAGGAAAATGTTATCCCTCCTCCATTTGGACCACCAACTAAAACTGTAGATTGTGTCCCGATGAGAGTTGCCAACTGTGATTAAATGTATTCCTGGGGGTTTCAATCACATCATTAGTCAGCCAACGACACATCCACCCTTGTGGTTATTCATGAAGACCCCACCTTCTCAACCTTGCCCCTCGCCTGAGGTGTGGGGATCCTCAGGTGAAACCACCTCCAGTCAGCTCTCCCCCTCAAAGTGGAAAGCAGCCTCTGGTTATCTGGGACTATGGCGACTTCACTGTACTCACCTTGTGACCTACTGTCTTCCTCCAGAAGGAATTGAAAAAAGAAGGACTCATTACCCAATAGGATGATGCTTGCATGCCAGCCAAACAACCTAGTTTTTCCCCCCTTTTTCATTGTTTTATATCTGGTAAAGAGGAATGATATTATACCCCTATGATTTTTCTCCATGATTGCACGAAGCTGTATCCTGGAGGTTGATCTTCAATTTCTGGAGACTCCAGATCATCCGGGAGGATGGCAACCCTTGACCCGGTGACTTTGTTAAGGAATTTCTCTCTGTGGAGCCTATTCAAAAGGAGGCAGAACTTGTATCTGAAAAAGTGTCTACTCTCCAGGTTGCAGGCACAAATGTACTTGTGCACTTCGTCAGTATTTCCCTATTTTTTTGCCAGCATCACAACATAAGGCCTTTAAAGTACTTCATGCCTAAGCATGGAGATAATTCTATCTGAAAGCACATTTTGCAAAGTGCAATGATGACTGGCTTGCCATTAGGAAGGCAAATTGAATGTTGGGCTTCAGTACAAAGCAATCAGACCACATGCCACAATTGTAAGGGCTTCAGTGTGACAACCTGTAAGACCTGTGTGCAATTTTGGCCTCCATATTTAAGGAAGGATATTCTTGTATTGTAGACTGTACAGTTCACTATGTTGGTCCTTAAGATGAAAGGGCTGTCCTATACTGAGAGACTGATTTGATTGTCTTGCCTGACCAAGTAAATCCTACAATATTTTCCTGCATTGATTCCAAATGCATAAAATACTGGGTGTTGGTTTGATGAATGTGATAGTCTTTTTGATCACATCGTGGTAGCTTTTCTCCAGTCTTATGGTAGTCATTGCCAAAAACAGTCCCATTCCTCTGTGTCATTTTTTCTAGCAAGACTCCATCACTCTTTCCTTCTGCACTTCATGTATGTTGCTTCACAGATACGTAAACATAGCACAGTGTCTGGTCCTTCAAATTTCAGAAATTCAAATCCTCCAACTGCACACAATTTGACAAATGGACGGGGTATTCTTGACACTCTGAGCTGCACATAACTTTGGCATAACTTTATGAAGAGGATGAATCCAAACCCAGCAGCAGAGTCAATGAGTGAAGCAATGCAATATAGTCCATGTGGTAACCTGGCCCCTTTAAGGCATCTTTCGCAAGGCAAGTGACCCGCTTGGAGCCTATCGCCCAGGAATGTGTGAACCCCGACCTATGGGGGGAAAGCGCGGGGCCCTGCAGGCAATGTGGACCGGGGAGTCAAGGAGTAAAGACCTGTATGATATATCTCTGTGCCTGTATATAGTTAAACCTTTGTTGTTTCCAATTATCTGTTTTGTTATATATGAAGTTTCCTCAGTGATAGCTCGCACTATTACACTACATCTGCACTTGTGCCACCAGGTTCCTGAGGAGCATACCTTGCTCTATCAGCTGTAAAACTGAACTGATGTTCATGAAGGGCAGATGCCAGGAATGGACAGTTTTCAGGGGATAGTTCAAGCTGTCAATCTCAGTGAGTCCTGACAGTTTTATCTCAGTGAGACAGCAAGCTGAAAATGTAAGCTGTGAGGAAGACAAAGAAAGGTTGCAAAGTGACCGTAGGTCACACGCCTGCCAAAAACTGCCCGCCTGTAACTCCCACGCCATCCCGGACCACCCCCCACCAGTCCCTCCAACCCCTGCCAAAGCCCCCACTTTTACATAGAAACATAGAATTTACAGTGCAGACGGAGGCCATTCGGCCCATCGAGACTGCACCGGCTCTTGGAAAGAGCACCCTACCCAAGGTCAACACCTCCACCCGATCCCCATAACCCACTAACCCCACCCAACACGAAGGGCAATTTTGAACACTAAGGGCAATTTAGCATGGCCAACCACCTAACCTGCACATCTTTGGACTGTGGGAGGAAACTGGAGCACCCGGAGGAAACCCACGCAGACACGGGGAGAATGTGCAGCTCCGCACAGACAGTGACCCAAGCCGGAATCGAACCTGGGACCCTGGAAATGTGAAGCAATTGTGCTATCCACAATGCTACCGTGCTGCCCCACTTCCAGGGGAATGGCTCCCCCCTGACTGTGGCGATGCTGGACACAGTCCGCAGCCACCACTTGTCCCTGACAAGTGAGAGGACACGCACCCCATGCCGTCGGGGACTCGGCCCATCGGGGGGGGCGGAGCATCAGGGGAGGGCCTCAGGTGACGTCCTGAGGCCGTCACGATGACGTGGGGTGTACTCCTTCAGTATGCCATTTTTGAAGGGGCAGAGCATCAGAAAAACAGCGCTGCCCCCGATTCCAGCGTAGAAATGGATTCTCCGGCCGATCGCCAAACGCGATTTCGGCGATCAGATGTATTTTTTATTTTCAACCAACCAAACCTGAACTTTCTATTCAGTCTAGCAGATTATTTATTCCCCATTATCCACTGGTAAATAGGATAAAGGAAGATCTGGGTCAAATCCATTGAACTAATACAGTAACACATTACCAAATATTGTATGAAAGTGACCGTGCTTTATTGTGTTATAACACCCTGGGTGAGTGCGCGGTTAATTCCAGCCCCACAGGCCCCTGAGTCCCAGCATAAGTGAATTAACCAATACGTCATATATAGGCGGGATTTTCTGACACCCCCCACCCCCCCGGCAGGCCGGAGAATCGCCAGGGGTGTGGCATGAATCCGGCTCCGCCGCCAGCTGCCGGATTCTCCAGCACCAGTTTTCCAGCGGGGGCGGGAATCACGCGGGTCAGGGGCCGTTGGCAGTGGCCCCCCCGACGATTCTCCACACCACGATGGGCCAAGTGGTTGCCCGTTTACGGCCAGTCACGCCGGCGTAAATCAAACAAAGTCCTTACCGGCGGGACCTGGCTCTGCAGGCGGCCTGCGGAGTCCTTGGGCAGAGGGGGGGTCCCCACGGTGGACTGGCCCGCGATCGGGGCCCACCGATCTGCGGGCGTGCCTGTGCCTTGGGGGCACTCTTTCCCTCCGCGCCGGCCTCTGTAACGGTCTGCCATGGATGGCACGGAGAAGAACCCCCCCTGCGCATGTCCTGGGATTTCGCCAGCACATGCTGGCGCTCCCGTGTATGCGGCAACTCGCACCGGCCAGCGGAGGCCCTTCGGCGCCGGTTGGCGCGGCGCCAACCCCGCTGACCCTGCCGGCGCCGGCCTAGCCCCTGAAGGTGCGGAGGACTCCACACCTTCCGAGTGGCCCGACGCCAGAGTGGTTCACGCCTCCCTTTGGAGTCGGTACGGCCCGCCCCGCCGGATAGCGGAGAATCCCGGCCATACTTTCTGAGATCTTTGACCCTTGACTGCTCCAATGACTTACAGGCACCAAATTTGTTTTTTTTAATGTTTTCATTGAGGCATTTATATATACGTCAAAAACAACCAAAACCAAAAAGCGAGCAAACAAGAAAATTCATAACAAATAAATAACCAGCACCCAGCCCCGCCCCCCCTGCCATGCCCCACCCTCTCTGTCTCCTCTTTTTTTTGAACACCAAAGTACCCCCCCCCCCCCCCCGCCCTGCTGACTTAACTATCCTGGAAGAACGATAAACGGTTTCCATCTCCGGACAAACCCCTCCACAGACCCTCTCAAAACAAACTGAATTTTTTCCAGCCTAAGGAATTCCGCGAGGCCGCTCACCCACACCCCAATTTCGTCGTCTCCGAGTCCCACCATCCCAACAGGATCTGTCTCTGGGCTACCAGAGAGGCAAAGGGCAAAACGTCAGCCCCTCTCACCCACTGGACTTCAGGGGTGGGATTCTCTGACCCCCCCCGCCGGGTCGGAGAATCTCCCGGGGGTCGGCGTGAATCCTGCCCCCGCCAGCCTCCGAATTCTCCCACCCCCCAAAAACCGGTGTGGCGTGAGTCGCGCCGGACCCCGCCATTCTCCAAGTGGGCCCCGGGGCCGCCCGAGTTCTCTGGCCTGCAATGGGCCGAAGTCCTGCCCGCCTGTAGGCAGTCCCGCCGGCGTAAATTGGAGTTGATCCCTTACCGGCGGGACCTGGCGGCGCAGGCGGCCTCCGGGGTTTATTGGGGGGTCGCGGGAGGATCTGGCCCTGGGATGTGCCCCCACGGTGGCCTGGTCCGCGGTCTGGGCCCACCGATCCACGGGCGGGCCTGTGCCGTGGTGGTACTCTATTCCTTCCGCACCGGAGACCGTGGTCATCCGCCATTCCCGGTGCGGAAGTGACTCCATGTGCGCATGCGCGGGGATGACGTCAGCAGACGCTGATGCTCCCGCGCATGCACGGACCCGCGCCGGACGGCGGAGTCCCTTCGGCCCCGGCTGGTGCAGCGCCTAAGCCCTTCCACACAGGCTGGCAAACTGCTCCGGCAACGGCCTAGCCCCTCCTCCGCACCTTTGGGGCAGCCCGACGTTGGAGTGGTTCCCTCCATTCCACTGCGCCGTTTCTGCCCGCCCTGCCAATTCCCGGAGAATCCCGCCCAGGTCTTCGGACACTCCAAAAATTGCCAATTTTGGACTCGGGACCACCTTCACCACCTTAGACATCACGCCAGCAAAGCCCCGACAAAAGTCCCTCTAGCTTCGGACAGGCCCAAAACATGTGGACATGGTTCGCGAGTCCCCACCACACACCGCCCTCACCTATCCTCTACCCCCTCAAAAGACCTGCTCATTCTGGCCACCGTCATCTGTGCCGTGTAGACCAGGCATTGCCAAACTCAGGGGCGTGACCCGCGGGCGGGTGTCGGGAGGGTTGCGGAGCCATCCATCGCGGCGCTGACGATCACGCAAATCTGCGCGCAACAGCTGTTAATAACGCCGCTGCAAGCGGCCTTCAAAATGGCCACGAACATGTAAAAAAATGATCGGGTACACATTTGCAGTGCGGCCGCTTTTTTAACAATGGTCGCAGCTTTTTGTTTTACAAGTTCAGGGGGGTTTTATTCATTTTATTCATTGATTTTATTCATTTTATTTTTATTTTTTTCATTTATTTTATTCATTTCATTTTTTATTTTTTTTACAAGTTCGGGTGGATTTTATTTAATAACATTTTACAGGAAGAAATTGCAGAATTTTGGACAGATGGAGACTCCATACTTTCTGTGGTACCCTCAATAACAACGCTTAGAGTGTAAACAGTAAGGAAGGCTTTAATAAAGTAAGAACTAGACTCGTGCCGAGACGTGTGCTAACTGCTGCACTGCCCACAAGGCGGCCCCTTATATACGGCTCCCAGATGGGCGGAGCCGGAGGCGGAGTTCCCCAAGGTTCCAAGCCCGGTCTTAAAGGGGACATCACCTTACAGGATGACAAGGGTACAGTGTTACAGTAACCGTTCATCACACTTTCCGACACCGGAAGGCTTCACCTTCATCTAACAGATTCCATTGGACGAGCGTGTACGAGGGCCAAAGGGACTGAAAACCATTTCCTCCATTTTTTTCAGCAGCAAACAAGGTAAGAGAAAATGGAGGGTCGCGCAGGTCGGCTGCCGTGGGTCGCGAAGGTCGGCCGGGTTGGGTCCCGAAGGTTGGCTGGTTGGTAAAAATGGGTCCCGGGAAAAAAAGTTTGAAAAACACTGGTGTAGACTACTTTAAATTGAATGAGGCTAAGCCTAATGCACGAAGATGATACATTCACCCTTCTCAGAGCCTCCTCCCATAACCCACGCTCCAGCTGCCCCCCTAGCTCTTCCTCCCACTTCAGCTTAAATTCTCCTATCAGGGCGCCCTCCCAGCCCATTTATTTTTTATAAATCTCCGACACCCTGTCCTCACCAACCCTTGTTTTCAACACCCCGGGGGCTTGTGGAGTACCTGGCCGGCAAGAACAACAGAGGTGCGGTCAACAGTGCTCCCAAAATAGTGCCCTTAAACGTGGCTCCATCCGCTCTCATTCCGACCCCTTCCCCACTACCCACTTCAGACACGGGCCAGGATTCTCCCTTCTGGGGACTAAGCCCCCACGCCGGCGGGAAAACCGGCGTCAACCACTCCGACAGCAACCGCTCCAGCTGGCACCGAAGGGCCGACGCGAGTTCACGCATGCGTGGCACGGCCGGCGTGATCGTGCGCATGCGTGGGCCCGCGGCGTGTTTCCGCGCATGTGCAAACCAGCTGGCCCCCAGGCATTATGGCAGAGCCCTACAAGGTCCCGACGCGGATGAGACCAGTTCCCCCACGGAACAAGCCCGCCCGCAGATCGGTAGGCCCTGATCGCGGGCCAGGCCACCGTGCGGGCTCCCACACCCCCGGGGTTGGATCCCCCCCCCCCCGAGGACCGCCCCCACACACTCACCCGGCAGGTCCCGCCGTGCGTGAGGTCAGTAATTCACACCGGCGGGACTGGCCAAAACTGGACGGCCGCTCGACCCATCGGGGCCCGGAGAATCGCCGGGGGAGCCGCTATCAACGATCCCCGACCGGCGTGGCGGGAATCCCACCGCCGCCCGATAAACGGCGCCGGAAAATAGGGCAGCCGGCGTCAGGGTGGGATTCGCACCTCCCCCCAGGGATTCTCCGACCCGGCGGGGCTTCGGAGTTCCCGGCCCAGTTTTGTAACTGAAACAATTTGGCCGGGATTCTCCGGTATCCGGCAGGCTGGCCGTACCGGAGCCAAAAAGTGGCGTGAACCACTCCGGCGTCGGGCCGCCCGGAAGATGCGGAATCCTCCCCACCTTCGGGGGCTAGGCCGGCGCTGGAGTGGTTGGCGCCGCGCTAACCGGCACCAAACGGCCTCCGTCGGCCGGCCTGAGTTGGCGCATACACAGGAGTGCCAGCGTGTTCCCAGAACCGCTGGCGTGATTCCTGCGCATGTGCAGGGGGTTTCTTCTCCACGCCGGCCATGACGGAGCTTTACACAAGCCGGCGCGGAGGGAAAGAGTGCCCCCACGGCACAGGCCCGCCCGCAGATCGGTGGGCCCCAATCGCGGGCCAGGCCACAGTGGGGGCCCCCCCCCCAGGGCCGGATCCCCCCGCAGCCCCCCCCAAGGACTCCGCAGGCCACCCTCAGAGCCAGGTCCTGCCGGTACGGACCTGGTCTAATCCACGCCGGCGAGAAGGCCGAAAACGGGCGGCCGCTCGCCCCATCAGGGACTGGAGAATCGCCGGGGGGAGCCACTGCCAACGGCCCCCGACCGGCGCGACGCGATCCCCACCCACGCCAAAAAACCGGCGTCGGAGAATTCAGCAGCCGCCGTTGGAGCGGCGGGGCGGGATTCACGCCACCCCCCCCCCCGGCGATTCTCCGACCCAGCGGGGGGTCGGAGAATCCCACCCTTTATAGTTATAAAATCAAGAGGGAAAAGACTTGCAATAATTATAATAGAATATTGGGAGCTAACGTATTTCTCCCTTCATTTACCATCCCACCCTCTACCAAAATACACAGAAGACAAACACACAGAGGAAAGGGAAAGGGGTAAAATAATAGGGGTTAAAATGGAAGAAAGAGAAATGAGTGTCCTTGGGCGTCATTCTCCGACCCCCCGCCGGGTCGGAGAATGGCCGTTGGCCGCCGTGAAACCCGCCCCTGCCCCCGCCGAAGTCTCCGGTACCGGAGATTGGGCG